>NC_042621.1:41420403-41747948 GCF_901001135.1 Rhinatrema bivittatum
CACACTGCACTGAGCTATGATCCAAATGAGAGGAGCATGTATTGACATCCCAGTCATTCTGCAACAGCCTTCACAACACTTAAACAAGTCCACTCTGTTAATGTCAGGTCACTGGGGAGAAATCTAACCCCTCTGCTGACCAATAGACCCTTTCATGGAGTGGACAGACTGCAAAATGCTCTGGGGAGTGTGTGTGTGTGTGTGTGTTTGTGTCTGTCTGTCCCAGCCTTCAAAACATTGGATATTTGCATGGAGGGGCTCACTTTCAGTAGGGTGGCCTCTCTGGCACTCTGCGCTCCTACATAATTCCAGTCAACATGCAGACCTGCGCAATATCTTTGAATATCTGCTTGTTACAGCATCTTAAACAATGAAGCGCATGAGCATCTCTGTATATATACTTGTAATATTACCTGTGTATGCAAGTTTCCAGCCACATCTCCCAAATGCCCCCCTGGAAGAGTTTGTGTCTTGCACATTATGAAAGTCCATGTGTGCAGCTGGCTGGTATTTCTAAACTACCCTCCCAAATAGTCTACAGAGCGGAGTACACCAAAAGTCAATAAAACAAACAAAAATATACTTTTAAAGGTACATTTTCAAATTGTTGCCTAAGTAATATTAGCCTCTGCTAGCTATTCCATATTTTATAAGTGGAACCTATGCTGGATATTCAGTTTCACGTGCAGTATAGGCTGGTATAAAGGGACATTCTGGGGCAGGGCTAATTTGCTATTTTAAAAGACATGCATACATTTTCCAACTTCCTTGCATATTTTTACACCTGCTATGTGTTTATTGTGTAGTAATGACTGGGTGGGAGGTTTGAATGAACTGGGAAGGGGAGTTTAGGCTACAGAACCAGGATGGTCTCAATGACCTGGATAAGGACTGGGCAAACTGGTGGACTAAACAGTAAACTAATTCATTTTCCTCAGCGCACACATTTTTTAAAAATGGCGAATTTACACCTGTAAATTGGGATTTATGGAAGCAATTCCTAGTTTACTTTCAGTGTTTACTTTTCACATTTGCATTCAAGCCTACCTAGGTACCTATGTCTGTTGCTTGGTAGGATCACACGTAATTTATAAAACGGGCACATATCATATGCACCTATTGCAAAATACTATAGCAAATATATGTGTGGCCACATACATGTGTATATGCCCCCACATGCAGTTTGAAAGTTATCTTCCCTGGCTGCAAAAAAAAAACAAAAAACTACATGATGACACATGGTAACAGCAAGAAAATATATAAAGACTTACACATGTCTGGCATAGAATAAATTAGCAGAATGATCATAAAATACAGCAAAAGAAGTTTAACCAGTAAATCAAAAGATGAAAGCCTAAACAAATCTCTAAAAAGGGAGTAGGGTTAAACTTCTCTACAAGCAGTTAGGTCAGGCTTTGCAGAGTTTGCCGGCCTTCAGATGCTTAAAGCTCCGGCAACGCTCCCGTGCAGGAAAACGTCCGGCGGACTCCGATCAGCTGCAGAGATGCAACCTGCTGCGGAGCAAGATCATTCAAAACCTTCTTTGGCTAATTGGTAGGCAAGACTACTTGGCTAGGCAGGACGGATTATGGGCTAGCCGTTGTAAAACACACGTGCGTCTTTCAAAGGACAATTCGTTTATTTATGTGCTTGATAGATTGCAATTTCATGCATACCGTCCAAGCGGCCGTCAACAAATGAAATGCAATATTTTACATTAAAACGAAGCAGAAAATAAACCCTCCTTAATTTCCAAAGTGATGAAGGCGGGTGTATTAATCGGGTTGCTTCCACATCACACGGACTTTAACCGCACTCACGGGGGGAGGGGGGAGGGCGTTTGGGTCGGGGCAGGAAAAGGTCGCACGTCCACGCCATTCTCAAGTCTTTGTGAAGCCTTTTCAAGCAAAAAGTATCCATCGATTAAAGGAGGCACGAGTACCGCCTGTGCGAGTCCACAGGGAAAAATTACCCGCGCACTTTCAAAATCCCCCCCCCCCCCCACACACACAAGAGCACTCACTCATCTTTTAAATGTAAGTGCGACTCGTATGCAGCGCTGAGGGGGCTGTAAGCAATGGTTTATTCCACACTGGAAAGAAAGCAGTCGTGTTCAAAGCCTTAGGTGCTGGGTGCCCACAGCTGGCAGCATTTTAAGAGCTCTTCTTTGAAGCAGGGATGCTCCGCCGACACAGAAGCCACCTGCATTTTTCTCCCCGGAGTACAAAAGATTAAATCATTATGGGAAACTTTCCCCTGTGAGCGAGGATTTTAAGGACAGGGGAATTCGTAATTCCTATTGCTTCGATTTAAACAAATTCGATTTATTTCTCTCTCCTGGTACAGAAATTGTCACCAGTAAGAGCGTCTTCATTTCCCAAACGGGAAACGCGCCTTGAAGTTTGACAGCGCAGATTTGCTGCTACCCGGGTTTTTTTTTGTTTTTTTTTAAACAACTGTGTTTCTTTCGCCCTTGAGAATTCCCTGATTCGGCACTAAACTCTGCGTATGCTGGGAAAAAGCCCGCGCATTAAGCAAACTCCAAAATGCCAAGGAGAGGCGTTCGAGGTCGAGAAATTTGGGATCCAGAGCGGGGGGGAGGGGACTCCACCACCAGTCACAAACACGGGATGGAGTTGATGGCGTGACAGGCAGATGTGCGAGTGTGCAGAATTTGGTGAAATCACAGAAAATGATACTCAAAACGTTTTGGAAACCAAGAGTGGGCAAATTGCTTTCGGTCTGAAGAAATGTAGCAGATGTGAATAATTTGAAGCCGGTTACAGGGTCTTTCAGACCTAAGTCAACCCTGGCGGGAAGGGCTTGGAGCAGCCAGGAAGTGGAGGTTCACACAGGCATTATGGCCTCGCGGCTCTTTCTGGAAGCTCCTTTGAGTTTAAAGGCTGATCTTGTTGTAGAAACCCATTGCCCCAGTACCCAGCCCAAGGAGGTGGCTTTTGTAATTCACTTTCAGATCGGCGCTGACTCATTTTACACTAAAAATCAGTCACTGCCACAAACTGCTCTTGCAAATACAAAAAAAATAAAATAAAGGAACCAAAATGTAAAAAAAATCCCAAAAACAGACAAGCAAACTGCTAGAAACTGCAGAAAGACCTTGTGAGCCTGGGGTCCTGGGCATCTGAATGGCAAGTGAAATTTAAGGTGGAAAAGTGCAAAGTGATCCACATAGTGAATAGTAATCCAAACCACAAGGGTGCAATGCATTTTGAAAGCCTGTGGTTTGTCTGACTAAGGCCCAAACTTAGTTGAATATTGACCTTCCTTTACATCCCACTTCATGAAGAGGACATAAAGTATGCAGTGCAATGTTTGGTCAGCCGTGGGATGACCTCACAACCAGTCACACTCACCTCCGGATGCCGCCGACCCACCTCGACACCAAGCTCTCCTGCTCACGGCTGAATGCTGCCGTGTCTGCATGCACACATAGACACAGGCACACGCGCGTTCACTCCTATTGAAGAAGGCAACATGGCGGGAAAGCCCAGATGGAGCTGCTTGATGACATCACAGGAGGCTTCCCCTTAAAGGCCCAGCCGTCCTCATCTTCAATGCCTCAGCAACAGGCCCTCCTGCCTTGCAGTGCATGTTGCTGCTTCTCCATGCCTGTCTGTGCCTTGTCGTGCCTCCTTGTTACCCTGTTTTGCTGTTACCCGGTCCTGCCCTACCTTGCCCTACCGTGCCCTGCTGGTCCATCCAGGCTCTGGTCCCTCAGTGTCTTGCATCTGTCCCGTCTGTCTGTCTCTGATTCCTGCTTCTGACCCCTGATGTCAGCTTGGAACTCGACACCATCTGCTTGCTGCCTGCCTCAATTACTGCCCGCTACATGACTTCCTCTGACTGCTTCTTACGGGACACTCACCTGCCAGCCCCTGGAACCAAATAGCTCAACCTGCGGGGAACGGGGCTGGTATAAGTGAAGTCCTAGTACCAGTCCCAGTAAGAGGGAGTCCACTTGCTGTCAGCATGTCCCTAGTAGGCTCACCTGCCAGACCTTGCCAACTATGCCAAAGCCCAAAGGGCTCACATCTGTGCCACATGGCATGTATGACTCCTCTTGGTCTTTTTGAGAATAACCAGCTCCCACAGGGACCAAGAAATTCATCAGGGTCATTCATGCAGGCGATGATTTTAATCTGTGGTGACCAACACCATTTCAGTTTTGCTCCCTGTCTTGTTGATATTTGCACCTGATAAAGAGACTGCAGTTCACAGCTATTTCAGTACTGAAAAACTGAAATTATCACAAAAGAAATGTAAATGTCTTTGTTGCAATTTTGTAAAAAACCCCCCCCCCCCCCCATCCCTATGTTTAGGGATGGAGGGTACAGTGAACAAAAAACCATTGGGCAGTGCCCGTACATATAACAGATAACATAATATAATATGATGAACTAGGCAACATATAAATAATTTATGGGAGGAGCCCTTACATTATCATTAGCCAGGCTATTTCCAACAAGAACCCCAACCTCAAATATTTAAATAGTCACTTCACCCAAGGGTGCACCTCAACAGGGAATTCAAGAAGGAGCAAAAACAATATAATGTCCCATAAAAATTAAGAAAGAAAATTACGTCTGGTTGGGGCCTTTGTAGAAACTGATGAAGTTGCAGCATTGGCCCTGGGGCTGAGTAGGGTCCAGAGGAGGAGGATTGTTTATTAGGGATGTGAATCGTTTTTCGACGATTAAAATTATCGTCCGATAATTTTAATATCGTCTTAAACCATTATGGAACACAATACAATAGAGATTCTAACGATTTATCGTTATAAATCGTTAGAATCGTGAGCCGGCACACTAAAACCCCCTAAAACCCACCCCCGACCCTTTAAATTAAATCTCCCACCCTCCCGAACCCCCCCCCCAATGACTTAAATAACCTGGGTGTCCAGCGGCGGTCCGGAACGGCAGCGGTCCGGAACGGGCTCCTGCTATTGAATCTTGTTGTCTTCAGCCGGCGCCATTTTCCAAAATGGCGCCGAAAAATGGCGGCGGCCATAGAACAACACGATTCCATGGCAGGAGGTCCTTCCGGACCCCCGCTGGACTTTTGGCAAGTCTTGTGGGGGTCAGGAGGCCCCCCCCAAGCTGGCCAAAAGTTCCTGGAGGTCCAGCGGGGGTCAGGGAATGATTTCCCGCCGCGAATCGTTTCCCGTACGGAAAATGGCGCCGGCAGGAGATCGACTGCAGGAGGTCGTTCAGCGAGGCGCCGGAACCCTCGCTGAACGACCTCCTGCAGTCGATCTCCTGCCGGCGCCATTTTCCGTACGGGAAACGATTCGCGGCGGGAAATCGTTCCCTGACCCCCGCTGGACCTCCAGGAACTTTTGGCCAGCTTGGGGGGGGCCTCCTGACCCCCACAAGACTTGCCAAAAGTCCAGCGGGGGTCCGGAAGGACCTCCTGCCGTGGAATCGTGTTGTTCTATGGCCGCCGCCATTTTTCGGCGCCATTTTGGAAAATGGCGCCGGCTGAAGACAACAAGATTCAATAGCAGGAGCCCGTTCCGGACCGCTGCCGTTCCGGACCGCCGCTGGACACCCAGGTTATTTAAGTCATTGGGGGGGGGTTCGGGAGGGTGGGAGATTTAATTTAAAGGGTCGGGGGTGGGTTTTAGGAGGTTTTAATGTGCCGGCTCACGATTTAACGATTTTTCACGATATTTACCCCCCCCAAACGGCAACAATACGATTCCCTCCCCCTCCCAGCCGAAATCGATCGTTAAGACGATCGAGGACACGATTCACATCTCTATTATCTCTGGGGAGATGCAACCCCTCACAAGGGCAGACTCCCTCCTAGTAAGGCAGTGGGAAGAAAGCCTCTTCTTAAAGGCAGGTTAGACACTCATAAAGTACTTAGCTCTCAGCCTTGCAGCAGAGGATCCATGCAGTGGGATTTCTGGAGGGACACTGCACTCTGGGAAGTGCTGAAGGCTTCCGTCTTTCACTTGTGATTTCTCTCCAAACTCTTTATGTTCTGAGATTATTGCAGGAAACAGCCTGGATCCTGGGATCTCCAAACAACACTGGTCTCCACTCTCAGTCTACCCTTCTGCTAAAACAGAAGACACACACACCACAAAAACCCCAGAATTGGCTCTGTCTCTAGGCAAGAAAAAGGAATTGAGGCCAGCAACCAAAAAATCTCACTTTGTTAACACAAATCTCATAGGCTGAAACCTCTGATGTTCCTTCTTCTCAGTAACGGATCCTGACTGGAATCACAGGTCACACACCCTCTAGCCAATTTTAGGGCAGCTTAATCTTTGCAAACCTGTTTGATTGGCAAGTGCTGTGGCAGTTTTGCTGCAGCCAGAACAACAGTTGTTGTTTTTATTTTTTTTACAATGTCCTCTGGGCCCGCATCCAGTGGATTGCTGCACTGAAAAAGCACTGTCTGCTTATCAGTAAACTGCCCTGGATGGTGTCTGAGCATTTAGAGGTCTTCTTCCATATAAATATTTCAGAGTCTTTCACTAACAAAGGCTTAGTGTCCAACTGGTCTTCGAGTTGCTTGAAGGAACATCATCTGGGTAATCCATCGGAGCTGGTGCACAGGAAAAGGTTGCTTCTTCTAAATGTGCAGCAGCAACCGACGAGTAGGGGGAAGGGGGTTGGAACACAGAACATCCTGGACTGCCCATATGTGGGAGAATTCTTTGATGGTGCTATTTGTGACTGCTCAGTAGTGCTCGTTCTGAATTCTAGCCCTAACTTCTGCTTTGAAGACTGGCTCACAGTCACTCGCTCTGCCTTCAACTCTTTCTTCCTCCATCATGCATCTAATTGTCTGCTTTACGGTGGCCAGGAGGAAGTTCACCAGATGGTCACTGTTTTTCTGCTGGAGATTTTCCAACGGGATGTCCTTAGATGAAGAGGTGAGGTGAAAATGCAAGCCAGAACTTCAGGAACAAATTCTTTAGGAAGTTGAGGAATGGAGTTAACCTGGGGCAGCTCCAGTAGATGTGGTGTACTGACTCTTGTGTTGCGCAGAAGGGGCACAGAGGTGGGGCTCCTGAGATGGCTTCTAACATGCTCCCCATACATATTGCCCCATGTACTATACACCATGAGTGCTCCCCATATGTTATAGGTGTCAGGGTGCCATAAAACCCTTCCACCTTGGTCCTGCCATGTCTCCTAACATGGGAGCCAGACCGTGTCCAGACAAGAGACCAGGGCAAGAAAATGGATGATGTGAAGCACTAAGTTATATAATAATTTATGCAAAATCCTCTCAAATGATACAGTGGGGATTTCATGAAGCCTGCTGAGGCTTAGGGATGGGGGGAAAGGGGTGAACAGGGAAGGGGCTCTAGGGATAGGGCCTATCTGCAGGTCCAGAGGTGGGAGGTTGGAAGGCGGGCAGGGATCTCCAGCCTGAGGATCCCCTCTCTGAAGAGTGGACAGCTTCACAGGTGCCCAGTTGGTGATCACCCGAATGGCCCCAGCCAGGGGTGCTAGGTTTTTTTCCCTAGTTTGCCATGCCAGTTCGGCAGGCTGCACACATGAAGTACATTAAAAGATGGCCAACCTTGGTGATTCTGGCCGAGGTGAGTCAACTGCATACCCCAGGGGACTTCAACATCTCCATGCCCAGAACGGGGTTGTGGAGAAGAGGATATTCCCAGTAGTCATCCGTGGGGACTGCCGACCTCCTTGAATCTGAAATCATATGCCAAGACTTAACAAGGTCTTGATAGAAAGATGGCAGCACTGGAAGGCAATCGGCATACCCTTCCAGTTTCATTACAAAAAGGTGCCAGTCATATTGCAACCCACCCACCTAGAGAAAATAAAAAGCAGCCAGGGGGCACCACAGAGGAGGGGGCTCCATGTTCAGAAATCTCTGCAGGGCCTGTAGCTGGAAGGCATTCACCTGGCTCTTCAGGCATATAAGACCTTGTCTGACCTCCTTCACAGGAAGAGACAGGGCTCCTGCTTAGCCCAGTGCCTCTTCCTGGTCCAGAAGTCCAACAGCTTCCTCTGGATGCAGGTAAGGAACTCCTCAGGAGGGTTCAGGGTGGTCAGCCAATGCCACAGCATGCTGTCCTCCAGCTGATTCACCATCAAGACTCTCCCATGGTAGGACACCAGATGTAGCAGCCTCTACCATGACTCCAGGTGAGCGTCCACCTTTTCTTCTATTTCTCGCTAGTTCACTGGGACCACAGTTTCCTCTGTGGTAAGATGGGCCCCAGGTATTTCAGGGTTTCCCAGCTCCAAAAAAAGCTAACATCACTCAGGAGAAAGTCCTCCCATTGCAATCTTATCAAAATCCCAGTTCATTTTGCCCAGTTGATCTTGGCAGAGGATGTGGATGAGTACACCTGCTGGCAGGTTCACATCCTCTCCACATCATGTGACTCCTGGATCATGAGGAACATATCATCAGCATAGATGGATAGAGTGACCTGGAGTCCGTGTTCCTGCAGTCAGCCCAGAAAGCACAGGAATGGCTCAATGGCCAAGGTGTACAGTTGCCCAGATAAGGGACAGCCCTGACGTACTCCTCTCCTAAAAGCCATGGACACTGTTAGGGACCAGTTGACTTTGACTAAGTTCTTGGCAGAAGAATACAGGAGGTGGAGGAGACCCACAAATCAAGGGCTGAAGCCAAACTCCTGCTGGGTCTGTATGAGATACCCATGATCTACTCTGTTGAAGGCTTTCTCCTGGTCCAAAGACAACAAGGCCACTGACAGGTTCTTCCTACAGCAATAATGGATCAGATCCTGGATTATTTTTATTTATTTATTTACTTGCTTTTGTATACCGACATTCGTTGGGGTACATCACATCGGATTACAAGATGTTATCAAAGATCAAGCAGCCTAGGACCATGTAGGATTGGACTCAGTGAATCACCTGGTCCAGCATGGACCCTATTCTCAGTGAAAGTGCCTTAGCTAGGATTTTGTAGTCCATGCAGAGTAGCAAGTCTGGCCATCAGTTCCACAAGTGGCGTAGATCCTCTTTTTTGGGGAGCAGAGTCAACTCTGCATAATGACAGGACAGTGGTAATTCTGTGGTCCCCGTGGCTTCCTCTAGGACCCACAGGAGATTGGGACCAAGCAGATCAAAAAATTAGCAGAAAAACTCGACCATCAAGCTGTCAATTCCTGATATTTTGTTGCAGGGCATCTGGCTCAGAGCCTCAGAAAGTTCGGCCAGAGCCAAAGGTTTTCCAGCTTTTTTCTACAGTTCTGACTGATGGCAGGAAGCCCCTCCCACAAGAACCGGCAGGAAATTGGATCTACTGGCTCTGGAAAGAATAGAGGAGTAAAAATCTCAAGCTACACCCAGATTATCTCCAGGTCCATGGAGGTCAACCCGTCGGCAGACAACAAGGATGTTATCTGTTTCTGGGTGCCCCTCCTCTTCTCTAACATGTAGAAGAAGTGTGCGCTGCAATCCATTTCCCGAAGGAACTGGATCCATGATCTCATGAAGGACCCCCTTCCTCACTGTTTCATGAGGCGATGGAGAGTATGCTTCTTCTCCATGTACTTATGTCACAGAGCCTGGTTTGTAACTTCAGAGATTTGGACTTCAAAATGCAGCACCTCCCTCTGTAGGCACTCCATCTCTCAGCCACACCCCCTGTTAATGCTCCCAGCATAATTCAAACAGAGCCATTTGAGGCGGACTTTTCCCATGTACTACCACTAGCTCCATGAGGTAAAGTCCACCCCAAAGGTGCACATTCCACCCAGAAATCCCAGACCGCCACTATGAAGACCCCGTCTTCTAGCAAGGAGTTGTTGAAATGACAGTGAGTTGCTCGAGGCCTGGCTAAGTCAAGCCTCACCTTCACAGACACCAGGTGGTGATCCAAGAAGACTTCCATCCTAATAGCACTTGAAAGGGCTTGTGACTTTAAGAAGCCACTGACATAGATGATCAATCTGAGAGCAGTTGATTTGTCCCCCCACATTGGGATGCAAGTGAAGGAGGTGAAATCAGCCGAGTGATGCAGTCACCAAATATCAGCCAGGGAGAAGTGGTTAACCATCTCCCCCCTGGGACACCACTGAGCAGGGGTGTCAGTCCCAGCCTTGATGGTCACAGGCATTGAGGGTGCAATTAAACTCACCCCTGAGCACCAGCTTCTCATCAGTATCCAAGGTCCAAACGGCGAAACAAAGTCAAACTGATGGCTCCCTTGACCAGGGCATACACATTAATTAAATTGATCAAGCAGTCCTGGCTGGGTAGCTGCAAGTGTAGCAAATGGCCAGACATGACAGATCAAACATCCAGCATGTTGGCCTGCAGAGATTCTGCGAGCAGGATGGCCGGTCCCCTGACACATTCAGAATGGCTAAAAAACGCCCTGTCTCGCCACTCCAGGAGCTAGTTGACTTTGTGTTCTGGAGTAGTGTGGATCTCCTGCAGGAGATTTATGGAGTACCCAGCTCCTACTGAGACCATCCTTGCAGCCTGGGTGTTCAAGGTGCTGATCGTCAGAGCCATCCTCTGTCGAGATTAATCTGCCGCTCAACTGGATCCTTCACAGGAGGGATTCCAGCAGAATACAGAACTTGCAAGCATGTTGCTTGTCTGCCGTTCTTGTGGTCTTGCTCTTTAGAAGGTAGTCCAGGAAGATGTAAGTGGAGATGCACAGATGCTCCACTCCAGGCCACCTCCTGAGAGCTCTGTCTACCCTACTAGCCCTTCCTCTCGGCTCACAGAGGAAGGTGTCCAATTCTTGGTAAAGGATAGGGGAAGATGGACCTCTGTGGCCTGAGGAGGAGATGATAGTGCCTCTGGGTTCACCAGAAGGTAGGCATCCTTCAGGAATACTACTAGAGGGCTCCCTCTGCTCATTCCCCCCCCCCCCCGGGTCCAGTTGCATCAGTGTTTAGTCTGGTGGTTCTTTCGAACAAGAGGTCACTTGCTGTTCCAGGGGAGGTGTTTTCTTTGTGCTGGTAGCTGTGCTTCCTGTTCCAGTATGCCTGCTGGTCTCCTCTCATTCAACCCCTCTATCACTCCTCTTTCCCGCCCCTGCTCTGGGGCTTGTCCCCAGAACTTCATCTGGCTCCCCACTTTGCCAGTCATACCTGCCAAGGGTGTCCCCTACTCCTCCCGGTCGCCTTAATAATAACTTGTATTGCAGCTGATGATGTCAGGAGAGGCAGCGGACGGAAGTCCCTCGAGGGTTCCACTGATGGCAGCTCAAGGTTCCCTGGGTTGAGACATGGTAGTAGTGGGGGGGGGGGGGGGGCCCGAAATCCTCATCCTCATCCCAGTCATGGGACACCTTGGATGGGGATGGTGGCTGCTCCCATTCTATTCCCTCTAGTCTTGGGGATAAAGCAAGAACATAAGAACATAAGAAAATGACATACTGGGTCAGACCAAGGATCCATCAAGTCCAGCATCCTGTTTCCAACAGTGGCCAATCCAGGCCATAAGAACCTGGCAAGTACCCAAAAACTAAGTCTATTCCATGTTACCATTGCTAATGGCAGTGGCTATTCTCTAAGTGAGCTTAATAGCAGGTAATGGACTTCTCCTCCAAGAACTTATCCAATCCTTTTTTAAACACAGCTATACTAACTGCACTAACCACATCTTCTGGCAACAAATTCCAGAGTTTAATTGTGCGTTGAGTAAAAAAGAACTTTCTCCGATTAGTTTTAAATGTGCCCCATGCTAACTTCATGGAGTGCCCCCTAGTCTTTCTATTATCCGAAAGAGTAAATAACCAATTCACATCTACCCGTTCTAGACCTTTCATGATTTTAAACATCTCTATCATATCCCCCCTCAGCCGTTTCTTCTCTAAGCTGAAAAGTCCTAACCTCTTTAGTCTTTCCTCATAGGGGAGCTGTTCCATTCCCCTTATCATTTTGGAAGCCCTTCTCTGTACCTTCTCCATCACAATTATAATTCCCAATATTCTGTTTGCTTTTTTAACTGCCGCAGCATACTGTACCGACGATTTCAATGTGTTATCCACTATGACACCTAGATCTCTTTCTTGGGTTGTAGCACCTAATATGGAACCCAACATTGTGTAATTATAGTATGGGTTATTTTTCCCTATATGTATCACCTTGCACTTATCCACATTAAATTTCATCTGCCATTTGAATGCCCAATTTTCCAGTCTCACAAGGTCTTCCTGCAATTTATCACAATCTGCTTGTGATTTAACTACTCTGAACAATTTTGTGTCATCTGCAAATTTGATTATCTCACTCGTCGTATTTCTTTCCAGATCATTTATAAATATATTGAAAAGTAAGGGTCCCAATACAGATCCCTGAGGCACTCCACTGTCCACTCCCTTCCACTGAGAAAATTGCCCATTTAATCCTACTCTCTGTTTCCTGTCTTTTAGCCAGTTTGCAATCCATGAAAGGACATCGCCACCTATCCCACGACGTTTTACTTTTCCTAGAAGCCTCTCATGAGGAACTTTGTCAAACACCTTCTGAAAATCCAAGTATACTACATCTACCGGTTCACCTTTATCCACATGTTTATTAACTCCTTCAAAAAAGTGAAGCAGATTTGTGAGGCAAGACTTGCTTTGGGTAAAGCCATGCTGACTTTGTTCCATTAAACCATGTCTTTCTATATGTTCTGTGATTTTGATGTTTAGAACACTTTCCACTATTTTTCCTGGCACTGAAGTCAGGCTAACCGGTCTGTAGTTTCCCGGATCGCCTCTGGAGCCCTTTTTAAATATTGGGGTTACATTTGCTATCCTCCAGTCTTCAGTACAATGGATGATTTTAATGATAGGTTACAAATTTTTACTAATAGGTCTGAAATTTCATATTTTTTAGTTCCTTCAGAACTCTGGGGTTTATACCATCCGGTCTAGGTGATTTACTACTCTTCAGTTTGTCAATCAGGTCTACCACATCTTCTGGGTTCACCGTGATTTGATTCAGTCCATCTGAATCATTACCCATGAAAACCTTCTCCATTACGGGTACCTCCCCAACATCCTCTTCAGTAAACACCGAAGCAAAGAAATCATTTAATCTTTCCATGATGGCCTTATCTTCTCTAAGTGCCCCTTTAACCCCTCGATCATCTAATGGTCCAACTGACTCCCTCACAGGCTTTCTGCTTCAGATATATTTAAAAACGTTTTTACTGTGAGTTTTTGCCTCTACAGCCAACTTCTTTTCAAATTCTCTCTTAGCCTGTCTTATCAATGTCTTACATTTAACTTGCCAACGTTTATGCTTTATCCTATTTTCTTCTGTTGGATCCTTCTTCCAATTTTTGAATGAAGATCTTTTGGCTAAAATAGCTTCTTTCACCTCCCCTTTTAACCATGCCGGTAATCGTTTTGCCTTCTTTCCACCTTTCTTAATGTGTGGAATACATCTGGATTGTGCTTCTAGAATGGTATTTTTTAACAATGACCACGCCTCTTGGACATTTTTTACTTTTGTAGCTGCTCCTTTCAGCTTTTTTCTAACAATTTTTCTCATTTTATCAAAGTTTCCCTTTTGAAAGTTTAGCAGGAGAGCCCTGGATTTGCACATTGTTCCTCTTCCAGTAATTAATTAAAATTTGATCATATTACGATCACTATTGCCAAGCGGCCCCACCACCATTACCTCTCTCACCAAGTCCTGTGCTCCACTGAGAATTAGATCTAAAATTGCTCCCTCTCTCGTTGGTTCCTGAACCAATTGCTCCATAAAGCTATCATTTATTCCATCCAGGAATGTTATCTCTCTAGCGTGTCCCGATGATACATTTACCCGGTCAATATTGGGGTAATTGAAGTCTCAATGTACATATAGTGCAGGAGGATGTGTAATCCTGACAAAACTGATTCAAACAGTCTTATAAAACAGGATGTCTTTTATTTTTTCAATATGGCAACTCCACAAGGTTATACGAGCACCGGCTTAATGGCGTCCCCAGTGCTCGTATAACCTTGTGGAGTTGCCATATTGAAAAAATAAAAGACATCCTGTTTTATAAGACTGTTTGAATCAGTTTTGTCAGGATTACACATCCTCCTGCACTATATGTACATTGCGATTTCGCTTGAAGTGCAGTCCTTGCTCATTATTTGTTTTGTGGTAATTGAAGTCTCCCATTATTACTGCACTACCAATTTGGTTAGCTTCCCTAATTTCTCTTAGCATTTCACTGTCCATCTCACCATCTTGACCAGGTGGACGGTAGTATACTTCTATCACCATAGTCTTCCCCGACATACAAGGGATTTCTACCCATAAAGATTCAATTTTGTATTTAGTCTCATGCAGGATGTTTATCCTGTTGGACTCTATGCCATCCCAGACATAAAGCGCCACACCTCCTCCAGGGTGCTCCTCTCTGTCTTTGCGATATAATTTGTACCCCCGGTATAGCACTGTCCCATTGGTTATCCTCTTTCCACCATGTCTCTGAGATGCCAATTAAGTCTATGTCATCATTCACTGCTATACATTCTAATTCTCCCATCTTACTTCTTAGACTTCTGGCATTAGCATACAAACATTTCAAAGTTTGTTTTTTGTTTGTATTTTCATTCTGCTTTTTAATTGATAGGGATAAGTTAGAATTTTTTAGCTCAGGTGAGTTTTTAGTTACAGGCACTTGGACTATTTTTCTAATTATTGGAACCTCACTGTTGGGATGCCCTAATTCTAATGCATCATTAGTATCCTTTGAAGATATCTCTCTCCGAACCATGCGCTGCTGAGCGACTGTTGGCTTTCCCCTTTGTTCTAGTTTAAAAGCTGCTCTATCTCCTTTTTAAAGGTTAGTGCCAGCAGTCTGGTTCCACCCTGGTTAAGGTGGAGCCCATCCCTTCGGAAGAGACTCCCCCTTCCCCAAAAGGTTCCCCAGTTCCTAACAAAACTGAATCCCTCTTCCTTGCACCATCGTCTCATCCATGCATTGAGACTCCGGAGCTCTGCCTGCCTCTGGTGACCTGCGCGTGGAACAGGGAGCATTTCAGAGAATGCTACCCTGGAGGTTCTGGATTTAAGCTTTCTACCTAAGAGCCTAAATTTGGCTTCCAGAACCTCCCTCCCACATTTTCCTATGTCGTTGGTGCCCACATGTACCACTTCAGCCGGCTCCTCCCCAGCACTGTCTAAAATCCTATCTAGGTGACGCGTGAGGTCCGCCACCTTCGCACCAGGTAGGCATGTTACCAGGCGATCCTCATGCCCACCAGCCACCCAGCTATCTACATTCCTAATAATCGAATCACAAACTATGAAGGCCAACCTAACCCTTCCCTCCTGGGCAGTAGGCCTTGGGGAGATATCCTCGGTGCGAAAGGACAATGCATCACCTGGAGAGCAGGTCCTTGCTACAGGATCTTTTCCTTCTGCACCTGGTTGATGTTCTTCCATCATGAGACCTTCTTCCTCCAAGGCAGCACCTTGGAGGAAGAAGCAACAGTGGCATTGTCTCCCCTATGCTTAGCAGTATCTCCTTTAGTGACCTGCCCAGCACTTTCATGTGATTGATCTTTCGCTTTTTTTTTTTTTCTTTATTGTTTATTCATTTTACAACAATCAAACAAAGCATCCACTTTGCGAGGAAATATGGTATTGAAATAAGACACAATAAAATGCCAAGAGGATAACCACAAATAATACCCATTAGACCACATACCAGGGGGGGTGGTGGGGGGGAGATATCAGCAAAAATAGGAGATACAAGGAAATCAGAAAAGGAAAAAAAGGAAATGGCTTAGCTTACAAGCACTACTCTGATATTATAGGATGATTTCCAAGTTATTGGATTGCAGTATAGAGTGTATGAAGCTCTCAAGTTGTTCTGGTACAAAAAATATGGTCTTTCGCTTTTTTAAGGTCTGTTCCTCCTTATACTCCCGCAACTCTGGCTAGTCGAGTATGGGAATATTTAAGGCAGGTGACCGTCCTGGTACCTGGCAGGTTGTGGTAGGAGCTAGTAGCCGCTTGGGCTTCTTCCTCTTAATACCTTTGGCTTCTGCCCCCACCTTTCCCTCTTCTACTTCCATCTCTTGGGATGGTATTTTGTCAGGCGAGGGTGGGGCTTCTCCAGCCAGAGCATTATCATTTCTATTATGGGTAGATGTTCTGAAAGAGGGATGTGCAACCAGATTGGCTGTGGTCTTTATTGGTTCCATAGGTGGTTGCTTCCTCTTGCCTGCAGTTATAGTTTTTTGGGCTCTTGCCATCAGAGGCTTCAGAGCCTATGGATTCCGCTGCCCCCTCCTCTGAGTCCTCGTCATTTGTTTTTTTGGCCAAAGAGGTGGAATCGGTGGGGGGCACCTTCTTCTTTAGCTGTGAGCACTCTCTGGTTGATCCAAGGCTGGTGGCTTTATGAGCCATGTCCTCTTCAGCCCGCACTTATGGGAGATGTCACTGGAGGTCTTTGGCGGAAGTGCTGAGGAGGTTACTGTGGTCAAGGTGCTCAACTGTTATTTGGGGAGCGACCTTGGTGATGTTGAACTTAAATGCCACTTTTGGGCACCTCTTCCAGGTGTACCTGATCTCCCCACCCACGTAGCACCTCACCTCTCCCACCGAGCAGTACACATGGAATATGAATCCATCATGAGGGATGGTAATTCACCCCTCAGCCTCCTCCTGGCCCCTAAGAAACTGGATCATCACCTCCTGCCTATACGATTGAACCTGGCGTAAGTCGCTGTCCTTATGCCCCATGTAGAAAACCGAAATGGGTGATATCAGCTCCCCCAAGACACAAGGTGCAACTCTAGGGCATGTGTGGGCAGGAAGGAGGGAGGAGAATATTGGAGAGGTTGATCCAGGTTCCCAGGCCATCCAATGGTTCGAGAGGGTGGAAAACTCCTTTAACCACAAGCCCTTCATTGGGCACCTGATGGGTGGCTACCAGGGAAGGAAGGTAGAAAAAGAACTGCCTTACCCTACAGTTTGCCGCAGGCTACGATGTTCTGTACCCCCACCAGCTTCGACATGGCTGTGGTATAATCTTGAGGCTGTTTACTACAGAGCATGGGGCTACATACTCCATGCTTATGGCTCAAATTTGCTGCCACTCTACTCAAAATTATGCCATTCATCTGTAAGAGGGAAGCTGGGATGCCACCAGCCGCCACCAATGCATATGTGGGCTTGGGGGTGATTGGGCATGGCTGTGGCTGCCTAGTCCTTGGGGGAGTTTATCCTCCTCCAAGCTTTGAATTGGATAAATGTTTGGTTTTGCTTTTTGCTTTCCTTTTGATTGTGGAATCCCTCCTTCTGTAGGGATTCCACAATCACCTGACATATGATTGGGCATGTTGGGCACGGGGTTGGTGCTAGCTTTTTTGCTGCCCTGTGAGAACAATTACTGTGCTGCCCCCCCCCCCAACACACACACACACACACACACACACACACACACACACACTCATTCATTCTCTGTTCTGGGACCACAAAAAAAAACCACCCAGCTCCCTTCAATGGTACAAACTTTAAAATAAAAACTGACACCATTCTCCCCCTCCCCCTGAACTCATGGCTGGTGCAGGGTTTTTAGGTGCCCTACCCTTGTACCGCGCCCCCCCACTCCATTCCACACACACAGTTAAAGAGTTATGTATTTATATTATAAATGAAAAATATCAAAGTACAGTATTCTGAGGTAAAAATATCACTTACATTATATTTGCACGCATTGCTGTGATACTAACCAACCAGAAATCCCTGCAAAAAAGACACTTGGAACCCATATGTATTAGGCCTATTGTGATGTGTGCTGGGTGTGGGCTTGACCCTCTGAAAGCCCAAATACATTAATACACTTCCTATTAGGAAAATGCCTCTCCTCAGTCACACATGCAGAACATAAACAGACCCTCACCAAATACAGAATAGAGCAACCATAAAGTAGAAATACAAACGCGCAGATAAAAACTGAACTGGAAACCGCAAGAAGCCAGACTCTCTCTATGCAGTGCAACAATGAAAAAACAGAATCATTACCATTCCTCAAACATCAAACAATAAAATCAAGAAATAAAATAAATACATACTCATAATACTAAAAATATACTAATAATATTATTTAAAAACTGATGAATAAAAGATCAAATAATTAAAAACTCATATACAATAAATATTTCAAAATAGCAGACACAGCAAATAACACCTGAAAAATAAAACTAAAAAGGATTTTAAAAATACACGCTCTCCATACCTGGGAACTTTTGATTTCCAGGTGCCCTGAAATAGTCATGGATTATCAGGCAGAGAGTAAATGGGGTAGCTGTGCACCCACATGCTCCCTCTCATACACACATGCTGTCCCTCACTTTTCCACACACAAGTACACATGCTCTTTCACACTCTCATTCTCCCACACACAAGCACACATGCTCTCTCTCATTCACTTCCCTTGACTTAGCAGGCAGCAGCAACAGCAGAAGCAGAGTCTTCTTCTTCCGCCACCATCGCCAAGGGAATGACTTCCAGCCACGGGGCACTGGATTACTTCCTGCAGGGCAGGCTCCACTTCCTCCTCAGCAGCACAGCCTCGCCTAAATCAACAGCATGGTCAGCGCTGCCACTGTATACCCTTTTTCCATGAGAAAATTGACCATTTAATCCTTCTCTCTGTTTCCTGTCTTTTAACCAATTTGTAATCCACAAAAGGACATTGCTTCCTATCCCCTGACTTTTTAATTTTCTTAGAAGCCTTAATTTTATTTGTCAAACGCCTTCTGAAAATCCAAATACACTACATCTGCAAATTTGATTACCTACTCATCATATTCCTTTCCAGATCATTTATATATATTTTGAAAATCACTGGTCCAAGTACAGATCCCTGAGGCACTCCACTGTATACCCTTTTTCCACTGAGAAAATTGACCATTTCATCCTTCTCTCTGTTTCCTGTCTTTTAACCAGTTTGTAATCCACAAAAGGATATTGCCTCCTATCCCCTGACTTTTTAGTTTTCTTAGAAGCCTCTCATAAGGAACTTTGTCAAAAGCCTTCTGAAAATCCAAATACACTACATCTTTATCCACATGTTTATTAATCCTTCAAAAAAATGAAGCAGATTTGTGAGGCAAGACTTCCCTTGGGTAAAGCCATGCTGACTGTGTTCTATTAAACCATGTCTTTCTAAATGCTCTGTGATAAAAGCCACCCCTGATTGTGCCCCATCCTCCATGGTGCCAGGTTGTGTTCCCTGCAGAGTAGTGCCTGACAAGAACATGTTCCCTCCCAGGGCAACGCAAGGTTGAAAGTGGGGTTCCCTTTTGGCTTAGGCTAGGTAGGGTGAGGATCCCTCCCTGTCCTATATGTATCCCTCCCATATCAATGCACCCTGCTGGTGCGGAGCTGCTCAGGGTTTGTTGGATTGATGGATTCCTCCCGGGGTGACCATTAGATAGTCCTGCCTCGCTTGTGCTTCTCAAGGTGGCATGAGAACAACCATAATGGGGCTATTCTGGCTGATCTTCTTTGTGCCTGAGGGATACCTACAGGCACTAAGGTATATTGAGTCCTTTTATCTGCTGAAGGTGGTAACTGCGGTTGAATGGTGGCCAGATTCTGTGCTAGTTGACTGCTGGGTCCAGGTTGAGTAATTAGTTGATTTTGTCCAAATGTGGAAGGGGTTTGAAGTTCCGCTTGAACTGTGGGAGTTGGAATCCATTGTATGTGGATGGGTTGTGAACCTGGTCTTGTGGCAAATTGAGCGGTGGGTGTAGATAGTGTCTCATTTACTGAATATCCACAATCCTTCAGGACCTTGCTGACAAGTGGGAAAGTGGCAACGTCTGCTCCATTTTGCTTGCCTTTCTTGTTGCCTTTAGAATAGAATAGTTGCTGTATTGATGTTTGTGATTTATAGCTGAACTGTTCATGTTTTTTAATTTGTTTTGTTTAGATGATTAATTTTTTATTGTCATTTTAATAGTGTTTTAACTGTATGTAAAGATTGATATTATTGTTTTTTCACTTTTTAGTTATAGAAAAGCTTCCTCATGCAGGGAAAGTTTAACAAATAATAAATCAAGCATTAAATTTATATTTCATGAGAAACCAAAAGTCCATAAATGAAGAGACAGATGATATCAATTAGCAAGTCATAAATTTAAACTATCTTTGGTCAACAACTTCACCATATAAACATGGACCCACTCTTAAAATCTACACTGTAGGCTTATCATCAAAAAATATTTGTAACTGCTTTGAATAAAAAAATATAAATTTACTTCCTTGATATATCACTACATACTTGTAAGGAAATTTATGAAAAAAGATGCACCCAAGCACAAATCTTGGGATTTTAGCTGAAGAAATATTTCCTTTGCATTTGCGTGTTTTTAGCAAGATCAGGAAAAACAACCTTCTCTCCTAAAAAGAAGAAAGACCTATTCCTAAAAAAAAAGTTTCAATAATAAGTGTCTATCTAATTCCAAGGCAAAATTAACAATCAAGATTTCTCGAGTTACAATATCCTCTTGAGAGTTCTCTAACAAGGCAGATACATCTAACCTATCAGCAGAAGTCAACCCGTCAATGGGTAAGGGAAGGGAGAGAAAATAAAATATTTATTCAACTGGCTAGGGGAAACTCACTACACTCACACACACACACACACACACACAGAAAAACTGTAGAAAAAAAACAAAAACAGGGCAGATAGGTAATTGAACCCTGTCTTTTACGAGCAATAGAGAGAATCAGTATGGGGAAAAGTGTATTATAGTGTGCTCCAAAACAAAAACTAGAAGTGAATGTGATTCCTTCAGCTGCACGCGCCCCACCTCCACTACCCCAGAAAAGACACCCAGGCTGTCTTACCTTGATGGAGGTGGTGAGCCTGCCCCCAAAGAGAGCCAACAGCTAGCAGCACGGGGTAGAGACTAGAGAGAGAGGGGAGAGGATGGGGAGCCAGAGCATTGGAGTGAGCCTGCTGGAGGATGGAGGAGGGGGAAACAGAGCAGTCATTTCTTCTCCTCAGTTGTTCAAAAAGAAGCTGGCCAGGTGCCTCCAGCACACTGCTGGCTCTCTCCTCAACAAACTGCAGGCAACAGCCTGACTCCTGGAATTTCTCAGCGGTCTTTGCAAAGTCAGCTCCTGCAGCTGCCTCTGTGCTGTATACAGATGCGATCAGCACATTGTGGTGCCGGGGATTATCTGAAATAGCATTCTCTGATCCTCAGCTCCCAGCAAAGGAAGAAAACAGCAGATACCAGTCCATCTGTGGCACCCCCTGCACAGCTCTTAAACCACCCCAGCTCTCAGAAAAAGTTCATGGTTAGCCAGCAACTTTGCTTCAGGTAAGCTCCAGGGAGCTGGGACAGCCATCCGTGGTGACCCAATCACAATGGGTTTGAGTTTGACTTTTTAATTATGTGTTAAAGTTGTGAGTGGTATTCAGTACATCTATCCATCCCCACAAGATGTTTACTTGCTTCAAGATGTATCTGGATTGGTGAGGCTCCTTGTGGTAATAGACAGCTGAAGACAAAGATTTTTATGTTGTACTTTTCAGTAAAATTGAAACACAAATATATGAAATTGAATATATGTTTGAGTTACCATGGAGGTAAAAGTCAGGCCTGACTCTTGTGTGCCTTGCAGTTCTTTTTTTTTTTTTTTTTTTTTACAAATTTAACAATACTTTATTGATATGCTATATAAGGACAATAAGTTAGGAAACATAGAGTAGTGCAGTTCTCAGAGCCATTTTCAGCCTCTGAGGCCCTGGGCAAACCTCACTAGAATGGGCCCCTCCCCACTCCTCACCATATAAAAGTTTTGCGCAATTTACGAACCATGGACTCAGCTGATCCTTATTAAGACCTAGAAAAGATAATCTCTCAGATAATAGGACCAGGGGGCAATCCATGAAATTAGCAAGTAGCTCATTTAAAACAAATCAAAGAAAATTATTTTTCACTCAGCACATAGTTAAGCTCTGGAATTCATTGCCAGAGAATGTGGTTACAGCAGTTAGTGTAACTGGGTTTAAAAAAGGTTTGGAGAAGTTCCTAGAGAATAAATCCATAAACTGCTATGACGGTAATTAATAAACAATAGTAGCTTGTGATCCATCTAATGTTTGGGCACTTGCCAGGTACATGTGGCTTGGAATAGCCACTGTTGGAAACAAGATACTGGGCTTGATGGACCCTTGGTCTGACCCAGTATGGCATATCTTTATGTTCTTATGTCAGCTAGCTTTCTTTATTTTACCTTCTCTTCAGATTTTTTCACCATTCTTTCTTTAATTTTGTTTTGGGATCAAGCTGAGCCCCTCTAAGACTTTGAGCCCTGGGCAAGTGCCCCATTTGCCCAATGGATAAAACGGCTCTGACAATTCTATGTAAAAGCTAAAACACAGTAATTAGACTAGAAAAATATGTGTGGAACTGTTAAAACAGATCTATCATGGAACTTAAAGAGATGAAACCTGGATTGAATTAGGAATAATACAGGTAAGTACAAATATGTTTTGAGGCCCAAATATGCCATTTCTTGTTACATAGAGAGATATATAGATATCTATATCTATCTATCTATCTATCTATATATCTATCGTCCCTAGGCATTTTTAGACTATAACACCACCAACATGCATGTGAGTAAATAATGAAGTCACTTTTGACCTAAAAGGTTCCCATTCTTTTGGATCATCATAAAAGAAGTCTCCATAGTATACACTCCCCATAACAAATGCAACCAGGAGGCCCACATAGTTTATGCTCGGAACAGCTTTTATCAAGTGGATGCCTGGAAGTGTGTCAGCAGCCACCCTACTTTTCAAAATATTTCAGGATCCCCTTCTCTCTTCCCCCTACTGTGGGTTTCAAGCCAGCAGCGTGCCCACTGGTGCACACTTCTCCTCCTTATCACTGTACGCTTTCTCACACGAGATAGGTGTGTGCACTTTCCTCATGTCCCATGGTTGGAGCTGCACGTCTGACAGAAAAGGCCCGAGGGCACCAGCAAGTAACAACTGCTCTTCCTCCTCTGGAGAGAGGAAAGCTTTACTAGAAGGTACCGACATGTACTGTGCACCCCAAGGCCAAACAAACAGCAGGTTCACCTTGAATTTCACCTTGTTTATGAAGGTGTAAAAAATACTAATGCAACATGGAGTAAATTTTGAAAGAGGTTCCACACATAAAGGTAGCATAAAAGCATGGAAGTAGTATACATGCACATAGATGCTATATTATTATTAACCTCCCAAGGAGGGGCATATTTGTGCACATTTTACTGGATCCAAAAGAGAGGCAGGCTAGAGGCATTCCAGGGCAGGATTCAGGATTATGCACGGTGGTCACTATTTTATAAGAAGCCTATCAGCAGGTGGTGCCCCTTACTTTTTGCTCTCACAGGTCTACCAGTGATTTTGCATGGTACCATTCAGGCTTGAGAACCTTAAACCAACTGAGTCTGCAATTGGAAAAGAAATGATGTAAGAGCAGAGCTGCAGAGAATGGCTCGCTACTTTAAATATATTTTTATTTATTTATTTAAGAACTAAAGCATTATTTTCCCCGAGGTTAAGCGGGTTAAGAGGGAAAGCACTCAGGAAGGCAGAAAACAGACCACAACTCCTTTTCAATCTAGTCTTGTTTTTCTCATATGTCATCAGACACATTCTCCTTACCACCTTGCCTCACTGCTGATGGCTTTGCATTAGACTTTGAGACCAAAACTAGCCATAACCAGGTTTGTTTTTTTTCAGTCTGGCAAATCCTTCTCCAACTCAGGGTCTATTCTAGAACTATCTCCACCGATTAATGATGCCAAAGTTGTTACTGGCAAATTATCTGCTTTTAATAAGATTTCTATCACCATCTTACAGCTAATCTTGAAGCAAATGAAGTCCTCATCTTCCTCTCACATGACCCCATGTGGGAACCAGCGGTGAATCTTTATTCACATCTTCAGACTTATACACAACAATAGACTAGGGATGTGAATCGTTTTTTGACGATTTAAAATATCATCCGATATATTTTAAATCGTCAAAAATTGTTAGGGCCACGATACAATACCAATTCCCCCGATTTATCGTTAAAAAATCGTAAATCGGGGGAAGGGGGAGGGCAGGAACTTACTTACTTGCCCTAAACCAATGGCAGGAAAACCGGCACACTAAAACCCCCTAAAACCCACCCCCGACCCTTTAAATTAAATCCCCCCGCTGAACGACCTCCTGCAGTCGATCTCCTGCCGGCGCCATTTTTCGTACGGAAAACGATTCGTGGCAGGAGATCGCTCCCGGACCCCCGCTGGACCCCCGGGGACTTTTGGCCAGCTTGGGGGGGCCTCCTGACCCCCACAAGACTTGCCAAAAGTCCAGCGGGGGTCCGGAACAACCTCCTGCAGTCGAATCGTGTTGGTCTATGGCCGCCGCCATTTTTCGGCCGCCATTTTGCAAAATGGCGCCGGCTGAAGACAACACAATTCAATTGCAGGAGCCCGTTCCGGACCGCCGCTGGACCCCCAGGTAATTTAAGGCATTTGGGGGGGGGGTTCGGGAGGGTGGGGGATTTAATTTAAAGGGTCGGGGGTGGGTTTTAGGGGGTTTTAGTGTGCCGGTTTTCCTGCCATTGGTTTAGGGCAAGTAAGTACTTCCCTCCCAAAGTTGATGAAGTATTAAGGCATTTGGGGTGGGGGATTTAATTTAAAGGGTCGGGGTGGGTTTTAGGGGGTTTTAGTGTGCCGGCTCACGATTTTAACGATTTTCACGATATTTTAAACACCCAAACGGCAACAATACGATTCCCTCCCCCTCCCAGCCGAAATCGATCGTTAAGACGATCGAGGACACGATTCACATCTCTACAATAGACTGCCTTTATCTTCAGACAGTGTACTCTCTCTCTACTCACAGTTTGTATTGCTTCATCTCAGCTCAGTGTTTGGACAGTGTTATATTACAGGAGCTGCCTTCCTCCTGGAGACCTGGGCCTGGTCTGGTTATTCCTCACCTGGATCCCATCCCAGTCCAGTTCTACTTCCATATCTAGTTGCTATTGCCAATTGAAATCTTGAACAGGGCTCTCTATCTGGTGTACTCAAAACTAACTACAAGTATTCATCCTGTATTAAACAGACAAAACTGACCCAGTTCTTTATGAAAACTATAGACCTATTTGAAGCCTTCCTGTTTTATCAATAATAGAAAATCTTGTTTCACTATAAATCTTGGCCTTCTTGGACAAGCCTTTAGTTTTCATCCAAAATAGTTGGGGTTCCATAAAGATTTTGGTATGGGAACAGCCCTAACTGCCTTGCTAAATGATATTAGTCTACAGTTAGATAATAGAAAAGCCATCCTCCTCGACATTTTGGACATGAATGCAGCTTTCATTACTATAGATCATCATCTCATGGTCAAATGTCTAACTGATGTCGGGTTACGTGATCTGCCACTCAACAGGTTTAAATCTTTCCTTACTAATAGATTTTACAGCATGGATTGGAATTAAACATTATACCAGCTCCTACACCTCACTTGTGGAGTCCCACAGGGATCCATCCTGCCACCCACACTTTTGAACCTTCACCTTTTTCCTCGGCTACCTTAATCCAGAGCCTTGGCTTTGGTTGCTATTTTCTATGCCAATGACATCCAGATTGTGGCCAGTTTGGAACTAAAATCTCAAGATCTCCTGGCAAACTTTAACCACAGTCTTACTGAGGCTGCAAATTGGCTCTATGAATTTAAATGAAAAGTGAACCTGGATAAATCTAAAGCCAAGTGGTGTACATAGAATGCTGGTGTTATGAATCTTCCATCTGCACTGATGTCTGGCTTTCATATTCAACTAGGATTTAAGCTTGATTCCTTATTTAAATTTGCTCCCCAGGTTTCCAATCTTGTTCAGTGCTCATATCCTGCGCGCTATTCGGTGACTGAGACTATTTTTAGATATTAGTGACTTGAAATTGTTGACTCATTCACTCATGTTAAACCATTTGGATTTCTGTGATGCTCTTTATCAAGGCCTTTCTTCACATTTAATCAGTGCAAAATACTGCTGCTAAACTCATTTTCAGTAAGAAGAAATTTGACCACGTTACCCCTTTATTATGGCAGCTTCACTGGCTACCAGTTTCTCTACATATCCAGTTAAAAGTCGGATGCCTCATTTTCAAAGCGCTTCCCTGGGGTGGGCCCCATTGAATCTCTTAAATCCATATCTTCCTGGCTATATTCTCCGATCTACTCAGCACAAGTTATTAAAAGTTCCCTCGTTTAAGGAAATTAGGTTTGAAAGATCTCGGGAAATGGTATTCTCCTATCTGGCTCCTAGCCCTTCCCTTCATGCCTGGAGAGGGCTGTTAATAAATTCAGACTTTACTGTTTTGCAAGCATTTTATACATAAGAGGATTTTACTTCTTTTAGTTTTTATATAAACGGTTTTGAATTGATTTGATCTGTCTACTTTTGTTCATTTAAATAAACGAAAGTATACAGCTAGTTTTAGTCATTTTAGGTTTTTTTATTTGTATTATTATTATTTTATCTTATTGTATTTTTTGTAAATTTAAGAATACTTTATTGATATGGTATGTAAGTACAATAAGTCAGCAAACAAAAAAATAGTTCAATTCTATGTAAAAGGAAAAGCACAATAATTAGGCTAGTAAACAGTGTGTGGAATTGGTAGAACAGATCTATCATGGAGGTTCAGGAAATACAACCTGGACTGAATTAGGTCCAAACAGGCCATTTCTCAACATACACACACACACGTGCGTGCACACACACACACATATCAAATACGTGCTAACAAAGAACACTAATGAAAAACTATAAGAAAATGTTTATTTTGCATTCAATTTATATTTTATATAGAAAAAACAAACGAACAATATTGCAAAATATACAAAACTGTGTGATTATCAAAAATGTATTAAAATGCTTGCTAAGTATTCTCACTACAAATACAGCATGTTTTAGATGAAATAATGAAATCATAACGTTTCAAATGAAATGAGATGAATTACAAGTTTAAAACAAGTAAGACTCCAACGTAACAGTTCTCAGTTTAAACATATGTGTGTTGCATAGTACAATACAGAGTATCACATTGGTAACTAATATAGTCCCTAGGCATTTTTAGACATTAACTCCGCTCTGCAATATCAGCCATCATCACCATCATGCATGTGAATAAATAATGAAGTCACTTTTGACCTAAAAGATTCCCATTCTTCTGTATTGCTTTTTATTTGAATATGTTTGTATTGTACCTTGCTCTGATTTTCACAAAAGACATGCAATTAATCAGGTTAAATAAACTAATTATATTACTGAATTTATTTGTACCCTTTTACAACTGCTCATTGACTGGTACAAGTGAAATTGTCTGTTGTCTCCAATTTTGGGTGGAAGGTCTGGGTGAACTGCTGAGAATTCAGGATGAAGTGGTACGTAGAGGGTCTGGGTGATCTGAAGAAGGACTGGGTGAACTGGTGGTGGTGTTGGCAAACTGGTGACTCCAAGTACATGCACACGTAAGTATTTTTAAAATGGTATATGAGCCTGCTTTATAAAATACCTGCTTCCACGTTTAATTCTGGGTGTTTATTCATGCAGTGTCACAATTATTTCACACAACAAATATAGGCATGTATGTTTATAAAATTAATAGAGAAAGTATGCATTTTCTTACTAGAATTTAATATCCAACAGCCTCACTTTTGGATATTTTTCTCTTATTTAATTAAATATTTTTAGTGATATAAAAATGTTTATTAAATTGAAAGCCATGAGAACCTGTACACTTGCACACTTATTCAGCAGGACTCTCAAGGTGAAATGTGGATCTACTTTCTCTCCTGACAGATAATTGTACTAGCACTAGAGCTCTCACAAATAATTCTGAAGTCATTCTGGGAAAAGCCAGCAAGGAGAATATTTGTAGAGCAAAGCAAGAAGTGGGCAGAGTTTTGGCCCTAGGATAAGCTCCCTCAGTTTTCCTCCCTCTTCCCCTCTGTGCTAAGTGTACTCTGGCCTGCAGACCGGCTCACCTTGGCCTGAAGGCACATGAGCAGGATTGAGAGAGAGATTGCTTCCTAGAACCACCCATGTCCATCATAACACTTTCTCAACAGTGTAGCTTGGAAAAATAAATCAGCTTCGGTAGAAATGTTTGTTCATCCATCAACAGAATTTGCTTGGCATGGTGGATGCCCGGTAGAACAGAGCGAGAGAGACCCAAGGCTGGCCTTTGGTGAAAAGCACCTTTACAAAAGCACAGAATGGAGGTTGGTAAACAAAGTAGCTTTTGTGCAAATAAATTAAAAACCCATTTTGGCAACGCTCTCGGGTCTGCACTGGCATAAAAATGTCAACCGAATTTTCGCATCCTTTCCTCCTCCTCTCTGCTCTGAAATGCTCGAGAAAAGGTTTCTAGAATGAAGGCCCTGTCGGGGGAGGATGACCCAAGTGCCGCAATGCCTAAGGCACAGCAGAGTTGTTTGCAATAAGCTCCCCTCCTCGGCACCGCGCCAGGCTCAGTGTTAAGGATAAAAAATGTATGCAGGCAACAGGGGGTTAACTAAATCATTTTTCTGTTGCTTTGTCGATGTGTTTAGTTTGCTTCCTGCCAGGACTCATTTCGCTCGGCTATCTTGCGAGAGACACATATGGCGTGCTGAAATTGCCGTCCAAGATGCATGTCCCAGCCTGTTGAGACATCATCAAATAAGATTAAAGCCAAGTAAAAATAAAAAAGATGAGGGAGGTTTCGCTTTTCCTTGTAGAGAGAGAGAGAGCATCTAATGAAAGTCACTGAGGTACTTCAAAGCTTCTAAAGGTTTTGGAAGCATTTCGTACTCTGTCTGCTAAGGGAAACGACAGAAATAACAAAGGCAGTCTCTTTTCCCTCTTCACAAGTTAGTGAAAAACTGTGCTTCCTAATCCAGGATATGGAATCAAACAGCACGTCTGTGCCCTGCAAATTACAGATTCAAATACGTTTAATTGTTAGCTGATGTTGTCCTGTTATAAAACCAGAGAGGTAGCAGCAGCTGAGCCCTGAAACGCTGCTGCTCTGCACATTTTGGGAGGGGAGTTTAAAATCGGTGCTTTTACCTGTGCATTTGGCACTAATTTTGACAGGGAAAGGACGCACAGAAATGCAAAGCTCTCCGAAAGTGCAGACACGGGGACCTCTCCCCATATTTTCACCTAGGGGTAGGGTAGGGATATGTATTCGTTTTATTTCCTCTCGTTAATTTATATGTGTGAATCAATTTTATGCCTGACTTTACATGCGAAAATAACGAAACAAACAAAACGAAATGCATCGAAAAAAAAAGAAAGCGAACAAAAGAAATGAGTGGAATAGCACGCTCCCGGGCAGAGCCCCGTTCCGCAGGTCCTTTTTCTGCATCGGAACCTGAAGCCAGACTGCCCCTCGTGGAGCTGGGCTTGGACCCTGGACTCAGTACATGGCGGAGACCCACCGGGCGACGAGGTGGCAGGCCTCGGACTACCCACAGGGGCAGCGCAAGCGGACGGCCCCCATTGCTCTTTGTCAGCGACTTCAGTCTTGGCAGGCAAACGCGTCACCGTCACCATTGTCCTCTTTGCCTAAGAACAACTTCTGATACCGTCTGCGTTTTATGCCGCGTTTCTGAACCCGCTCACCAAATGCCTGTTTCAAATTTAAAAGGGGGAAGAGCTGTGTTAACATATCAAATAGCTAACAAGAGAGAGTCAATTTACATTCCATCTGAAACCACAATTCTGTTTGTTTCCAAACTGCTCTAAGTAAAAGGCCCAGCTTCCAGGAGCCTCCCTCAAACACACGACCCTAATTGGAGCTCAGGAAAGCAAGAATGCATCAGTAGCTGAGATTATCACCGGCTTTAATAAGCTGTTGTTGGCTTTCATAACAACTGCAGCCTAAAATGAATCTCACCAATAGCCTGGAGCAAGGATTAAAGGAACAAGGATTTGAAGGGAAAAGAAACAAGAAAGAAGGGGGCTGATGTGAAATCGTTTCCTTATTAACCTTCCTCTCTTCTGACAGTGGGCAAGTTCTGATTCACAATACAAATTATCTCCAATTACTGCAAGAGAGGCAGTTGCAGATCTGTCACTTAACCTTCACCATCTGTTTGGTTCAAAAGAAAACTGTACAGACTGTCACCTTGACCTCATCCTTCCCTCCCTCTGCCCTATTGTTCTCCTGAGAAAAGCCCAGCCATGTTTGCAGCGACTGGGGGAAGACGTTTAGCCAGTAGGATTTCATTCAGATTATTTGAGCGGGGGAGGATGAGCTTCCGAATTTCCTCTGACCTCTTCTGTCACGTTGCAGGCTGAATGAGAGCACAGGAGGTCAACATGGAGCCAAGGAGAACTCTCCAGCTACTTGCATACGGTGCTGGTAGATGGCAGCAGATGTGCTGGTCATGTAGGAAACCAGTATGACTGCATTAAAGGGAAATAAACCAGAAGAAGAACATGGGTAAGTTAGAATCCCTGGCCATCCCCCAAACCTCTCACCCATTACAAAATGAGACAGATAACAGCAGATTGGGCTTAAATATGGCCGCAGTTAATTTTTTTGGCACGTAAGCCCGAGCCCATTTCACAACTTATCACAACATTAATGCAACTTTAATTATAATAACCCACCCCACTCACCAGGTCAAGCTTTGGGGTGATCTGCCACTGACCAGCGGTTTGCAAAGTGGCCCAGCTCTTTTCCAGCTCCCCCCACCGGTGGTCCTCAGACCCTCCCAGCCAGGACCCAGCAAACTCCGACATGGCCAGCGAGCCTGCCACCATGTCAACTCTGGGCTTTTAAAACGCCCTCCCCCTTTGCCAGAATATTTACTCGCATAACAATATCCGGAGAATCCCGCCAGAGTCAACCCGGGCTCGGGTTCCCCGCCAGGCTGTGACAAAGCAAGGCAAGGAAAATCTTCCAGTCGGAGCTGACATGGAACCAACTGGTCGGGAGGGAGGGTAAAGGAGAAAACCAAGTGAGAAATATAAAATAGGTGAGGGGGGGGGGGGGGGTAATGGAGGTGTCCTTTATTTATATCCCCAAGTTCCTAGCAGGGTGGGATCCACGTGCCAGCCCAGCCAATCAGAGCGAGGAGCGCTGGATTCCAAACAACGTACAGATTCCGCAGGAAGTTTATCTCACGATACCCTCCCGGCTAGAATTTAAATGTGCTCCCAGGATCCCGGGCAAAAGGGAAGATAGGGCTTGCTTTGAAAAATTCCCCCAGGGATAATAAAGAACACCAAAGAGGTCCAGGACCACCCTCATCTTACCAGCGGCAGGCAGAGTCCTTAGCCTGCCACCTGATTATTACTGCTGCTGTTCTTCATAATTCCCTATAGTGCTACCAGGAGGAGGAATGAGAACGAAAACACTATGCAAAACCTGCCCTGTCAACCCAAGGAAGAGCAAAGGAGTGCAGACCTAAGGGCTCTCTGTAATGCCAAGTGAGCTGCCATCGAGGATTCCCACTGATATGTACAAATCTGTTCAAATCCGTTCCCAGCCCGTGCACAGCTGTCAATTGGGCCCTTTCTCCTAGCTAAACAGGAATCCGCCCATATTCTCTGCTGATTAAATGCCAGGGATACAGTCCTCTGTTATCTGTGGGGAAAGTATGAATAGGTACAAAAGTGTCAGGCATTGCCTAGTGGTTAGAGCAGTGGAAGCTCAGGGTTCAAATCCCGCTGCTGCCCCTTGTGACCTTGGGCAAGTTACTTCACCCTCCATTGCCTCAAGTACAAACTTAGAGCCTCATTTACTGAGTATTTTTCCCATAGACACAGAGTGGGGGGAGGGAAAACCTTTAGTAAATATAGACCTTAGATTGTAAGTGCTTCTGTACCTGAATTTGTGCTACCAATGGATCCAAATAATACATAAATATTATAGCTGATGATTTCAGGGCAGTGTACAGAGCCGGAGGAAGACTATGCTGCATATGCAGAGGCATAACTAATGGAAAAGAGGAGGCAGTTATGCTGTTTTACGGGTCACTGCTAAGACCTTCCGTGGAGTATCCCAGGGTCCTCTGAAACAGGGCAGACAGAGTGGAGGTGGTTCAGAGAAAAGTTACCAAAATGGTGCAGGGTCTGCTCCAGAAGTCCCGTGAGATGATCTGTCTGCCTTACGGGAGATATGAGACAAGGGAGATCTGACCAGAGACCTTCACATTCCTGAAAAGTATAAACAGCACACAAGTAAAAAAAAAAAAAATTCAGAGTAAAGCACATTCTAGAACTAGGCTGCTGCTACTTGGCTCTCCAGGGTCAGGACGGAGCAGAGAATGACTCCTAGACTTTTGACCTTACATTCAGGTTGCAGTGCGATGTCATTCAGAATAAGTGGGGGAAGGGGAGGATTGTCTGGAGGGCCTGCAGCACCGGACCTCTGCTTTATCTTTCTTTAACTGAGGCTCCAAGGGTTCTGGAGTAACAGCAGAAAATATTGGTTCATGGAAAGGATTGTGGATGCATAGAATGCCCTCCCAGAGCAGGAAGTGGAGGCTTAAACCAGTAACAGAAAGCCTGCGATCAGCAAAGGGGATCCTTAGTTACAAAAACATGAAACTAGAGGAAGAAGAAACAAGCAGCAGGTTGCATGTACAGTGATAAGTCAAAGTCTTAGTGGAACTGCAGGCGCTCATGGTCTGACTGGCAGGCTACAAGCTCCTCGTGTGGCAGGGTTCCATCCAGGAGGATGTGGGCGGCGGCTGCATGCTTGGGTGTTGGTGGCTGTTGGATTAGTGTGGAGCCTTGTTGTTGAACAGGTGAGGGGAGGGCTTCTGATTGGGGATCATGACCCTTAGCTACCCAGGAAGGTTGAGGAAGATGATTAAAAACCGTCTTGGATAAGGAGTGAGATCCTACAAGCAGTCAGACTCTAGCTGACAGGAAGACCTGGACTATCTGAACAGATCATTTGATCTTTTTTTCTGCTGTCATCTACTTTGTGTTTATGTTTGAGATCAATCATGTAAATGTCCTTAAAGATGTGCAGCAAGAGAAGGAATAGAAAGTGGTCCCTGGGATATGTCCTGCTCTGAGGGGAAGTATGCAAGATGTGTGCATAGGAAACCTGCACAGAAATGAGGGAAGAGCAAGACAGGGATGGTGCATGCCAAACCCAGGCACAATGCAAGAGAGGGGGGAAACTAAGTGCTGTGGACATACTGGGCACTTCCTATAGGCCCTTTCATGTATTCCTCCAGCTTTGACTGCAGATCTGCTCTATCGCTTCCAGAGAGGGAAGGAAATAAAGCAGACCAAGTCTGATCTGTTAAAAATTTTTACACGGAATGAGAGTTTCCACGCTGACATGCCTAGATCTGGGGTCCTTTCTCTGCCCGTTACTTGGCAATGAGATGGAGAACACATTTCCTGTCAAGCCTTATTTATAGGGAGGGGATCCCAGAAATGCAAGATTAGGCTAGAAACGGCACTATAGAGATGCAACCAGTCCTTTACAACCACAGAGCAGCAGGTCAAATGACAACATCAAACCCACAAGCAAAACTCTCTTGTACTGTCATATACTGCAAAACAGCCCACGTGCTGCCTTTCCAAACTTTGAAATAAAAGCAAAATACTGAATTGATATTACAGCTGATAGTGAAGCAAACCCTGTGGTGTGCTGAGTCTGAACCCCAGAAAGATTTATTTATTTATTTATTTATTTAACAATTTTCTATACCGACCTTCATGGTTAAATGACCATATCAGATCGGTTTACATCGAATTGGGGAACTGTAACAAAAACAATAGATTGAACAGGAAGAACAAAGTTACATTCAACAAGGATGGTAAACTTGGAGGCATAGACAGCTGGAAAGAGAGGCCTAAGAACACAGTAAACAAGGAGTGTAAACAATTGATGAATCAGGGGTGGCTCTTATGTACTTGAAGGTAGTACAGAGATCCATTGTTCATGAAGGATGTTCGGTCGTCTAGTGTGTATCAGGGGGATATGAGAAGGCTTGGCGGAAAAGCCAGGTCTTAAGTTTTTTCCTAAATGTTAAGAGGCAGGGTTCCAGCCTAAGGTCTGAAGGGATGTTGTTCCAGATAGCTGGGCCTGCTGTTGAGAAGGATCGGTCTTTGGTCGAGGTGAGGCATAAAGGCATAACGCATTGCTCGAAGTTTTAAGAAGTTTATCTGACACTTCATTTCGAGCATAGTCCACGAACCTTTCATTTGAAGATTGTTGATGTGTGCGCCCCATCCCAAATTGGAGGCATCTGTCATTAAGATGACTTGTGGAATTGATTGCTGGAAAGGGAGACCTGCTTTTAAGGCAGCTTGATTCGTCCACCAATGGAGTGAAAGGCGTAATTGGTAGGTGATTTGAACTGTGCAGCTTGGATGTGATCGCTCAATGTTATGAGCGATCACCTGACTGCTTTGTGTAATGTTCAGAACATAGGTGACATACTGCCCCTTCTCCGAGAGCCAACTGATGATCAAAATGAAGGAAGCAGGACTCTTAGCCTGACTGGTGAATTAATCGTCCGTGTCCACACTAGAGCCATGGCACAGTCTCCAAATCAGAGAGGGACCACCGGAACAGGGAAGGGGGACAGAAGCATTAGCGTGTCCTGGCTCTGGGAACAGATGTGCAGACAGTCAGGGAGAGAGCTGCACCATAATTTAATAGCACATCTGGTTCTGATTAAAGAACAAGTCACAGCATCTACAAACTTGTCAACTCGGAGCCCACAACAAGGTGCTAGCAGCAGAACTGCATGTTAAGGCTCCAGAAAATCAACACACTGGGGTTTCTGTCTTATTAGAAGCTGCATGAACCAAGAGAACTCAAAAAAGGCAGCTTTCCACTGACGTTTCTCGATCACCAAATTCTTCATACTGGGGTAATGGAGGCAACAAACAAAACTGGTTTAATTCCTTCCTGTCTAGCAAATGCCAGACAATAACATGCAAGAAAGCACTCTCCAATACCCAGCCCCCCTCTTTCCCAAGGATCCCCACTTTCCCTTTTCACTGTCTACCTCCAACCCCTCCCTGCCATCCTAAGAAGCTTTGCTCTCAAAGTTTACTAATAATCAAATCCTTCTCCCCCTCTCAGGCACCTAAGACAGTACAACAGTGCTCCTTAATGTCTGCCTCATAGCAATACCAAATTGGATGATCCACAATGGAGTTCAGCTAACAAAGTTAAAGCAGAGTCACTGTCCATGACCAGACAATCCTCCCCTGCCCCCACTTATTCTGAATGACATCACGACACAACCTGAATGCAAGGTCAAAAGTCTAGGAGTCGTACTCTGCTCTGTCCTGACCCCGAAAAGCCAAGTAGCAGCAGTACAAATAAGAAGTCTTTTGGCATTGCCCCTTTGTGAATCAAGTGCACCCCTTTCTGCAACCAACTGGCTTCAAACATTATGCAATCAGTAGTACTTACTGACCTGGAGTACTGCAATGTCGTCTACATGAGGCTACCTCAGAAGGTGATCATCAAAACACTCCAAAACCAAGCTGCTTGAATCATCACCGGCCACAGAAAGTGGGAGTGGACCTCCAAACTCACTACACTGAAATCCCAATCTCTCTGCACATCAAATTACAGTCAAGGTGATGGGGGGCATCGGCTCCACCTATTTGACAAAGTGAGTGATTATCATCCCTCTTGAAGCCTTCGATCAAGTCAAAAGCAACATCTGTCAGCTACTTCTCAAGACCCTCTGATTAAAGTAAACCAGATATAGGCTCCACTTCAGTGGAGGGGCACCTGACCTCTTGAACTCTCTCTCCCCTACATTTGCAGCCTGCCAATGTCTAGGTGGCAAAATGTGGCTCTTCAGCCAGCAAGGCCACAGACTTTCCACACCTCCCAAGCAGATAACCAACATTGGCCATCTGCCATATGCGACATACACTCAGGACACGTATTGATTCCCATTGTTCCTACTCCAACATCATGCACAAAGTTTCAGCCTTTAGCATCTATACATACAATCCTCAACTATAAATCTATTGTAATCCACTGCAGACAGTCTCTAACCTGAAGGTAATCCGTTTAGAAGTGCCTGTCCAGTCACGAAAGGCAGAACAGAAATCCAAAATCCAATTCAATTAAATCACCCCACTACAAGAAAATGTTGAGCTTATCACTCTTGTGGCCTGATTTCCTTTTGCAAGCACAAGGGAATGGTTATTGCCCCATAACACAACTTTCAGTATTTTCATAAGTTGTATGATAGACAACCACAGCAAGCTAAAATGTAACAGGGCAATTTGCCAGTCTCTGTTAATTGGAGACCTGTAAATTTACTTTGATGTTTATTTTCACAAGGAAAGGCAGTGCACAATTCAGCCATTCTGGGGGTTGCTTGTAACTGAGCGTGCACCTGTGACAGCCTGAAACAGCTTGAAAGAAGTTTTTTAAAAAGCCCCTCCCTCCCCCCCCCCCCCCCCAGTACAAGAGGGTCCACAGCGCTATTTACTCATATTGGTTAAAGAAATGCAAGTTTGTAAAATTCCCTCCAGCACCGCTCTTTGATAACAGCTCCTCCTCTGTGAATGCAAGGAGCGAGTGAGGGACTGGGGAGGGGGATTCAGGAGCTCTGTGCCGCTCACTGTTTGCCTCTTTCGAATCTCTCGGATACTAGAGGCGGTCAGCGGCAGACAGCAGACCTCAGACCTGCATGCTGTGGTGTGGTATGGTACGGCAGCCTTACCCTTCAAAAACAGACTGCCAGAGAGAAGAACGCAGAATCTTACTCACGGAGACCAGACATGCACACAAATTACACAGAATAGACAAAACAGACACATAAAGGCTATGCAAGATACCCAAAAGCAGACACATAATTCATGAGGCTGGAGAAGGTATGGCTGACCTTTCAAATCTGCAGTGGGGAAAAAAGAGGACGCTTAAAGGATGAACACTACTATGTGACTTGAAAACTGTTTGGATAAACCAGATGCGACTTGCTGAAGTAGAGAAAGTATGTTAGTTAAGTGACGTGTATCCTCAGACATTTGGATAATCCACTGATGGATTCCTGATGTCTCACAATATTGAGAGAAATACTTTAGTCAAATGCACTTACTTCCATTCACATTTTGGAAGGGAATCCTGAGAAGTACGGTCTACATTTTACTAAGGGCATAAGAAATCTCAAACTGGCAATCAGGAATCTCCATCTCCAGCAAAGCTGCTGCACTACTAAAGCCTTCCCACAAAGACAAGCTAGTGGCCCTCGGAAAGTGTGTGCGGCCCTCTTCCCCAGCCAGCGGCCTTCAAAAAAATGTACAGCTATCCTGCCCAGCTCGCGGCCCTTGGAAAGCGCGCATCCCACATCCCCAGCTAGCCATCCTCGGAAAGCGCGTGGCCCTGCTCCTCAGCAAGCAGGCCTCAAAATCTGCACAGTCCCCCTGTTTTCCTGCTAGCGGCTCTTGGAAAATGCGCATCCCCCTTCCCAGCCAGTGGTTCTCATAAAGTGTGTGGCCACCCCTCCCCACCCCTCCAGCTAGCGGCCCTCTGAAAATGTGCGACTGGCCTTCTCAGCCAGTGGCCCTCCAAAAGTGTACAGCCCTCCACCCCCATCCCCTGCTATCACTCAGGAAACTGCAGCAAGGTGCAAGCATGTGAATGAAAGAACAGAGCAGAGTCCTTTCACAAATTCAGACTCACTAAAGGCAGCTTCCATGTGTCTGGAATTTATCTGCCGAACAGCCAAACTGATCAGTCACTTCAACCTTTCTGGTGAGTAGAATCCCAGAACGTATTGACATCTGAGCCCACAGCCCCCCCTAGCCATGTAAAGTTATGTTCAATGTCAACCAGCCCTCCTTTTCCCACAGGAGCCCCCGGCGCCCCCTCTACGGCACCAATTCCAGGCACTCTCCAGAATATCACGTTCCTGCTTCTGCTCCTGCCTCTTTGAGGGAACTGAGAACAGCTCCAGCCCGGTCATACCCCCCCCCCGAGTTCCTGCGTTACGCTTCCATGGCTCCCCCTGCACTGTGAGGGAGGAGATATCTCCACAGGAATGAGGAAACCTCATTGATTCTCTTTAACTGCCAACTGAATTAGCGAAACAGGTTTAGAATTAATGCTTTAAAGTTGTAAGGATGAACACAGTCTTCCCCCCCCCCCCCTTCAGCTTTCTCTTCCCAAAGCTCTGAAACACCAAAGTGCCAGGGGAAAGGAAGCAACAGCCGGAGCCACCTCCAGGGACTGCCTGCCGACACTGCAGCAAATTCCAAGCTTAGCTGAAGAAAGAGATCTTATAGCTGTGAGAAAAACCAAGATGAGTCTAAAGAGTCAACCTACCAAGCTGAAATAAGGCACTCCTCCAGACAAGAGGCAGGGATCTTAACCAGGATCCCTGCAAAAGCTTAAAAAAATAATCTGTTCAGAAACAGAGGGAGCCTACCGAGACAGTGGGGCTTCAGACCTGCTCGGGTGTGCCACCAAAGATTAAACCACCACTGCCGTTGCTGGATCTGGCCCCCTCCCCTCGATCCAGACCAGAATCTGGGCTCTGCTCTCAGCATCTTGCAGCAACAAGAGACACCAGCGGTGGCTCTTAAGCAGGGAGGGGCTGCTTTACTAGTTACATGGAGTTCAATATTCAAAACTAAACATTAATTTAAGTGGCTAACTTGTGAGTTATCCATCTAAATGGCTTTGAATATTGCCCTCAGCATGAGCCCCAGAGCGCAGGTCATGCTCGGTGCAGCACACGCAGGGCCTCCTCCTTTCGGTCCTCACCAGTCTGTGTGCATCGAGGACTGGAAGGCACCTGCTCCGCGTGTTGGGAGCAGCAGCAGTGGAGGAGCTCCGGCATTCAGGTGCAGCAGCCAAGGTAACTGTACGCACACCGCACCAACTTCTCCTTTCTCCCGCCCCGGAGTTTGGCCGTCAGGACGGGGTCATGTGTATCTTCCTTTGTTTTAAAATTTGGAGGAGAGACCGGTGGGGCTTCCAGTGCTTCCCTAGCTCTCCTTTTGGCCATGAGTCCTCTCCATGGTCCACAGTGCCGGCTGCTTCGTGGAGGCTGGTGTGCATCACAATTTTTTTTTTTTAATGTAGGTGTGCCCCAAGTTTGGAAAGGTGCTACAGCGATGTTGAATATGGCAGGCACAGACAGCTTCCTCCCAGCTGTCCCCACTTAACAGACTCATGTCTCTCCTTAAATCTCAGGACCCTGGCTCAATGCCTGCATGTTTTCAGCTTTTACTTACCTTGGGGCCGATGCAATAATGTTCGTGGAAAGCGGGCGCTGACTTTTCAGCACCTGCTTTCTTAATGCACGCAAGGGGGGGGGGGGCGCCGTGCAATATGTAAATTAGGGGGTCGCGTGACCTTAGCGCCTCCTTGCTAACGTGACCCGCCGTGGCTGCCAGTTATGAAGACCGACGCCGGTAAACTCGGTCTCGGTTTTCATAACCGGCCGTCTGCCAGTAATGAAAATGGCCGCCGATAAACTCAGCAGCCGTTTTCATTACTGGCAGACAGGCAGGTTATGAAAACCGAGACTGAGTTTACCGGCGTCGGTCTTCATAACTCGGCAGTCTGTCGAGTTATTTTATTTTTTTTTACTTTAAAAAAGAAATACAGAAAAGCAGTTTTTTTCTGCTTTTCTGTACTTCTTTTCAATGTGCTCAGCTATTAACGCCTGCTCCAGGCAGGCGTTAAAATCTAAGCGATAAATGTGCGTCTGAGACACATATTTATCTTTTTGCATGTGGAGTGAATGACTAATAGGCTCATTCACATGCATTTGCATGTGATGAGAGCTATCTCATTCACTCTGCGTCGGACATGCGTCAAATAGGCGCTAATCCCACTATTGCATTAGGGGGCGGATTAGCGCCTATTTATCCCTCAGCTGAGCGCACTATATTGCATCAGCCCCCTTGTGCAGCTCACTGCAAGCATTGAAAACTTGCAGCATCAGTTAACAAGTCTGGCAGCTTCCAGCACTCCTGCCGCCCGGCCTCCCATCTAGCCAAGCGTTACCTGGTTCACTGCCACAGCAGCCTGGAATTGTGCTCTTTTACTGAGCTCTCTTAAAGCTGACAGCCATTCATTGGCCATGCCAGTGATATTATATTTTAGGAACTATCGAGGGGACCTTTGCAGAACTTCCCTCTGCCAAGTATTACTTGTGTATTTTTTAAGAAATTCCACTTTTTAGGAGGAAATTAAAATAATGTCCCCCTTTATTCCAGCAGTATCTACCTCTCTGCTAGTAGGGTGCAGGTTTGGAACATGGAGAGCTCAGGGAGACGGCTCAGAGACGCTAACAAGCAGCACAGAATTTCCTTCCCCCCAAAAGAGTTATTTTCCAAATCTATCAGAAAGCAAATGACGGTAAAGTACTGTCTCTGTTCTGGTCTGCTCGGGACACCTGAGCAGGAGAAGGGAAACATGAAAGCAAAACGGATTCCCGGAGTAGGATCCTGCCCCGAGCAAAACAGACTTCCCCATCCCCATCAGTTCATCTGATCCAATGCTGGTCCCAGCACATCTCAGTGAAAGCCCCCTCAAAATATGCACTCAAGTAGCATGAATTCACCCATATATTATTTTATAAACATCAAAAATATATTTTCGGTTTCGTGTTCACATTTTACTGGTGCAAACTTCCATCCAACCTTCATGACTCGGTCTAGGGGAAGTTTCTGTATTTTAAGAGATATATGTGAATAAATTAGCAAACTTATTTGTACAATTTTACACCTACTTTCTAGCACAAGGGAAATCAGACTTGTCTGAGGCCTGGGAGATCTGCTGGAGGGTTTAGCGTGAAGTGCTAGAGGGTCTAGGAGAACTGGAGAAGGTATCAGCGAACTGGTGATTTCAAATTCAGGAGCGAGTATTTTCAAGAGGGTATATGTGCATATTTTATAAAATACCTGCCTTCACGTATAAATCTGACTTAGGAGGTGTACATTTAATTTTTTTTTTTTGCGCCTAAGGTATCCGCGCATGTGTTTATAACATATGTAGAGAACGTATGCGCTTTCTTGCACTGGAAATATTTGCGTGTACATTCACTGCAGAACTACATGGTATTGTGTGTACTGTACAGCTCCCGCCTCACTGTTTATAAAATATTAGGATAAATTTCCATGTGTCCACTTATGCGAGTAAATGTTGTATCACGGATGGGTTTGAAAGTTGGGCTCCCTGGTTTTCAAGGACAGAGAGAGCCACTGGATTCACCTTCTCACATTGATTATCAGGAGAAGAGGAGAAATACACAATTCATTCCTAGAATTACACTGAATGGGCAGCTTACACTGAATGGGCAGCTGTGTTTCCAGCACAGGGCCCAGAATGCAGAAAACAAAGGAGCATTTTCAAAATAAACAGCATACCTTTTAATTTAATTAAGGCATTGGCTTCTGAAAGAGATATTGATGCATCTATTGACATAAATGCTGAAATAAGCATTGGTTTTGAAGGAAGCTGCTAATATTTGGAAATGGTTGGATTTCCAATCCGGGCTTTGATTGTCATTCTATCCTGCCCTGTGAGTACCAAGGTCACAGGGAGATTCACCTGCAGACTAAGCCGATTGAATTCACTTGGCCAGAATGAATGTATAATTCAGCATTCTCCTCTGCAGCACTTTCATGCATTCCTAAAAAAAAAAAAAAAAAAATTATTTTATTACAATAACAAATTGGTTTCAAAATCATGCATTATGTATTTTGAAATTAGCTATGCCAATGAAATCTGTCTAGGCAAACAGGCCAAGAAGCAGGGAAGTGTCTGAAACTGCAGCCCAAGGTCAGCGAGAGAGCGCAGTGAAAGCCCCTGCCGTGCCGCGGGGAAGAGGAGACCCAGCCGGTGCTGCTCAGGCCTCGGTCGGCAGCACTTCGCACTGCACGGTCGCACGTTTCATTCCTGCCCATGGAGAACCTCTGAGAGGAGAACTGATGAAATCATTGGCCCTATGCACGGCTGCACCAGAACTCCGCAAGGGACGGTTCCTAACCCGGTTTCAGAAAAGAGAAGGGCTGGAAAGTGCCTGGAAAAGTTATTGCAAGAGAAGGGAAGGTCACTAGTGCCCCCCCAACACACACACACACACACACACACACACACCAGGAGAAGGAGCCAAGCAGTGAGTGCCACCGGGTCATCCCGGGAAACGAAAATGTGCATGCACATTGTGTTTTCCAGATCGTTGTTTCTGACAAGAAAAGTTAGATTTAGATTTTTTTTTTCCAGGATGGAGCGTGAAGGCGAATTATAGCGTTGTCCTGGGCTCCTGTGCTGTGAAGAGAGACCGAGTCCCTCCTTTTCTTCCCAGGGGGACACAGGATGGGCACTCAGGCCTATGAATGCATTCAGTCCTCACAAATACTGTAAACCAATTCTAGATCACTTTCCGGGTTAGAAATATATTTATCTACAGAACGTCTTCAGCATGAATCCTGCAGAGGTTGAAACTGTTGCATTCATCCGGTCCCTAACTTTACTCCAACGTAAGCCCCTGAAGCTCTGGGCACGGACTGCCAGGGCAATAGTGCGTTTCAGGGCAGAACCCGCTGTCTGCTCCCTAAAAGTAGGAATGTATTGCTCAGAATTGTTCTTTCCCTTCGGGGAATGCTGCCCAGTGAACGGGCTTGGAAGGGACAACTTGTAAGCTATCTACCCTGGGACAACGAGCTGCCGACTGTCCGCCAGTTCTCAAAGAGGACATCGGTGCCTCCCTTCAGTTTGCTTTCCGTGCAGGGATATTTTTCATTGCAAACCTAATCTACGCGCGTTAATCTCCCCCCCCCCCCCCTCCCCTCAGCGCGGCCACGTAGAGCTGCAGAGAGGCAGGGAGCTTATTTGCGGGGTAAATGCTTTTCACCTGCATACAGGGCTTTGATGATGATCCTAACCTTGATTTTACAATCTTTTTCCAGCATAAATAACTTTTTCCTCATGCAAAATGATCACAATGCACATTCTATGACAATAGACGAGGTAACTATAAATATTAAGATTATAATGTTTCTTCCAGTCGCTCAGTGCTATTTTGTTTTTAGAAATGTATCCCATGAGCAAAAGAAATGACTGTAGCCAACGTTAAGTTCCCGAATGTCCGTGAAACCCGGGGCTCTCCAGACACAACGGCTCCTGCTGGCAGGAAGACGCGCAAACCCGTGTTGAAAATCCGGACCAGAACTCCGTACAAATGGAAGTCGGGCACCATCTTAAAAGACAGAACCATTTCCGAAAGCTCAGTTTTATATTTTGGAAGCCGGAGAAACTTCCCCGTGTCAAAAACGTAGATGTATTTTACATATTTGCATGTGAAAACAGTAAAACATGCTAGTCTTCTAAATGGAAAAGAATTTGGAAGATTATCTCCACTGTTTCTTTTGGGGGGTTTCTCCCTATTTCTAAATTTAGAGTCCTTGCAGGTTAGATGGCTTAGAAACAATAATTGTCTATTTTATGGATAACTGAAATCCAGGAACATTGTACAGAACCAGGGTGTTAAATACTCTTCATTCAACCTTTTCTTTTTATGAAATTAAGAGACAAATGTTAATAAGCAATCATTTTCAGAGCTTAGAGATCGTACCAGCAAACTAAAATATTGTAAAGCAAATTTTAGAAAGCCTTTCCTGCCCTTTGTAAGGTTTATAATAATATTTAAAGATGATATGATAGTCCTTTTTACATGTAACAAGAGAACAAATAATCCTGCAGTGCTTCAGACAAACAACATATGAAACGCTTCTCTGTCCAAGGCTCCCAGCTTTCCTGGGTTAGGAAATGCATTTAGAAAGATGCAGTCTTTCGCTTTCCTGAAATCACATTTTATCATCGTTACTAGTCATTCAATTTTTTTTTAACTGTAATGCGCTTTCTTTATAAAATATACAATTGTTCATTTTAATTTCAAGAACAAGTGAAGTAAGGCTGTCTGTGTGCATTGATTCCAGAATTATATTAAAAAATCCTTTTACATTATTTTGCAATTCAGACTGATGCTTTAAAAATTTGTTTTTCTTAAAATGAACAAGCCACTTATACGAGTCAAATATTAATAAAAGTAGTAAATGATCTTTTAATATTAGAAATACATTCTTCTTTCTGAGATGAAATTTAATTAACAAAAATCAAACTTGAAAGAAGTCCAATAAAATATTAGTGTTAAACAAACATTTGATTTCTTTCAGTATTTAATGAATAAATAACCTGGTAGGCCTGTTCTTCTAAGAAAGAAATGGTGTCTCCTCTTTTACTGTGTCCTGGGTTGTATATATTTGGGGTTATATATACGGCAGTGGGAAATGTATTTATATTTATCTTAATAATACAATGAGGTTTAGAACAAGCTGAAGTGCAGATAATCCTTAGGTAGCACACCCTGATGAAAATCCAGCCCCAGCTGTCAGGACCTGGTGTATCGGAAGCCCGTTTATTTGTGTTAGATATGGTTATTCTAAGCTGAAAGAAAACAAAACGGGCCCTTTGCCTCTTAGGGATGAAGGTGTTTGACTCTTCCACGCTAAGTAAAAATGTGTAGAAACGACGAGTTTCAGGTTTTGTACCTGAAAATATCAAGGTCCAGTGTGATTCTTCTTCTTAAAAAAAAGGCCAAGAATAAACTGTGCTTTATTCCAGATTGGAATTTGGTTTGCAAAAAGAAGAGAATTTAAAATTCGCTTGTAAATACAGTTAAAGAATCTTCCGCGTGTATTTCTTTTTCCGTGTGCAAAAGCAACGCGATTTTCTGACGTTGAGGGTGACCGGATTCCCACACAGGGGCACTCTCCGAAGCCTGCAGCATTCTGACCATTTCGTGCCTCCTTTGGCTGTCTCTGCTTCTTAGCCCTCGTTCTTCTTTTGTGCTTCGAATATTTGCTATCTTATTTGTTGGAACTGTTTTGGAGTAAACGTGTTGTGGGTTTTGTTAAAATATCCTTCCCTGAGCTGCCTGTGCTTTACATGTGGCATGGTGATGCCTGCGTGGAGTTGTAATAGCAATGGATATATGAATAAGCAGAAGAGCTATTTACAAGTCTAGCTACTATTATTCCCTCTGAAAGAAAACTGAAATCGAAAAGAAAATGGGGAACTTGTATTATGCTCTTGCTTTGTAAGTTTCTTCTATTTTAAACATTTCTTCAACAAAAACCTGTGTCGTTCGAGTGAGCGGAGACAAAGGCTTACGAGAAATGAGAGAATGTTCGGATTTGAGTATGTTGTACCCACTGCATGCATGCTTTTTATTGCTAGAGCTCAGATACCACCGTTCCTCCCTGTGGTTCTCGCCCAAATCCGTATTCAAAGTGAACTAACGCTACCATGCAATCCAAACAGCAGCCTCTGCTGCAGTTAATTCTGCATTCTTGAATTGGGGGGGGGGGGGGGGGGCGGCAAATGCACAATTTTGGAATGTATCAATCGAATTAAAAAAACAAAACAAAACTGTGTGAATCTGGAAATGAATTAGTAAAAAAAAACAAAACGCCTGGGACCAGCCTGTCAAGAGTCTACAGTATAACTGGGTACAAGATTTCAATGAACTGTGTCGGGATTTGCACACTTTTCACAATACTGGCCGGCCACAAGCGTTGCAGAGCCAACGAAAGACCACAGGCCACTGTCCTTCAAGTCTTTACCCACAGGAAAACACCGTCTATATAAGCCCCATAAATGCGTTACAATCACATGCAAACAGAGTGCAGATTAGACTTAAAATAGCATGGGATGGAGAAAGGAGGCAACGCGAGTTTTGAGTCGGAATATGAAAGGTGAAAGCAAGCGCTGGACAGACAAGGGGGAGGTCATTAAAAAAAAAAAACCAAAAACCAGTGCAGAAACGGTGAAAGAGGGGCAGAGAGCAGACAGAATTCAGACATAAGCAGTACAAGTGGAGATGAACGAATAAAACTGAGGTCGAGGGGCAAGGCCAGAAAGACAAGCAGGGAAGGCGATCAGCTTGTGGTGTTATCTAACAGACTGGGGCAATAATATGATGGCGGCACGTGAAGCAGAGAGGAGCCCCCATAGCTGCGAGACCAGGCATTTTGGGGCATTGGGGGGGGGGGGGGGGCACCAGTAATTGCTGCGAAGGTCAGATCTGGAAGAGGCGCTGAAGAAGGCAGTGCAGCCCTGGCCATGAAAGGCAGGCGAGGCATCCGGATCAGCAGCCTGACACCCCGATGATGGACAGTGGGGGGGGGGGGGGGGGGCAACGCATGCTCCGCTGTTCCTAGAGCAATTAGGAGGCAGTCCCGGTTCACAGAGGTCACGCAGCGTGGCGGGGCCCATTGTGTCTCTCAGTCATCGCCAGGGCTGCTAGGGGAGGGACGAGAGCCCCCACTGCCCACAGTCGTAAAGAAGATACTTCTATCAGCTTCACCAAAGCTATGGTCATTTTTTCCCCCCCTGGGATTTTTTTTTATTGCAATGTTGGCTGTGATATTGCTCTCTGGGGGGGTTCATTATCAGATGCCTTTATAACGGGACGGTTCTGCAAGTTTCCTTGTTCTAAATCTTCCTGAGAGATCCTAATCCAGAAGGACGTGATTCTGTAAACCCCATTATTCTGCCTCCTGCACAGCTGAGCTTCAGACTGCAGGGGTAAGAGCAGATTGCCTTTTACGTCCTCAGGTACAGGAGGAGATAACCCATCCCCCCGCCCTAGTCCCCTGCACTACAAAACTGGATTCCGATATTTTTTTCTCACTTGAGTTGATTGGGGGGGGGGGGGGGGACATACTGGATGAAATAAACCTGAATATGTAGCATAAATATGGGTTTGCAATGGCGTGACACTGCCTCGCCTCTGTCCCCTCCACTCCCAGCCCCAGCTTCCTGCTGCTCCGTGACCCACACACACTGCAGGCGAGCAGAAAGGGGGCAGATTACAGCCACTAGTGCTCCCTAGTGCAAGTAGGATGAAGAATGATGAGTACGAGAAATAGGCTGCGCTGGGCTGAGAAACGCCCGCCGCTCTTAGGAAGGGGTAGTGCTGTGCTGTGCACACTCTGAACACATACAAATTGCAGGAGTCTCCTGCTTTTTTCTTTTTTTCCAGGAGGTGAGTAGCGGCGCTTTATCCAGAAAGAAAGCATTGGCTTGCACTAAATCTTATTCCACAAATGGGGACATAAGAGCGTTGCATCCGAGAAGGGATTTTGCTTTCAGGTTCCGACGCGGCCCTGTCAGTGGCTGCTCGTCTTGTAACCCGTTTGCTTTCGGTAAAATGAGCCCAGGGGAGGTCACCGTTTTGGCATTTGTGCACGGCACGGGGGTCAGCCAGCGCAGATCTTTCAATCTGTAACCCCCCCATCCCCAGTCCTGTTAGAAACCAACCCTCAGGATGCCAAGGACTCGAGTGCGCTCTGATTCTCCGGCCCCACCTGCGCCTCACCCTTCTCAGTCACTGTCCTTACAACGCCCGTTTCTCTTCCCTTCCCTGACTTTTTTTTTTTTACGGAGAGATCGCAGCCCGAAGCCACAAGGACAGAAGACCCTGGCCCGCCCAAGAGCCAAGCCTGCCCTCCCCTCTCACTGGAGAGCACTTTTCAGGCGGCCGGGGTTTTTTGGGTTTTTTTTTTTTTACCCTTGAGGTACAGTTACCTTCCCAAACCAGGAATTAATTATCTGCTGTCAGGCAGAGAGGAAGCAGAGGCTGCCATCCCAGGAACTAGAACAAAAGGCGGCATTGATTTCTTTCAGGTTTTATTTTTCTTAAAAACAAAAACAGCCCCCCCCCCCCACACACACACACACACACACACTTCATATGTAAAGGCTGACAGCCAGGCCGCCGTCGTCTGTACGTACAATTTAATCCATTGAAGAAATTAGCAGCACCCACATCAATCAAGCCTTCATCAATTTGTAAAAAAACAAACCAATATTTTGATTCAATCAGATGGCAAGCGCTCAGATCGGGAGCTAATTATTAATGCGGGCTCACTCCATGGCCGGGCCGCCGTGGCAGGAGTACGGGGGTTACATATTTACCCCTCACCGCACCCAGCCCACCAGCACCCCAAGGTGGAAGGGATTGTGAGGAGCTTCAAAATAATTCGGAGAGGGGAAACCTCCTTCTTGAAGAAGCCGTGCCGGCATCCAGCCTTTCAGCGCTAAGTGACCATCAGCCTTAGGGGGCCCTTTCATTCGTAGTTCGAGGGAAAGGCGAAAGCACCTTGCAGGCACTGCGGGGAGAAAGGAACTTCCCTGGCAAGCAGTCCTCGGAGTGTTTCAGGTTCCTATCAAATAATAACTCCACTGAGCAGGATCAGAACGTTACCTGCTGGGAGACGGGATGGGGAAGGAGACTGACGCAAGAAGGGTGCAGAGCCTGATGAGTCCGCGGCACCAACCTCGTCACCCTTCATGACTCAGCAGCACAGAACCTCGTGACTCAGCAGTACAAAACCTCCTGACTCAGCAGCACAGAGCCCCATGACTCAGCGGCACCGAACCTCGTTACCCCGAAGCACAGAACCTCGTGACTCAGCAGTACAAAACCTCCTGACTCAGCAGCACAGAGACTCATGAGTCAGCGGCACTGAACCTCGTTACCCCGAAGCACAGAACCTCGTGACTCAGCAGTACAAAACCTCCTGACTCAGCAGCACAGAGCCCCATGACTCAGCGGCACCGAACCTCGTTACCCCGAAGCACAGAACCTCGTGACTCAGCAGTACAAAACCTCCTGACTCAGCCGCACAGAGACTCATGAGTCAGCGGCACTGAACCTCGTTACCCCGAAGCACAGAACCTCGTGACTCAGCAGTACAAAACCTCCTGACTCAACCGCACAGAGACTCATGACTCAGCGGCACCGAACCTCGTTACCCTGAAGCACAGCACCTCGTGACTCAGCAGTACAAAACCTCCTGACTCAACCGCACAGAGACTCATGACTCAGCGGCACCGAACCTCGTTACCCTGAAGCACAGCACCTCGTGACTCAGCAGTACCAAACCTCCTGACTCAGCCGCACAGAGACTCATGAGTCAGCGGCACTGAACCTCGTTACCCCGAAGCACAGAACCTCGTGTCTCAGCAGTACCAAACCTCCTGATTCAGCCGCACAGAGACTCATGAGTCAGCGGCACCGAACCTCGTTACCCCGAAGCACAGCACCTCGTGACTCAGCAGTACAAAACCTCCTGACTCAGCCGCACAGAGACTCATGACTCAGCGGCACTGAACCTCGTTACCCTGAGGCATAGACCCTCGTGACTCAGCAGCACAGAGCCTCGTGAGTCAGCCCCAATGACTCAGCAGCACAGCCCTTTGTAACTCTGCTGTGATGCTGCACACTATGGCAGAGAAGATCCAGGGGGAAGAGGGAGGGATTCAGGTGACGTTATTAAGGATACATGCCTGGATCACCCGGGGATCTGTCCCAGGGCAGAGGAAGGAAAACACAAGACTTTAAAAGACAAAAGTAACTGAATAACATACTTTACAGGGCGCAAAGTAATAGGCTGCACTCAGTAGAGCGCACAGCACACATTTTATTTTGTGCAAATTTTACACCCAATGTAGTGGTTTTAATGAGGTTTTCTTAAGGCTAGAAATTTTATTGCCGATCTGAAGTGGTTTCCAGTGCTAGTGTTAGGAAACCAGCGGATGCTGGAGTTCCAGTGTTGGAACCTGTAGTCGGGATTTATGTGCAGAAAACAGTCTTTGTACGCGCATAAATATGATTAATGTGAACAAAACGTTTTCTATACTGAAAGCATTTTTACACTCATAAATCATATTTTATGCACATAAAACAAGTAGAAAACAACATTTTTTATGCATAAAAGATTTTTATGCTACACAACATAATTTGGGCATGATTTTTGTGCACATAAATTCTGAGATTCCCTGAGTTCAAATGTGCGATCGGACCGTGGTGAGCATACATTTAACTCGGCTTTGTGTTCCTATTTTTAACTCCCAATGCATTAGCATGCCATTTGCTTACTGCATCCGGAGTTCCAATTTTTTTTAGCGCCTGCGTTAAGAAACTGTGCGTGGAATTTGAGCTGAAAGTCATAATGCAGCTGCACATACAGAGAACATATATACAATATACACAAAGCCGCACATGAGGAACATGCCAGAAGAAGTTGGCACTTGTATCATGTCAGTTGGTCTGATGTAAGCATTTTTTATATCAGGGTTCCCACCCCCTCACCAAACTGGGGTGCACCTTACCGCTGAGCCATGAGGCCCGCAGTGTCTGGACACGAAGGCCACCTTGCTAAGATACAGCTTACAGGTATCTGACACCTCAGCTCTGTTTTCAACATTGGCTCTTTGCTTTACCTTGCAGCGATATCGACATCAACTAAAACCTTCCAATGAAGTCATTGAATGCAATGTCCTGTTGCCTGGTCAAGGCTTTTCCCAAGTCAGAATGCTTTTGCTTTAAATATTTCTGGGTTTAGTCATCTTGAGTTACACCAAGGGACGGAGACCAGGTATCCTTTACATGCAACCTTGCTGTGCTGCACTGAGGTCAGCAGTGGAGACCCATTAGACGTGTGTCTGTCTACACTTTAATCATCCCGGGTTAGGAAAAGTTGAGGGGACAAGGGATGCACAAGGAATCATGCCTGAGTCAACTTGCTCAAAACAAGTTCAGTATCAAATCTCCATCCCCTGATTCATAATTTATAACTTCCTTCTGTCTGGGTTGATCAGATGTCGAGTGTTTTACAGGCATTTTTATCCGGCTTACTAGGCGACGTTGAGCTGAAGCCAGTTGTACCACTGAAATCTTTTTAATGGACCAAATCACATGGGTCCCATCTTCAGAAACTCATGGGATACAATGTCTTTCTTGTTGATCCTTTAAAAGGTCTCACATCCTACAAAGAATCCTGCTTCTTCTGGCCAAAACGAGAATTCTGCATTGCAGCATTTCAGTGGCTGCAGCTTTGCTCATTGTGCACCGGTCACGCTCTGAAGGGCTCTCTCACCATTGTGTCACATTAATCCTGCCCAGTGCAGTCTCCCCTTAGCACTGCTACCTGCTTCCACACACCATACTGACTCTGGTGTCCATCCCTCTCAACATTTCTCCATGCTAGGGTGGACAACATTTCCACACATCTGGGGGGCTCCCTTTCATTTCCATAAATGTGCTCCCACTGTCCCTGAACCCAAATCCATACTGAGGACCCTCCACTTCCTACTACATATGCCCATGTTCTTTTTCTCTCATATATATACTTGCTCTCTTCCACTCTCACATGCTGTCACACACACACTCCCCCTCTTATACACATACATGCTCTCTTCCATTCGCATACATGCTATGTGTGTGTGTGTGTCTCTCTCTCTTACACATACACATATGCCTACCCACTTTGTTTTTTGTCTTATTGGGACATTGCCATATCCCAACAAATAGATATGGGGAGAGAAGGGAAGTAGCAGAACAGAAGCAATATAAATACATATCTCCCCTACAGCCCCCTTAGCAACAAGGCAACTTTACCTGGAGGGAGGCTGGAGCTGGACTCTGGAGAGGAGGAGGACAGTGGTGGACAGGCCAAGTGCAAGGCGGTACTGCAGGGCCTGCAGGCTGGGCAGCACAGCAAGGCAGCATGTGTAGCTTAGCAGACAACCACAACTGTGACACCACGGTGCGTCAGCAAGGATTCATGTGGCCAAAATTCTGGTCGCCGCATCTCAAAAAAGATATAGTTGCGATGGAGAAGGTACAGAGAAGGGCAACCAAAATGATAAAGGGGATGGAACAGCTCCCCTATGAGGAAAGGCTGAAGAGGTTAGGGCTGTTCAGCTTGGAGAAGAGACGGCTGAGGGGGGATATGATAGAGGTCTTTAAGATCATGAGAGGTCTTGAACGAGTAGATGTGAATCGGTTATTTACACTTTCGAATAATAGAAGGACTAGGAGGCATTCCATGAAGTTAACAAGTAGCAATTTAAGACTAATCAGAGAAAATTCTTTTTCACTCAATTAAGCACAATTTTTCACTCAATTAAGCACAATTAAGCTTTGGAATTTGTTGCCAGAGGATGTGGTTAGTGCAGTTAGTGTAGCTGGGTTCAAAAAAGGCTTGGATAAGTTCTTGGAGGAGAAGTCCATTAACGGTTATTAATCAAGTTTACTTAGGGAATAGCCACTGCTATTAATTGCATTAGTATCATTGGATCTTCTTAGTGTTTGGGTAATTGCCAGGTTCTTGTGGCCTGGTTTGGCCTCTGTTGGAAACAGGATGCTGGGCTTGATGGACCCTTGGTCTGACCCAGCATGGCAATTTCTTATGTTCTTATGTTCAAAAGGAATGTCTCCATTCATCTCTTTCCGATCCAGGGCCAGCAGCACACCTTAGGAAAAATGTGAGGCAAGCTGGTCGACCTTGGCTGGGCTTTGCAGTCCAGTTGCTGGAATCTCTGGAGCTTGACTGAGCCATCGAGATGTCGAAGCCAGGCAGGCCACAGCGGAATTGACGAGTAAGGGAACTAAACTGCAGCAGGCCGGCAGCAGAGATCAAATGGAATCGAGAGAGGAGAAGATGAAAATGCACGCGCTCAGGAAAAACAAGGCACGCGTCTCTCCTCTCTTATCCACAACTGCGTCAGCAACAAAAAGAAAACGGCAGCTGATTGGTGTTATACTGGTGAGGCTGACTACCTTCTCCGCTGATTGGCTCCTGACGTGGCCCAAGATAGACAAGGCCTTGCTGACCGGACACGGTTTTATCTGGACACTGTACAACAAGCTGAAAAACTGGGCTGTCCAGTTCAAAACTGATCAGTTGGTCACCCTACTCCATGTCCGACTGTAAAATGGACTTACTTCCAAGGAGGGTGTGAGGAACGAGCACCTTGCTGAAAGATTTCATTTTTAGTAAGGCTCTTACCTGAAAATTTAAACAACAGCCCCCCTCAGCATCCCCGTCCCTGCTGCCACGTTCAGAAAGTAATGCGGTAAACTCAACAGCTTCCTTTCCAGAAAATATAGAGCACGCCCCTCCTGCTCACCCCCGATTAGATGAAAAGCTTCTGTCCTAGTCCCCTCTCCTAATCCTGTCCCCCCCCCCCCCCTTAGATATTTAAATAAAATACTGTGGATCTGGGGTTTCTCCCGCCTCCATCCTCCCAATCCACCTGGACCCAGCCAATTCCCCCAAGCCCATGTCGAGAGGTGGAAAATGCTTACCATCCTTGGCTGTAGGCCTGTGTCCTCTCAGCATCTAGCACTGCTCTGACACAAGGCAGCCTTCTGTCTCGACTGCCTCCTGGCTTGGGGCTCCCGGTGGATCAGTCCTTGCACATTTACCCCAAAATGTCCCCTGTGAAAAGATGTGGACTTCCTCCTCCAAAGACGGTCGGTGAGAGCATGCATCAGGATGTCACTTTCCTTCTTTCCTGGACGTGCTCGTCCTCAGAGCTTCAGTGAGAGCATAGGTCAGGGTGTCGCTTTTCTTGCTTTCTGGAAGCTTCCAGCTGCTCTGCTATCACGTCCTCACAGGGATTTGCACAGTGTAAAGTTGTGTCAGAATGCCAGAACGAACACACACACACCCCTCTTTACTGCAGTAACTTTTAATAAGTTTAAATACAACTTCTCTGCTTCCCCCGCATAAGAATTTCGTCTCCAGGCAGCCCTGAAACTGAGTACTGGCAGGAGGTAAGTCATTAGTGTGTGTGCCCTCTGCACTGACCAGCGGGGCTGGTATCATCACCCCCTTCCCACTTGGCTGACCTCCTTGACCTTCAGGTTGGCTATGGCATTAGAAGCCTTTCAGTGACATAGAGCTTTGGAAACTCTGATTACCCTTTCTGTGTTTGCCTAGCACTATTTTGATAAGGGCGAAAGATTAATATTGAAATAAATAAATAAAATAAAATCCGAGTGCTGGCATAAAAATGAGGAAGTGGAAGGGTAGAGAAGAGATAGCGCCCCTTGCCCTGTTTTTATGATCCCAGGTCACCGGCATCAACCTGCTACCTCCCCCCTCCCCCCCGAGGACCCTGCTTCTCCCCACACTACCTCCCTCTTTGCTATTTTCACTAATGGATCTTACCTAGGGGCATTTACTCTGCTTTTGAAGACAATAATCTGAAACTACCAGAACTTTACACAGGTCTGTGCCCTGCCACGGTCTGACAGCTCTTTGGAGCATCGAGATCTGATGGGTACAAGATATAGTCGGAGTCGGAGAGACACCTTAGAGCCACTCAGAACCGTTCCGGTCTCATGTTTGAACCTCATTTTAAATATCAAGAAAACCCTTTCACTGACTTAAGTAAAGTTTAACCTTTTTTTTAATAGAAAGTCTCAGTGTAAACTCGTACATTAATCTGCCAGCCTTTCTTGTAAGTGTAATACTCCAGGAAATTAGTACATTTCAAGGTTCTTCCTCCTAAGGTGTAACACATGAGGAAAAGTATCAGGTGAAGAGTCGATCCCACTTTCTCTCAGGGGGAAGGTGAGGGGGACTCTACCTGGTTTCTCTTTCAGTGGGGGTCAGGTGAGTGGCCTGCGTCTGATTTCTGTCTCTGGCGGGGAGATGAAGGGGTAATAGAGTTACATGGAATATAAGAACGGTGAATTAATGCAATAAATCAATGAATGAAGGGGACAACTTTCAGTCTGTGCAGATTGCATGCTTGGGGACACTTTGTCCCTGCAGGCCTCCTTGTGGCGTTTCTAGTCTGGTGGGGCACTCAGGGTTTACAGGTGCCAACTTCCTGCCAGGAAATATGTGCAGGGAGTCAGAAAGGTAGAAGCGCTATTGCCTGTAACAAACTGGGGTGGGATAGGGGATCGGATACAGGATACACGCAGCTTGGTATTGTCTTTCGTCCGATGTAGCTGCTAATCATTTATTATAAATAATTCAGTCATGAAACTCTTATTTTCAGAAACATTTATCGATGCAGTGCAAGGCAGTAGCAGAGCCGTGGCATCATTATTGACACATACTTAGTAACTCAAAACCTAAGGAATACGCAGCTTTCCTTTCCCACAGCAAGAAATGACCCACAGAGCACGTGAAGGAGCAAGTGTGTCAGGCACTTTCCTTCTCTTGGGGCTTGTGACAATGAACTTAAGAGGTCGAGATTCAGAAATAGCGGAGCCACTAAATTTAACCACCAAAGGTAGGAATTCACCTACATTTAGGGACCTAAAAGTTTGCAGCATAAACGTAGGACCTAAGATAGGGGCTGAGAGCTGAAAATCAGTTCTAAGCACACCCGCCCCCCCCCCCCCCCCCCCCCCCCCCATAGCCACCAATACTGGTGCTGCTTGGTTAGAATTAAGCCCCAGACCTGGAATTCCCTGGCTCCCTCTTTTAACCCAGCTACAATTTAGCCAGTGAGAGGGGGGAAAGGGGCCTGGATAAGCCCTTTTGAAAATGGACCTCAAAGAAGACAAAATTATTAACATGAATTAACTTTCACTCATAAATTGGTGATTTTTAGAGGAATTTTAGGCTTGGGAATAATGTGAGAACATTACGCTTCAGTAATGTACCTCACTCCTAATCATCAGGTTTTAGGCACCTTAACATACAGGGCTCTACCACTGCACATCACTCCTGCCCTGCAGCATCCCCAAGCTATTCCAGTTCTGAGGCTCCCACACACACAGCTCTGCCAATGCACCTCAGTTTTTTTTGTCTTGCAGCACTCAAGTTTCTAGTACAGAGACCTCCCCCTCACACACAGCATCTCACCCGCTGAGAGTATTTTGCTTGGAAGTTCTTGTTGTGATTGCCTGTGATGAGACAGTGGCACGTTTCCCGTGGCATCTCTCAGCCCTGACAAGTGAGGATAGAAACCCACTCAAAAACGATACTACTCAGGGGCGCTCTCTCTCTCTCTCTCTTTCCCTGATGACATTTATTCTGCTGTTGCTATAGTCAGAAATTCTGGATATGAATGATTTGGAGAAAAAGGTGATTGCCCCAAGTTCGCATTTTATCGCCACGGAAGATTTAACTTTCTCCTGGCAATGGATAATTAGAAAGGGGAAAAGGCCCTGATGAGATCTTGTCCAGTTTCCATCGAAAATGCTGAGCACCGAGCTCTCATCTCTGTGGGAAACTCATTGAAGGTTTTACGTCCTGGGCCACAGAAACACCAAAGCTAAACAGAGAGACTGGCAGACTACTTCAAAAAACAAGGGAGAAGAAAGGTGTATTCTGACTTAGGAAGACGGGATCTGTGTTTGCTGGTGCAAGGAAAGGGATGGCACGGGCATGCAGGAAAGTGTCCACTGCCACGTGGCGTGTCCAGCGGCTCTAACAGCAGAGATGGTCTGGCCTGACGTTCACCAAGGGTCCCATTTTGCTGCACTTTTAATCAGATTTAGTACCATGCGTGTCCTTCTTTGTATGCGCGTTTTAATGTTGTAAACCACCTTGATCCTCGGAAAGAGAGGTAAATAAATAAATACATAAATAAATGGTTACGCGGACAGAAAATAATTTCTGTTTCCACACTGCGTTTCTTAAAGAGAAAAGAAACACGTCAAAACAAAATCAGCTTGTTTCTCCTCTGCCCCCTTAAGATTTAGAGAGAAAGGTCAAGTCTGCTGTCACGTCTCCCAGTCTGTGCTCCCTGAACAGGAGATATTTACGGGAAGCCATTTCTGCATCCTCTGTATTAATCATAAGCCGCCATCTTGAACAAAGGCACAGCGATAAACATTCAGTATGCACCAGAAGACCTTTTTTTTATTTCACATTCAAAGCTAAACTGATTATTTTGCCTTTCCTATACACCCCTTCTATGCTGCTTCTGAGTCGGAATAACAAATTCAGAGAAGCTATCATTTATCACACACACACCACAGAAAAGGAGGCTACTGAAATCAGAGTGAAAATGAGAAAATCCTAAGGCCAATGAGGATACATTTATAACTGTGCTGGGGTAAAGTCTCCATGCATCTTTTACCCCAAATGTTTACAGCATGCGCATTGCGCATAGGTTCACTTTAAAATTCCCCGGTCAATGACCTGTCATGCACACAGATTCACCTGTCTCTTTCATGTGGGCAATTTACGTACAATGCTTTTTCAAATAAAAAAAATATGTGCATGAGCCCCTCGTCCTGGAACATCTATTGTCAATGCACGCAAAGGTATGCGCCAAATTGGGTTACGAGCAGACTTTCATGTGCTCTGAGCCCCAGGTTATTTATGATAGCAGTTTCAGTGCACAAAACTGTCTTTTTGGCATGTCAATGGTTTTGAAAATTAGTCCCTGTATGCACATGCAGGTGCACATGGATCCATTCCGAGGATTCCTGTTGCAAAAAGCTGTGTCAGTATATCCACATGCAAAATACCCACTCTGAAGGCCTGTAAGCCTCAGTAAAGTGTAAGAACAGGATCAAGGGGAAGAAGCAGAAGGAAGGGAGAATACTACATCCAGGTCAGAATGGTGCATAATGGGGTGGACAGATTCCACATATTTCACAGGCAGGAAAAAGTTAAAACCCTGCCTATTCTGGAATATTTTACCAGAACTGCAGGGATATCAGCCTGGAGTGAGCCTGCAGAAGTGATTGGTTGCCCCAGCTTGAGTGTGAGTGGGGCTGATTAGAGACAGTCTTCTAGAGACAGAGGGAGAAGGGAGAGATTTTAAAAAAGAGGGTGCTTCCTACGCTGCTGAAAGAGGGCAGAAGACTCGGCTGCTACCCAGAGTAAAGGCCAAAAGGCCCATGCAGAAAGCTGCGCATTAAAAGCTAATGTTATGCTGATGCATCAGGACTTAAAAAGTGCGCAGCCACAGGCCGAACGCGTATTGGGATGGGAGGCAGCCAAACACCAGCTCAAGGCATGCCAGAGAACATCATTATTTTAACAGTAAGCAGAGAAAGGGGATTCACCGCAAGGATTTACTCTGCTGACTGCTCAGCGCTAACCCTCCACGGCTCCCTCCCTTCCTTGCATTGCCAGAGGAAATGAGAGCAGTGGAAGGGGACTCCAGACTTCCTCTCCCTCCCTCTACGCCCTCCCCAAATTTAAAGCAACACTCGCTATTGTTCTGGGGCATTATTTGTTCTATTTTTTCCAGTATATGGTGACTTTCTGAGTGCAAATAGCCTGTTTTCCCTCAGTGCTGGAAAATTTACCCCACCTATGACCAGTGTTAAGAAAATGCAGGTTAAGCCAGAACACCTTCCTGCATCGGGGAGTACTTGAATGCCCTCATTTGCATGGGATTTCCATGCAAGGGTGCTAAGCTGGAGCTCAGTTTAGAAACGCGCATTCTATGAATGCAAAGTCCTGGCTGCATTGTCAGTAAGTTAGTTTTGCGCATAGAAAATGCACGTTGAAGTGCAGGCAGAAAGGTGCATTCAGCTGAACGCATCGGCCTGCAAGTCAGAGTGTGAAAGCCAGCTAACTGGACTTAACTTACAAAGGTCAGGTCTCCAGATGTTATGGGAAACAGGAATGTTTGATCCAAGATAGCAATCACACCTGCAAAAGCTCAGGACTAGACGGTTGCAAACTGCTGCTATCAGGGCTGCTACCACTCAAAAGGGTAAGTTTGTGCTCAGTCTTCTTTAGAACTCAGCAGGTTCCTCTGCTATCAGATGTAAAGTCAGCCACAGTTGATTAGACTCCAAAGGCAGCGAGGTTTTTAAATTTTGTATTGCTGGATGGCTTATAGGACTAGTACTAGCTATGTAAGCTTGCAAACATCTTGTACAATTATTTGTACACAGGGTGAACAAACTGATATTCCTGTATTATTGAATGACCTTGTAGCTGTGGACCACACCTTAGTCATCCATCATTGCCCCCAGACAGAGCTGTTGCTGACCTTTAAGGGAACAGGAGTTGTCCCTTACTTGGACGTTGAGGGCTGGTAATGGAAATGTGAGATATCTCATCATAGATTCCACTGATTCACATGCTATCTGAGCTTTGCCTTGTGACTTGGCCAGATCTGCTGCCAGCGCATTAGCATGGGCTGAAGAGTAGATTCCATTCTCTAGCCATTATTACAAGCTTGTCGCTCCCTCCTTCTGTGTAAGAGTTTATAAAAACTGTTGCGAAAGAACAGTATAATTTGTACCAGTGATGAAAGCTTTTCCCCGTATCAGTGCCAAGACCAGGCAGAAGAGGAGGTTTTGTTATGAATGAGCGGTGTTTGGGTGGATCCTTGGGTACTGTGGCAGTTGACCACGCCCACGGGGAGGAGCCCAGTGAGGAGCCACAGTCCTAGGCTAGACTCAGAACGCACAAACACAGTTAGTTCTTTATTAGACAGCTTTGAAGAGTACCACCAGAGGTGGCAGTAGTGAGGCAGTCTGGTAGTAGCAGTCTCAGGGACCTCCGCAGAGGGAACCCTTCTCACCCCATTGGTATAGGAAGGTTCCGAAGCAGGTTTCCCAGCAAGGAAGTACTGTGGATGAGATAGACTGAGAGTTAGAGTACTCACTAGGTGTTTGCTCTAGGTATGTGATTCCACCTGGTTGAAAAAGATAGTGCAGGCACCGAGGCAGGGAGAGCAGGCCCTCGAGAAATGAGTACCTGTTCCCTGTAAGGCACCTGAAATAAAGCGGCCCCCGAGGAGTGGGTGCCCCCGTTAGCAGTTACCCCGAAGGGCAGAGAGAGAGCTTCCAGCGGCAGCACGGAAGTGGCAGAGTAGCATAGACAGGAACGGAATGTATCCGGAGACAAGTCCTTACAAATCCTTGCTAATTCAACGAGCTAGCAAAAATAGAAGATGTTATATACCCGGATGGCATGACGTCAGAATGGGGGAACACCCTCGAGATTCGTGCCAAGGGTTGCATAAAGACATGGGTGACGCGCACGGTTGCACACCCTATTAAGTACCTGGGAGGAGCATGGTGGGAGGCAGCACCATAGCCATTCCGGGGACACCGGAGAGGTCGGCTAGTAGATGCGGCAGTAGCCATCTTTCCTAGGTAAGCAGGAGGAGCCGTGAATAAGGTGAGGCAAACGGGGTGAAGCCGTCTAGCACTGACTGATGCAACAGTACTCCCCCTTCAAAAGGCATCTACGCTGTTTCCTACCAGGTCTTGGTTTTTGAGCATGCAATCTATGGAAGTATTGTAGTATATCTTTATCCAGTATATTGGCCAATGGAGTCCAAGAATTTTCTTCAGGTCCATAGCCTTTCCAAGATAGAAGATATTCCCATACTCTGCCTCTTTTCCTCACATCGAGAATAGCGTCTACTTTATATTCAATGTCTTCTTCTGCATCTATTGGTGTAGCTTCTGGTGTCTTGTTAGAGAACTCACTAAGAATCAATGGCTTCAATAGTGAGACGAGGAATGCGTTGTGGATCTTCAATGTAGATGGTAGCTTCAGACTATAGGTGAGGTTGCCCAGTCATCGGAGAATGGGAAATGGTTCAACGAAGCGAGGAGCGAAGCGAGCTGAAGGTAGTTTAAGTTTCAAGTGCTTAGTGGATAGCCAGACTTTATCACCAGGCTGAAACTCTGGAGCCTTGCAGTGGTGAGCATCATATCCTTTTTTAGCTCAAAGTCCTGCTTTAAGAAGCATCTCTTTTGTCTGAGTCCATAGTTGTTGAATATCTTTGGCAGTAGATTTGGCTGCCGGGGACGACACTGATAATGGAAGTGGCAGTGGTGGCAGTGGTAGTCGTCCGTAAACCACTTTGAATGGTGTTGATCCAGTGGATGTTGCTGGATGAGAATTGATGGCAAATTCTGCCCAGGGCAACAGTTCACGCCAATCATTCTGTAGGCATGAATGAACTGCTTGAGTTTCCTGTTCATTCTCTTTGTTTGCCCATTGGATTGTGGATGGCATGCTGAGGTGAAGTCGAGAGAAATATCAAACTTCTTGCATTGTGCCAATTCACAGAACTTTGCTGTGAATTGGGCTCCTCGATCAGACACTATGTGCTTAGGCATGCCGTGGAGGTGGAAGATATGTGTGATGAAGAGCTTGGTGAGCTCCATGGCAGTGGGTAAGCCAGAGAGAACCACAAAATAAGCCATCTTTGAGAACCGGTCAACAGTTACCCAGATCGTGTTGTTTCCTCCAGAAAATGGTAAGTCTACCACGAAGTCTGTGGCGATGTGTGTCCACAGTTGGCAAGGGTTGGAGCAAACCCCAAGGACGACCAGGTGGCGTCTTCTGTCTGGCACAATTTGCACAGGAAGCAACGTAGGAGAATGTGTCTTCCTTCATGGTGGGCCACCAATAAAAGTTTTGTAGCTTAGACAGAGTTCTGCATTGGCCAGGGTGTCCTGCCAGTTTAGAGTCGTGAGCCCATGCTAACAACTTCTTTCTGAGGTTCTTGGGTACGATAGTGTTAGAGACCAGCTCCACAAGGGGGAGGAGTTAGCAATCTGATAGAGGCCAGCTCCCCAGAGGGGAGGAGTTAGCAATCTGTTATAGATCTGCTCCTCCAGAAGGGAGGAGTTAGTAAACTGTTATGAATCTGGATGCTGGATACTTCTGTAGAAGGAGGAGTTAACAAGCTACAAGCGATCACCCCGCCAAGGGGTGAAGGAGCACTCTATACGGATCTTACTAAGGAGTAGCAATCTGTTAGTGCTCTGCTCTTCCAGAGGGAAGGAGTAGCAATTGTTATGCCTTGTTCCTGTCGAAGATGAACCAGCAACTTGTATGATTCCCACGAGGAGATAGCTATCTGATATGGGTCAGCTTCCGCAGAGAGAGGAGTGATGGTCTGAGGTGGGTTGGCTCCCACAGAGTGGCAGAAGATGATACCTCTCTTATTAGTGTAGGAATAACACTTAGTAGAAATAGTGAATCCCTGGGCCGATGGCAGTTGACAGTGCCCTCAAGTGGAGATCCTGAGAGGGACCACCAGCTAGGCTGGAGTATTGAGACAAACACAGATAGTTCTTTATTAGACTGGAAGTAGAACCACCAGAGGTGGGAGTAGTGAGTTGATATGCCTGGCAGGGCTGAAGTCCCTCTGATACTGGAACCACGATCTCTGAGTTGTTGAGCTGAAAGGAGAGACTATAGGTAGTGAGTAGACAGAGTATGCTGGGCATAACCAATGATAGATGATACACTCACAATAGTAGATCTCTGTAGTGTCTTCTATATGCAACAGAGAGTCTTCAGTATTCAGGAACAGGAGCCTTAATATTTGTAGTGCCCTTCTTTTGATTGTCTGTAGAGATATCATTGCCTCTTCACTTATGACTATCATTAACATGTCTTTGAAGGAGGGCATTGTGCCTTCCTCTCTCAAGAAAGCATCTGTCCATCCTATTCTAAAGAAAAATGGCCTGAATCCACAAGATCTGTCAAATTATAGACCCATATCTTCCTTTCCTTTTCTGACTAAATTACTTGAATCTACTGTTCTGTGTCAATACTCCAAATTTGTTGAGCAACATCAAATTCTTGACGCTTGTCAATTTAGCTTCTGAAAGTCCCTTAACACCAAAATCATTCTTGTGATGCCCTTCGGCCTGTGCAACGCCCCGGCTGTCTTTCAAAATTTAATGAATGACATCTTCCAGGATCTCCTCTATATGTGTGTCGTTATATATCTGGACGACATCTTGATATTCTCTCAAGGTTTATTACCTTGCTTCAGATGAACCAACATGGATCCTGCAGTTGTGTACCTGGCAGGGTCATCGAATACTGATCTAAACAGTTCCATGAACCCGTCAAGGTCGTGCAGGAGAGGGTCATCAGGCTCCCACAGTGGAGAGGCCCAAGCCAACGCTCTTCCATCCAGATAAGACAAGATATAGGTGGTCTTGGCATAGGCTGTCGGAAAATGATTAGGTTGCAGAGAAAAGTGCATGCAACACTGATTTATAAATCCTCCTCTACATTTCCAAATTTCCCCTGAGAAGCGAGTTGGAGCAGATAGAGATACAATTGTCTTGACCGTCATTTCTGGTGGTGTAACTTCTTTACCTGTGGAGTTTGGTGTATTCATCTATGCGTGCAACTGGTTAAAGGCAACAGTCAAACTATCCAGCGAGTTCTGTTGTTCGGCGATTCGCTGGGCCAGGCCTGGAATAGCCTGCAAGGCGGAGAGCTGAGCCAAATCCATGGAGTTAGCAATCTGTTATGGTTTTGAGGTGTTTGAGTGAATTCTTGGGTACTGTGGAAATGACCACGCCCACAGGGAGGAGCCCTGTGAGGAGCCACAGTACTGGGCTAAACTCGGACACACAAACACAGAGATTTGTCTTTTATTATACAGCTGATGTGTTCCACCAGAGGTGGCAGTAGTGAGGTGATCCAGAGATAGCAGTCCAGGGACCCTCGGCAGAGGAGACCCGTCTCACAGAGATAGTATAGGGAGATTCGGTTGCAGGTTCCCTATGCAGCAGAGTTGAGATGAGACAGATTACTCACTAAATTGGTAGCTGTATAGGTGAAGATCCCAGCAGGCAGAAGTAGTTGAGTACAGGCACCAAACCAGGGAGAGCAGGCCCTCGAGGAGCAAGTACCTGATCCCAGATAGGCACCTGAAAGAAAGCAAAGGGCCCCCGAGGAGCGGGTACCCAGGTTAGAGAATTACCCCGAAGGGCAGAGAGAGCTTCCAGCAGCAGCAAGGAAGCGGCAGAGTAGCTTAGACTGAACAAGTTCAATACTTGCTAACTCGATGAGCTAGCAAACAAGGGCAGGCTAAATACCCGGATGGCATGATGTCACTCGAGGGGGACGCCCCCGAGGTTCCCGCCATGACGTGGATAAAGACGTGGGTGGCGTGCACACCCTAGAAGCACCTTAGGAGAAACATGGAGTGAGGCTTTGCCATAGCAATTCTAGGGATGCCGGAGAGAGTGGCATGCAGACATGGCGGTAGCTATCTTCCCAAGGCTAGCGGGGAGAGCAGAGAGAAAGGTGAGGCACAAAGGTTAAAGCCGTCTGAGACTGACGGACACAACAGTGTCAAACACAGAAGACACATCTAGTAGGACAAGAATGTAACAAAGTAATGACGGCAGAAAAAGACCAAAATGGTCCATCCAGTCTGCCCAGCAGGCTTCTTATGGTAGTATCTGTTGTGCTCTGCAGGTTACCCCCATGTTTTTCTTTTACTGGGTGATGAGCCTTCTTGAAACTTTATACAGCGCTGCTTGATGTACTTTGCTTATGGACTTGGCCGAAGAAGCAGTCCTGTGCTTTTTCCCTTATGTCTGTGGATCAGTACCTCTGACCATAAAAGTCAGGGACACTCTGTGCAGGTTATCAGTTTTCCAGACCATAAAAGTCGGTGCCCTTTATGATTGTTGTCTGAATCCAATTCCCTTTTTCCCTCTGCCACTGAAGGAGAGAGCAATGTTGCAGTTGATTAAGGCATCAAGGCTTATTGGTTAAGAGTAGTACTCTCCATACCTTAAGGATAGTAACTGCCGCACCAGCAAGTTACTCCCATGCACTTTTCTTCATTTCCATTCTCTAGTCTAGCCTTTAGGGTTCCACAGTGTTTATCCCATACCCCTTTGAATTCTTTGACTGTTTTTATCTTCACCCCTTTCCCTGGAAGAGCATTCCAGGCATCCACCACCCTCTCTGTGAAGAAATATTTCCTGACATTATTTCTGAGTTGTCCCCCCTGAAGTTTCATTTCATGACCCCTAGTTCTACTGATTTATTTTCAATAGAAAAGGAACATAATAAATTGTCATACTGGGTCAGACCAAAATCTTTCAGGTATCTGAAGGTTTCTATCATATCTCCCTTGTACCTCCTGTCCTCCAGGATGTACATATTTAGATCCTTCAGTCTCTCCTCATACATCTTCCAATACTGACCCCACACCATTTTGATCGCGCTTCTCTGGACTGCCTCCATTCTGTCTCTATCCTTTTTGAGATACGGTCTCCAGAACTGAATGCAGTACTCCAGGTGAGGCCTCACCAAGGAGACCTCACCTGGAGCTGCTTCCTCAATCAAGCCCTTTTTTTAATGGTGTCTATTAATGAAACAAGAATGATTTTGGTGTTAAGGGACTTTCAGAAGCTAAATTGACAAGTGTCAAGAATTTGATGTTGCTCAACAAATTTGGAGTATTGACACAGAACAGTAGATTCAAGTAATTTAGTCAGAAAAGGAAAGGAAGATATGGGTCTATAATTTGACAGATCTTGTGGATTCAGGCCATTTTTCTTTAGAATAGGATGGACAGATGCTTTCTTGAGAGAGGAAGGCACAATGCCCTCCTTCAAAGACATGTTAATGATAGTCATAAGTGAAGAGGCAATGATATCTCTACAGACAATCAAAAGAAGGGCACTACAAATATTAAGGGCACAGGAGGGATTAATATTGCGGACAGTATCAACAATATCACCAACAGAAATGGGGTCAATTGATTCCCAAGTAGGTGGAGGAATGCGAGACAGATCCGAAAACCAGGAAGGAATAGGCACAATCTTAGATACTTTCCCTAAAAAGAAAGTCAATAATTAATTTACATCCTGGTAAAGAGGAGGTGTCTAGCAAAGATGAGTAGGATTGATCATTGGTTAAGCCTTTGGCAACCCTAAAAAGTTCTTTTGAATTATAGTCAATTGCACAAATTCTCTTGGAATAGAAATACTTTTTAGCCTCAAACATTTTAGCAGTGTATTGGCTTAGTGCTAATTTAAATATAGACAGGGATTCCATTGAATAATCTTTGTGCCACTTGCGTTTCAACGTTCGTAAAAAATGTCTTGATTTTAAAGGGCCATCCAGCCTATATTAAAGGGGCCGATGTAATAAGGTGCGCTGAAGCTGCTGCGGATTTGTGCGCGCATGTACGCACCTTTGTATGCGCGTTTTCCCCTCACAAAGCCCTATACTGGGATGTAATAAGGGTTCTGTGTGCGGGGAAAAAAGCGCATATGAATGTGCTTATGAACCTGCAGTTTTTCCTGTGCAAATGCATGCTAACGGCATGCAAAGGAGGCGATTAACTAATCATAGGCAATGCAGGAGCCTTGTTAATGTTAGTGTGGGGTTTTTAATGCAGGTTTTTTACCGCCATGGTCAGGGCACGAGTTAATGTCAGCACTGACTCAGGGGGCCTATGTTGGCATCTGAGCATCCTGAAAACCACCTAGCTGAGTGCCTATCTCGGCATCCGAGTGGTCAGCTTAGCTAGACGCTTTTCTGGATGCCCGATTGTATAGATTTGCAACCAAGTAAGCGCCTAGCTCAGTGCCTGAGTGGCAAGATTAGCTAGGCGCCTTTCTGGGCACCTTAGCGCTCATATTCACTCCCGGCTGAGTGCCTTTGTCGGCACCCGAGCATCCAGATTGGTGCCCAACTGAGCACCTATCTCGCTGCAATGCCAGTGTGAATTAGCATCCATGAAAATATTTGCCATGTTTTCTGCAGCATAGTTATTGGAAATATTAAAAATACTTTCCAGGGTCATGCTTTCATTTAATAGGGAGACCTGTTCGCTCGTTCACTTTTATGCATGGATTTTGAGCGCGGATGCAGCTGCTTATTACATAGGCCCTTAGGTTTGCACATACCCTTAGGTATGCACATTTTTCAGTATGTGTGTTGACTTCTGTGTGCAAATCATTTGCATAATTTATTTTTTTTACGTCCTGCGGAAGCGGAAGTTTGAGCCGCGAGCGGTGATCAAAACCTGCGCTCATAACTAGCGCCTGTTTTGCTGCGGGTCTTATTCCATCGGCTCCAAAATTAGGTTGGCGTGGAACTTGCTATAAGGGGGCTAACTTATCTACCACAACTAGAAATGGTATCCTCTACGTTTGTTGGAGCAACATTGGATAAGTGGGTGGTGATTAAGTCAGATAAATGCTCACAATCAACGTAGCCTCTTCTTAGAAACATTTCACGTGAGGAAACTTCCAAGTTAGAGTCTGTTTTAAAAGGTTAGTCAAAGAAAATTAAATAATGATCAGTCCAGGGAATAGGAGACACAGCAAGACTGGTACAGCAATCTGTGTAAGCAGAGGAACTGACAAATACTAAATCAAGTGTACGGCCGCCTTTATGAGTGGCTTGCTTGACTATTTGTGACCAATCTAAAGAATTAAGAATATCCAGAAATAGAGAGCAAGGGAGGGATAAGGGAATTGCATCAACATGTAAGTTAAAAGTGCCCAGAAGAAGTGTATTACTCAAATTTGCCTTAGCAACAGTTGTTCAAAAAATGGAGAAAGACTGGTCTGCAAAATGGATGGAGTGCAATAAGACAAACATATGCCAAAAGCTTATGTATTCTTACGTAAGTTTATACCAAAAGGGAATTGTCAAATCCAGGAGGTCACTGAGAGAATATTTTTGAAGAAATATTTTTTAAATATGTTGTTAAGAATTTCTTTATTTAAAATCTGCCATAAAACCTAATTCCGTTATCAATATTTTCCACTTTTACAAAACTGTCTCCACCATGAAGTAACTTTATAGTATTTTACAAATGATTTTATTTTGTATTTGACAATGTTACAGAAAAGAACATGTAATATAACATAATTCTCATATCTAAAATCAGTAATATTTCATTGTAACAAATTTATCAGACACTTTTCTACATTTGTAATGAGCTTGTAGGAAGAATCAAGGGCCAGATGTACCAGACATTTATTTCAGAGAACAATGGGCTGTATTAAATAAAGATTTTCTTTCCATAGAATCCAAATGGGGACAAAGTCCTTTTCATATGAAGCTGAATATTAGGAATCAGAAACTACTCAGTGCAGCTAATTCTTAGGAGTTGTTTTCATGTATTATGGATGTCTCTTCCATAACTTGTGGCCTTTTGACTTCTTAGGAATTCATTCATCCGTAAGCCATGAAGATAAAATCTTTCCATATCTCTGGATGCAGTATTATTACATGCTGTGTTACAGTGGCGTCATGCATGGGAGTACAGACCTAGGGACGGCCCTGCACATTTTGTGGGACTCTAATATGAATCTACAACAATCAGTGTCATGATTAGAAAGAAGAGATGGATTAAACAGGTAAAGTTAAAAATTGCTATTTAAAATATGAATAGCTTTCTGTAAATGAGATGTATCATACATAAAGTGAAGCCATATATTTCATCTTTAAAGAGCACGTTTCTATCACAGAAATTCATGAACAGTTTATGTATGAAATGTACTGTCTAACGTCAGACTCTTCCAAACATAATCAAGCAGGCCAGATTGTTTCTGGATTACAAATAAAAGACTAGCACTAGAATCAGTCTGCAGGTTCAGGGTCTTGTCTCTAAATATATCGATTATTTGTAAAAAATTTGGTATTGACTCAGATTATAAATAAATTTACATGTGTAGATACTTCACTGAATTAATTTGCATGAGAAAAACATTAAAGACAATTACCCTGAAAAATAAGTTAATAGTAAGAGATGTGATTCGTAAGAGAAGACAAGAAGACGACTCACATTTAAATTTATCTCTACTCTGAATGATTTTAACATAAAGACAGCAAAACATCTGTAAAAGGAAACTGTTTAAAGGTTGCCCTTGTGGCTAGTGCAGAAAAAGAAGATTAAATAAAAAGAAAAAGCTTCTACAGACTTAATACAAAATAAATCAGCTTCCAGACTTTCTGATTTTATAGAAAGAGACAGAAGCAACCAAAGAAGACAAGCAACTGGGGGGAGGAACAGACACACAGGAGACAAAGGGAAGATGAACGCAACCTTACTTTCTGCTTCAGATTATCGTTCATATAGTTCTCAAACTGGGATATATTCACCACAAATTTTCTTCTACTTTCCTCACAACATAAAATTCCTTGTGGCTGGGGCATGTAAAGATGGCTCCCTGATTGGCAGCAAGAATTGAAGCTCCAGCATTCCTTTTTTTAAATTTTTCTGTGGTGTCTTTTCTTAATACTATTACCAACATAGGGAAAAGGAAAGGCATTTTGAAAACTCACCCGCCAGCTGGAGCAACCCAGCAGACTACAATGCCGGAGCTTTTGTCTGTTCTTCCCCCACTGACAACGGAAGCCAACTTAATAGCCTGCATTGGGGCCTCCAGTTTTTTGGCGGCTGAGTTCTCACTCAGCCCGGTGGAGCAGTCCACACCTAGGCCTCCAGGAGTTCCCGTTCAGATGGAGGCTGTCATGCTGGGACAAGAAGAGTGCTCCGGTGATACCTCAGTTTTGTCGAGCGGAGCTGGTTCCTTCATTGATGGTGGAGAAGCATGGCGGGGACTTACAGGAACATTCTACTCTCTCCAGGAGCCTGGGAGGTCATTTGGCAGCAGCGTTTTTGGAGTGCGTTCTGTGGATGAAACTCCCTCAGCGCTGGCAATTTCGGGTGCCGATTTGCAGGAAGAACAGTCAGCCATCAACTCCCTCCAAGTCAGACCTCCTATTATTTAACCAAATTCAGTGACTTTGGATAGTTTATGTGGCGTTATGGTCTGGATTAAATATTCTGTGTCATCACTGGTTTTAGTTATTTTGGATATTCATTCTATAAATCAGCAGCAAGATCAATGTTTACTGCGATGTGAAAGTAAGGTATCTAACTTGGAGGATTCCATTTCTAAAGTTAACGAGGTCCAATCAAAGGAAATTGTGGAATCTGCTGTGGTTTCTCGTAGACTTGAATATTTGGGGAATCTTTCTAAAAATTTGAACTTGCAGATAATAAATTTTCCTCAGACACCATTGATTTCCCCTTTGGAAATGTTTAAAGTTTATATGAAAGATGTTCTACAAAAATCAATGTCAGCTGTTCCTCCAATCCAGAAATTTTTTTATTTACCATGGATGAAGAAACCCTCAGTTATCGATCAACAGGATAGAGTTCTATAGGACAGTGGTCCCCAACCTTTTTTACACCACGGACCAGCTTCAAGCAAGACCATTTTACCATGGCAGGGTGGGGGTGGGGCAGGGGCGGGGCTTTGGTCATATGGGGGTGGGGTTATGGAGGGGGTTGAATTTTAGTGCATACTTATCATTTAATTATGACATTTATAATGTGAATGTGACTCAACTCACCATAGGTTCAGAATGAGTAGGAGCACCGGGCTTGTTTCCCTTGTTTTCCAAACTTCACACCTCTCTCCTCCACCTGACGCCTTCCCTCTCATGACCTCCCCTGGCTGTGAGCAAACCCCAGGAAGACACCCATTCATTCTCATACACAGACACACCCCCAGGCAGGCACCTATGCATTCACACACATACACCCCCAGGCAGACTCCCACTCATACACATGCACACACAGGCAGAGACCCCCTCTCTTTCTTTTGCCAGCAACCTCAGAGCCTCTCTCATTCCTCTGCTGCCACTGACACTGCTGCCGCGTGGCTATTGGGGAGGTGCTGATTGCTGCTACTGGCACTGAAGCCCATTCTGCTGCCTCCTCTCTGCAGGCCCCGTGGGCTTCCAGTTCCTCCATGCTGATCTTGTACATTGTGAGATCCGCATAGAGAACATAAGAACATAAGAACATAAGAAAATGCCATACTGGGTCAGACCAAGGGTCCATCAAGCCCAGCATCCTGTTTCCAACAGTGGCCAATCCAGGCCATAAGAACCTGGCAAGTACCCAAAAACTCTTGCACATTCCCAAAGATTACATGTGTCAATCAGTAAAAAGTAATTTATTTTTTTTTTACATTTGATGTCTGATCTTAGTTTTCTAATCCGTTGGTCACAGGCTTTTTTTTTTCCACCTTCCCTTTCTTATTTTTTTGCCAATTCCTTTTATATTGTCTTTTTTTCTATTTCTTTTCTCTCCATCTGTCTTCTTCCCTCAAACACATAGTCAGGTTCTCATTCTCACATGCTTTCTCTCTCTCTCTCGCTCACACACACACACACACACACACAGGCTCTCACTCTTACATGCTCTCTCTCATACAATCATTCATACACACAGTCTCTCACTGGCACATGCTGTCTTGCTCAAGCACAGGCTCTCACTGTCACATGCTGTCTCTTTCACACACACAGAGGCTCTCACATGCTTTCTCTGCAAACATTTAGGTCTTCACTCCCACACACAGTCTCTCAACTCATCTCATACACGCACACATACACACTCTACAAACCCTCAGCCTCTCTCTCACCTCTGGGCCTCTTCTTTATGGGTCGCCACAGGATGGGCTCTGCAGCGGCCTTGGTCTTCTCAGGCCGCGCTGCTCCTCTTCTGCACACGGCTGATGTTCCTCCTCCTTCCTGCCCGCATGGCTCCGGCAACATTTTTCTTCCGGGGCCGCACGGGCAGGAAGGAGGAGGAGCACCTGCACGTTTAGACGCGACTGTTTTCTTCGGGCCGTGGTGACGTGAGCTCCACCATGGCCCTGCTGATCTTCTTTCTGTGTGTATCCAGCACACAGCACAGCAGTAGTTTAGTGCTGATCTGTGGCGGCACTGCGGACCAGCAAAAAAACCCCAACGGCCCGGTCCTGGTCCGCGGACCGGTGGTTGGGGACCCCTGCTATAGGATATTTCGCTTAATATAACTGACTATCTAGAGAATTCTGGTGCCCAGTCTTTTTCTTGTGTTACTTTACTAATATCATTTGCATTTTTGCAGGATAGAAATAATATTCTCCGTTTATTTTTCTCTCATCGTAATGTTTCCTTTAAAGGAGAGAAAGTCTGGATTTTTCCTGATCTTACAAAATCTATCTTGGAAAGAAGAAGGATGTTTCTTTCCATGAGATCTGAGGTTATTTCTCTAGGAGCCTCCTGCACTATTCAACACCAGTGTGAATGTTGTGTTATAATGAATTCTGTATGATATATTTTCTTTAAACCTTTACAACTTTACAGTCAATTTTTTTTTACTTTTTCTTCTTATTGTAAATGTTTGCTGTATCTTTGCGTTTTCTGACCAAATATGTTTGTATTTGAATCAACTTAAATTTCAATAAAAATAAATAAAAAAAAAAAATCCTTGTGGCTTGGTTTACATAAATTCAGGAGTCAGAAAAATGTTCAGCAGAAAAAACATTCAACAACTTTGTCAATTAAAACCAATCACATCCTGGGTTTAAAAATGTAGCTCAGACCCAGTGTATTTCAGGAGAAAAAAGGGTTTACGCACAGGCTGAACTTACCAAGCCTTAGGAGATGCAGCATTGTCTTCACGACATCTGGAATTGGATGAAGGAGGCATAACAAAGAATGGTTCCCTTGAGATGCCAGCATTAAGGCCATGAAGCTAAAACCATTTGCCATTACTGTTGCCATCGAACAGCCTTTTCAAAAACAATGCATGCACCCCACACCCTAGAAATCAATGGTAGAAAAAAGGGAAAGGGGAGTGATGACAGAGACATTTAAATACCTCCAAGGTACCACTGCACAAGAGGTGAGTCTCTTTCAATGGCTAGCAGGCCTTATAAAAGGGGTCATGGGATGAGGGGCAAAACCAGTACATTCAGGAGTAATCTAAGGGGTAGATTTTATAAATTTGCGCGAGGGCGTACTTTTGTTCGCGCACCAGGCGCGAACAAAAGTACGTTGGATTTTATAAGATATGCGCGTAGCCGCGCGTATCTTATAAAATCCGGGGTCGGCGCGTGCAAGGGGGTGCACATTTGTGCAACCTGCACGCGCCGAGCCCGGTGCGCGTTGCCTGTTCCCTCCGAGGCCGCTCCAAAATCGGAGCGGCCTCGGAGGGAACTTTCCTTCGCCCTCCCCCCACCTTCCCCTCCCTAACCCACCCCCCCGGCCCTATCTAACCCCCCCCTACCTTTGTTGCCAGATTTACGCCTGCTAAAAGCAGGCGTAAATCTGCGCGCGCCAGCAGGCTGCTGGCGCGCCATCACCCGACCCAGGGGCTGGTCCGGAGGCCTCGACCACGCCCCCGGGCCAGCGCCACGCCCCCGGTCCCGCCCCGAACCGCCCCCTGACCCCGGTCCTGCCCTCGGACACGCCTCCCACCTCTTTTACGAAGCCCCGGGACTTACGCGCGTCCCGGGGCTGTGCGCGCCGGCGGCCTATGCAAAATAGGCGCGCCGGCGTACGAGAGCCCTGCGCACGTAAATCCGGCCGGATTTACGTGCGCAGGGCATTTGAAATCCGGCCCTAAGGAAATATGTCTTTACAGACAAGGTGGTGGAGGTATGGATCAGCATTCCAATGGAGTTGGTGGTGAGGACAGTATCAGTGTGACCAGTCACTAATATTTCCCAGGGATATTCTAGCTAGGGATAGTGGGAGAGGTTTTGGATAAGAACAAAAGAACATGCCATACTAGGTCAGACCAAGGGTCCATCAAGCCCAGCATCCTGTTTCTAACAGTGGCCAACCCAGGCCATAAGAACCTGGCAAGTCTATCCCATGCTACTGATGCTGGTAATAACAGTGGCTATTTTCTGAGTCAACTTAATTAATAGCAAGCAATGGACTTCTTCTCCAAGAACTTATCCAATCCTTTTTTAATCCCAGCTACACTAACTGCACTAACCACATCCCCTGGCAACAAATTCTAGATATGTGCATTCGTTTATCACGAATTAGGCAATTTCAACGAAATTGCCTAATTTGTCCTGGTTCAGGGGACCCGAACCCCGACATGGATTTTCCCCAAACTACGAGGAAAATTCGTTGTTAGGTTTAGTGCGGGGGGGAGAGGTACCTTTATTTAAAAAAAAAAAAAAAAAAAATCCACCCCAACCCTTAAAATTTAGTTTATTACAACTCCCTCACCCTCCGGACCCCCCCCCCAAAACTTGCCTAAAATCCGTGGTGGTCCAGCGGGGGTCCCGGGAGCGATCTCCCGTGCTCGGGCCGTCGGCTGCCAGGAAACAAAATGGCACCGGTGGCCCTTTGCCCTTACTATGTGACAGGGGTTACCGGTGCCATTGGTCATTACAGAGGTGGTGATAGACAATGCCAGGGGCCCTGGAAGAGAAATATTCCTTCCCCTCTGGACCTGAACCCGGAGCCTTAGCACCCCTAGTCTACAATAAAGCACTGAAACGGGGGAGCCACTATATCAGAATTCAAGAGAACATGGGACAAGTACAGGAGATCTCTGATTGTTAGGAAGGGACCATACAAAATGAATACAAATAAGATTGGAAGCAAGGTAAACCTCATTCAATTTTCAGAAAAGTGTGTTCATGAGGAGCTAACTAAACTTAAAGTAAATAAGATGATGGGGCTGGATGGGATACATCTGAGGGTACTAAGGGACCTTACAGATGTTGTAGCAGCTTTGCCGGTTGACCTTTTCAATGCTTCTTTAGAGTCAAGAGTTCTTCTGGAGGAGAACTGGAGATGAGCAGATGTGGTTCCTGTTCATAAAAGTGGCAGTAAGGAGGAGGCTGGGAACTACAGGCTGTTTAATCTGATCTTTGTGGTGAGCAAATTAATGGAATTACTGCTAAAACAGAGGATAGTTCAGTTTCTGGAATTCAATGATTTGCAAGATCCAAGACAGCATTGTTTTTACCAGAAGTAAATTGTTGCGGACCCTTAGACCGAGGTGGAGCTGGTGCAAACTGCAGAGAGGAGCCCTGCAGGTCACCACCCTCAGCTGGCAGGGATGGCTGTGGGAGAGGCCCAACTGGAGCTTCACCTATACCAGCCCTCATTCCCCTTAGGTTGAGCCTTTGGGAGCCAGGGCAGGCAGGACTTAGGCGTGGGTGTCTGTTGCTGAGATGGAGGTGGCAGTGTCAAAGGTCAGGGTCTGGGGCAGGCTGAGTACAGGCGTAGTTAGAGGCAAGCAGTGGTCAAGGCAAGTGGAGTTCAATCTTGGATGAGAATCAGGTAGTGGTTAGTGGCAGGTGGAGTTCAAATGTAGTCAAGTATCAAGCCTAAGCCAGAACCAGAGATCTGTCCATGGGAAGACAGGATGAATAGGCAGGCAGGAAGGCAAGGAACAGCACAGGCACACAGGAGAAGATATTGAAGAACTGAAAACTGACCACAAGACGAAGACGAAGAACTGAAGACTAGCTACAGGACAAAGACAAGGAATTGAAGGCTAGCCACAGGATGAAGACAACAAACTCAGGAACAAAGACCAAAGACTACCAGTACAAGGACCAGGAACCTAGGAACAAAGACTGAGAACACAGGAATGAAGACCAGGAACACGCTGAGACAACTAGCTCTATCCACAGTAGTCAATCTATTACCGAGGCCCTAAGGAGCTGCTGAAGTGGCTTTTTATAGACCTTAGCTGGCTGATATCATCAATAGGGGCCATGGGAGGCTCCTGCCGTAGTTCCTTTACATTTGGGGCTGAGGTGCGCACGCATGCTTAAGGGGGCCTGCGCCATGCAGAAGTCAGCAGCGGCATTGGCCACAAAGAAGATAGCGATAGCGGTCGAAGGCCTGGTGGCTTCAGGCCGGTGGCCCTCCGCCACATGCAGACATTGGCAAGCAAAGGAAGAGGAGGTCCGTGTAGGAGGTGAGGGCGGCAGTTCGTGGGGTAAGCCCGCAGACCACCCAAATGCAACAGTACCACCCCTCTTAAGCCCCCTCCAGAGGCTTTGAGTTTGCGAGTGTACTGGCCATGAAGAAACCTTGGGGCCCCTATGGGTTTCTTGGCTCAGGGTTCAGCTTATACAACCAAACAATTGTTTTTCTCCCCTAGTTCATGCAATTCCAGGGATTGAAATGGAGCTGCAAGTGACGAGTGAGGCTCATCTGGATTGCCTTGCTAGAGAACTGTCCTCAACTCAAGGGTGGAGACATCTACCTCCTTTTCGGGAACTTGCCTGATAGAGCTAGACAGATGTGTAGTGTTCCACTCCTCTTTTTGTTGAAGTCATGCACACAGAATTCATATCTGTTCATCTTTCTCGGCGACTAGGGACTCAACTTTCTCTTAGTAGATTTATTTTCTTTTTCCAAACTCTTATGTTTGGCCCTTTCTTGTCCCAACTGTTAATTGCCCAAAGTCGATTTTAAGCATACTTTGCTGGAGGTGCTGCAGAGAGGTCTGAATTCCATGGGACTTATTACAAGGAGCTAGAGACGACGGAAGGGAAGAGGCCACGATTACTGGATGAGCCAAACCTTCAGATTCTCTATACAATTTAGTACATCTGGATCCCCACTGGATGAGTTCCAACATGGACCAGACAAACTGTGGCTGGTTTTGCCGAAGCTATGGCAGGCCTAAAAGGATTGGGCTCACAGCTCTGGAGAGTACATGGAAGCTAATGACTTCTGAGTGCGAGGAGCCCATCCATAGGGTCATATACAGATGAGAGCATTAGAGGTGGGGTCATCAGGACAGTAGGGATCCAGAAGCACTCAACCAGCTCATGCTGGATGAAATTTCTCCCAGAACCGGAGTCCACCAGGGCTCTGGCGGAAAAGCATATATCAGATTGCTCTATGGTGACAGGCATGAGAAACTGAGGGGTCAAGTTAGTCAGGCCTAAGGTTACCTGCCCCTCTGACTTGGGGTGTGGAAAAATATTTCTCTCTGGGCACTGAGCTAATAGTTGGCCCTGAGCCGCACAATACAGGCAGAGGTCTAATTGTCAACATCGGATCTTTTCCTTGGAAGTGAAATGAGTCCGGCCAATTGCATGGGCTCTTCTGGTGAAACCCCCAGTGACGTGATGGGTTCAGGTGTAGATGACGAGGTGGTGTCCTTGTGCGGCTCTTTTGTGTCAAGCGTCCCTCTTGGGCTCTCTCCTGGAGATGTCTATTTTTTCCGTGAAATCAATAAATGCCTCGAGAGAGATGGGCAGCTCTTGGGCAGCAAGCTCATCCTTAATGTTGGGGGCAAAGCCTTCTAGGAATATAGCAAACAAGCTGTCTTTCTGCGAGTTCAGCTCTGTGGCCAGGGTTCAGAACTCAATAGTATACTCTGCTAGATGCTGAGTGCCCTGGCGCAATTGCAGGAGGTTGGAGCAATCATGGGCAGCTGGTTAAGCTCATTGAAGACTTGCTTGAAGGTCGAAACAAAGTGTTGTAGATTCATGAGAAGAGGATCCAAGCATTCCCGTAGCAAGGAGGCCCAGGCCAGGGCCTTACCACCCAGGAGGAGAAATATGAAGGTCATCTTCGTGGAGTCATCGAGGAAAAGCGCTGTTTGGAGCATGAAGTACATTTGACTCTGGTTTAGAAATCTCCGGCATTTCTGGGGGTCCCTGGTATTCCGGAGCGAAGCTGGTAATTGAAGTATTGGCCAGTTGGTTCCTGTAACCAAGGCTGGAACTGCCACTAGCGGCAGGGGAGTGGTGGGTATGGACAAGGTGTTCAACCATGCAGCAAGGCGATTCATGTCTGTGACCGCAAGTTCAAGGTTGTCTGTAGGGCCTGTAATTTCTGGGCTAGGCTGGGAATGGTCTTTAACACGGACACTTCTGTTAGGTCCATGGCCTCGGCAATCTGTTGCGGATGTGGATCCTTGGACCGAGGTGGAGTTGGCACAATCTACAGGGATGAGCCCTGCTGGTCCCCACCTTTGGCTGGAGGAGCTGACTGTGGCAGAGGCCCAACTGGAGCTTCACCTATACCAGCCCTCGTTCCCCTTAGGTTGAGCCCTCAGGTGCCAGGGCCAGCAGGAAAGTGCGGGCCTCTGTTGCTGAGGTGGAGATCCATGGAAGCGGTAGTATCACAGGTCAGGGTCCCGAGCAGGCTGAGTATAGTCCTAGTCAGAGGCAAGCAGTGGTCAGGGCAGACAGTGTTCAGGTGAGGTCAAGTCAGGCAGAGGTCAGAGGCAGGCAGAGTTCAAGCATGGATGAGAATCGCTGAATTCTTTGACAAGAAAATCAACAACCTAATCAACAACAACCTCAACGACAACACCCAAAACATTAAAATGCATACCAAACAAACCCCAAGCTGGTCCAAATTCGACAAGCCTCCTCACTGGAAATACAATCAATCATCAAAAAAATGAATCCAGCAAATCACCCCATCGACAGCATACCTATACCAACGATCAAAGCTATCGAAGCTATCGAAGCAATAACCAAAACTATAACCAACATAGTTAACCTATCCCTCATAGAAGGAAACTAGCTTAAAAAAGATCAACCTAGACCCAAACAACCCACTAAACTATCGACCCATATCTAACCTACCCGTCATCGCCAAAATCATTGAAAAGATCGTCCACTCCCAACTCACCAACCACCTTGAAAAGAACAATATCCTATTCCCCACACAATTTAGTTTCAGAAAATTCCTGCGCACAGAAACACTACTCCTCTCTTTAAGCGACACTGTGCTCAGAGGCTTCGAAAATGGCCAAAGCTACCTATTAATCCTCCTAGACCTATCAGCCACTTTTGATACCATAAACCACGCAATCCTTATGGATCGGCTGACTGAAATAGGATTAACTGAGAAAACTTTACAATGGTTCTTGTCCTATCTATCACACAGAAGCTACCAGGTATTAATAAATAATACCCGCTCGAAGAAAATAAACCTAAACACTGGTGTTCCCCAAGGCTCTGCACTATCCGCAACCCTCTTCAACATATACCTTCTCCCACTTTGTCACTTTCTAACTGACCTGGGGCTTACCCACTTCCTATACACGGATGACATCCAAATACTAATCCCAATCCAAAATACACTGGAAGAAACCTACAAAAAAACATCTTTCCAAAATAAAACAACTATTAACCACAACCACCACCGCTCAACAGAGAACCAAAAGACAACAATCTCCCCGGTCTCCCATGCTCGTAACTTAGGAGTCATCATCGACAGTGAATTATCCTTCAAGAACCACATCATGAATAAAATTAAGGAAGGATACTACAAACTACTCACACTAAGATGATTAAAACCATTCCTTACTCCAGACGACTTCAGAACAGTCCTGCAACTTCTCATCTTTTCCAACCTGGATTACTGTAACTGCCTATTATTTGGATTACCACTCTCCACTATCTGCCCACTACAAATCTTACAAAACACAGCCGCCAGAATCCTCACAGGAACAAAAAAGCACGAACATATTACACCAATTCTCATAGCTCTACATTGGCTCCCAATAAAATTTCGAATAGATTACAAAATACTGACCCTACTGCACAAAACAATATACGAAGAACGAACCAACTTTAAGTACAACAATAAAATGCACACACCTCAACGAAACCTCCGCTCAACCAACAAAGGCCTTCTGAAAATCCCACCTGTGCGCTCCAAACAACTAACCTCAACTCGTGAAAGAGCCATATCCCTAGGCAGCCCCAAACTCTGGAACACCCTCCCGTTGGGAGGGTGTTCCAGAGTTTGGGGCTGTAACCGTGCGTCTTCCTTTGAGGAAGACGCACGGTTACTGAAGATCCAGGGAGAAAATACAAGTGGTAGAGGAACATCGGGGCAGATTTTGAATCACTATGAAACGGACACGAAACCTCACCTGTGCGGTTGAACAATGAGTCGGCTGGAAGTTTGTTAGGAGCGTGGTATTTGTGACTCCATCATGAGAATAGCAGTTCTCTTCACAAATAAGGTGTGGTGGAATTAATTGAAACTCTGAGAGGAGCGTTTATGGTCAGAAGTTTGTGAAGACGGAAGTATGATGAGATAGAAAGATACAAGTGATGGAAGTTATTGGTTTCCATTGATGTGTGGTCTTAATAAAAGTATTCCCCTGAAGAAGCCAACATTGGCGAAATGAGGACCTTGTCGGGACAGGAGAGAGAATCAGCCAAAGGAGATATACCACTAATACATGTTAACTGTTTTTGATTAAGGAATGCACTTTAAGTTATATGGTATAAGATTGTTAAAGTAATAAGTGGTGTATTCCTTTGTATAGACCCATTTCAACATCAATGAGGTGAGGGTATATTTAGTTCAATTAGGGTCAGATTGAGGACAAGTATAGGAGAGGATTGAGGGTCATAACCGATTGGACTAAAAGCAAGATTTTAGTATATTTGAAATATTTAATGCTTTGTAATTCAACTTTTCACTTAAATTATTAGCACATTTGTTAAAGCAGTTAATAAAAAATCTATATTTCTAACAAACATTACATATCTCAATTGATTCATTAAACATAATAATAGTGCTTATGGTCTCCCATGGCTGCATGTTGGGGGTTTTTTGTATATATATATATATATATATATATATATAGCTGGTTAAGTGCCAAGCTGAGTTAAAAAAAAGTCTCAAGTGGGCCTAGCAGCCCAATCACCCACCCACACCCGTGTAGTAAATATAGGGCGACTGGCTGGATCCTTTCCCCACCCCTCCATGGTCCCCCAAATATGATACAAGTTTTTTTTTATTATAGAGCCAGATCGTTGTAGCTACCTTCTCTCCCTGATTCAGCAATAGGTACTTACCTCTGGCCAACTCCTCTTCTCCCTCTCCCTCCCTCCCTCGGCACCCTGAACTTAACTCTTCCCCACTCCAACCGGCACCCTCAAAACCATCAGTCTACCCAGGATTCTGTTACACCAGGGGTCGGGAACCCATGGCTCGCGAGCCAGATATGGCTCTTTTGAGGGCTGCATCTGGCTCGCAGACAAGTGTCGCCATACTTCGCGGTTCCCCGCTGACCCAGCTGCTCCCCGGTCCTCCGCCGCCCGGGCTTAAAATGCTGTCAGCCCGGGCGGAACGCGGCAGGACAGCTGGAGTCAGCGGCACCGGCGTGCTCTCTTCTCCCCCCCCCCGCGGCCCGGAAGAGGAAGTGGAGAGCATCGGGTGCCTGCGCGGGAAGAAGAGACCACACCAGCGTGGTCTCTTCTTCCGCGCAGGCACCCGATGTTCACCACTTCCTCTTCCGGGCCGCGGGGGGGAGGAGAAGAGAGCATGCCGACTGGAGTCATCCGGGTGCCTGCGCGGGAGTCATCGGGTGTCAGCCGGGTGCCAGCGCTGGAGTCATCGGGTGCCTGCGCGGGTCTTCCCGCGCAGGCACCCGATGCTCTCCACTTCCTCTTCCGGGCCGCGGGAAGAAGAGAGCACGCCGGTGCTCTCTTCTTCCCGCGGCCCGGAAGAGGAAGTGGAGAGCATCGGGTGCCTGCGCGGGAAGACCCGCGCAGGCACGCTAGTGTCCGACAGGAAGAAGACTGCAGCGCGGCTCGGAGGAAAATGAAAATCTTCAACCGCGGCTGATGGGACTCCGCCTTCGCCTCCGCGAGGGCTGAAAATGAAGGAGGTTAGCGTTGGGAGGTGGCTGCTGCTGCTGCCGCGAGTTCCCGGGGGGGGGGGGGAAGGGGGAGAGAGAGAGTGAATGAATGAGCGAGCAAGCATGTGTGTTTGAGATCCTGTGTGTGTGAGTGAGAGATTGCATGTATGTGAATGATTGAGAGCCTGTATATGTGAAAGAGAGTATGTCTGTGATTGAGATCCTGCCTGTGAGAGAGAGAGCATGAATGTAAGTTTACCATTGGGAACCTGTATGTGTAAGTTTGTAATTGAAAACCTGTTTGTTTGAAAGAGTATGTGTGTATGATTGAGATCCTTTGTGTGTGAGAGATATCATGTGTATGTATGATTAAGAGCCTGTGTGTATAAGTAAGAGAGAGATCATGTGTGTCTGTGTCTGATTGACAGCTGGTTTAGGTGATGGAGCATGTGAGTATGTGATTGAGAGCCTGTGTTTAAATGAGAGAGAGAGAGACCATGTGTGTCTGTGTGATTGAGAGCTGATTTAGGTGAGGGAGCATGTGAGTATGTGATTGAGAGCCTGTGTTTAAATGAGAGAGAGAGACCATGTGTGTATGTGTGTGATTGAGAGCTGATTTAGGTGAGGGAGCATGTGAGTATGTGATTGAGAGCCTGTGTGTAAATGAGAGAAAGAGAGGACATGTTTGTAAGCATGTGAATGAGAGTCTGTGTGTGAGAGAAAAAGACAGCATGTATTTATGTGATTGAAAGCCTGTGTGTGTGTAAGCGTGAAAAGATAGACAGCATGTGTGTAAATGTGTAATTAAGAGCCTATATAAGTGAGAGAGAAAAAACATTTGTATATGTGAGTGACTGAGAGCATGTGTGTATAGGTGTGTCATTGAGAGCCAGTGTGAGAGAGAGCGCTGGTATGTGACTGAGAGAGGAGAAAGTTCCAAGCAAACCACCCCACCTCCTGCTAATTCAGAACAATCTCAGGACACCTGGATATCAAATGTTCCCAGGTATGCAGAGCGAATAAATTTTTGTATCCTTATTATTTTTCATTACTGGATCTTTGTGTCTGCTATTTTGAAATATTTTGTTGGTATCTGGAAATGTTTTATATGAGTTTTTAATTATTGGATATTCCACTCATCAGCTGTTTCGAAATATGTTCTTTTTGTTAGTACAGTTTTACTGCTGATGATTTTATATTTCTTGATTTGTTTTATAAGGATGTGTGATGTTTCTTTTTTCCTTTGTTACACTGCATACAGAGACTCTGGCTTGTTGCAGTTTCCAATTCAGTTTTTGTCTGCATGCATCTTGTTATGCGTTTTGGTCTCTTTATTCTATGTTAGGTGAGGGACAGCACGTGATTCAGGTGAGGTTTTCTACTGGCGTGTAGTTTCTGTGTAGGACTCTATAGCAGCCTGACTTGGTCCGTTTTCCTAATAGGAGATGTATTGGTGTCTTAAGGCCTGGTGTAATATTTTCAGAGACTTATTGTACTTTAAAAGTGTGATCTTACATAAAATGCACACATTTACTTGTATTTAGTTTTAAACATATTGTATGGCTCTCATGGAATTACATTTTAAAATATGTGGCGTTTATGGCTCTCTCAGCCAAAAAGGTTCCTGACCCCTGTGTTACACTCTGTGAAGGGGTATACACTATACACAAGAGAGGCCCAGAATACCTTAAAGGATTGGATACAGAGATCTGGCCCAGTCCACCTTAATCCTCAGGTAATAGGGAATCCTGGTCCATGGGAAGGTGTATATCTAGCCAGGCCAGGAAGGAACAGGAGGCCAACGGAGAGATGGAAGCCTAGAGAAAGAATACACTACTGAACTGTAAGTTGTGAATCTACTTTTTGTGTTGTTAAACTGCAGAGACTAGCAGAGCTGCTTTTGTTTTATTTTGTCACTAATAAAAGAGTTTATGCAAGGATTTCTACCAGAGTCCAGCTTGAATCTGTCCTCTGGTTACTCTGAGATCACTCACGGTGCCACACGCTCCTACCACAATCTCAGACGCTCTCTGCGTTGCTTTCAAGAGTTTTCTCCCCATTATTTACTACACTTGGGTGAGAGTGGGTGACTGTGCCACTAGTCTTAACATGGACTGCAAAATTTATTACACTTTTAATATTAGTAAGCATGCGACATAGCTCATTAATTTTTGCCACGCATTGCGCCTTGAGTCTTGCCACATTATCTGTCTCCCAGGATTATGCATATGTAATGTGCGTTGAGCGCCAATTTTGTAGTTTAACACACGGTAATGTGTTATCGCACCTTTGTAAAGAGCCCCCAGAATGAGATTGTAAAGCATTGCCTTGGATCTTCCCGTTCAGTCTGACAGGTTATCCGAGTGCCTGAGTTTTTACATTTGGCTGGAAGCCTCTTGTCAGGCAGTCGTAAAAGTTTGCGAAGCAGGATGGCAAATACATTTCCTTAAGCTAATCATAGGACAGGCAGGAAGATGTAATCTCCTACTGTCAGCCATCAGTCCCTGCTGGGCACATAGATAGAAGGTGACTGTCCAGATTCTAGGACACCCGCAGCGACATTGCTTTTCTGTAAGGGGCAACACTAGAGTTTATAGTGAGAATGCTGGAGGAAGAAATTGGAAAACTGTATCACATTTTAAAACTGCAACATTTTCCTTTCAAATTCAGAGGAGCACGTGCTAAATTTATCAGAGGCTCCTGCTATTAGTACCAGCTGGAGCTCCCGAAATGGGCTGAGCACCTTTAAGGTCAGCTGAATGAAGAAGAAAGTCAGAAAATACATTGGCAGGCAGCTAAATTTGTCACTAACAATGGAATGTAATTTCTCTAAAAGAGAGTTAATAGATACTCAGGGGATGCACTTCCTGGGCTTACATCAAATATACTTATGGAAATTCCTGAAATAATATTTAAAAATATTAAATGTCTTATCTGACATGTTGGTTTATGATGAAAATCATTCTTAAATAAAGGAGGGAGGAAACCTGCGCCAAGAGCTCATGTCTGGAAACCTCTCATTTTTAGTTGCCAAGGTTCGTCTGAAAACACTAGCCACAATCCGCCCAGCACTGGCCTCCTTTTAAAACTGACATCACAGAAATTGCAGATTTAACAGAAAAAAAAAAAGCCACAATGAACGAAACAAGTTTGGCTGCTTCTGCAAGAGGAGACGGAGCTCAGAGACCATGACGCATTTAGGATTTTGTTGCTCCTAGGCACTGAGGTGCTGTCGCACCCTGTCTGCCCCATTGCCAGTAAGGTCGGACAACAGGTAATAGATGACCCACAGTTCTCTGCGGCAGCTCAGGGGTAGATTCTGCGAAAATAATTTGAAAATTCCTAAATACGTTGACAAAAATTTCCATCTTTTATATTACCTTGTATAATTTATTTTCCTTTTACTGGGCGAGGAAAAGGAATCTCAAGTATCAGTACAGGGAGGAGAATTCAGGGATGGAAGAGGAAGGGAGCAGGACCAAGAACTGGGTGAGAAGCTGAAAAGCCATTCTGCTGCCCCCTACATATTTGCAACTCCAGGCACAGGCCTAGTGTGTCTGTTGACAAATCCAGGCCTGCTCGGAGAGAAAGGCACCATCATGAAAATCAAAGAAGACTGAAAGAGGAGAGAGGAAAGAGCTCAGAAGAATTATAAATGACATAATCCCTATTCAAATAATAAACAGGAGCACACAATAAAGAAACTGCATGCAACCCCCACAAGACAACGATACAGTTCTATGAATAATCACTGCAGCTGTGGGAATGTAACACAACTCGGAGAAAAGTCTCATCCACAGTTTTCAGGTTGCACACGTGCTTCCGATTTCACTGTGCATTGGTGGAGCTGAGAACGCAATTTGAAAGCGTTCTCAGCTCCACCAATGGTCGCCTTTTCTGCCTCCTCGTACACGCGTGGCAGTCTGTGCTTTCTGTCCACAGGCAGAGCATCTGGACGACTCACACAGCACACCCAAAATGAAGGCTGACTAATTCCGCTTTTCAAATGTTACCGAAACTGTTCAGCATCACCAAGATCTGCAGTGGAAAGAAACCACATGCTGTCCCGCAGTTCCTTTTCCAGAGTGACACCATAACGCTGAATGAGTCACTCCTGTTCACTGGACACTTTACTGGGATATCACACTGGTGAGGAAAGCTCACAACCAGCTCAGGACAAGGACTTCTCACTAAAACCCTCCCATCCGGGCGTAGAGACAGGCACTAGATACTGTACGGACAAAACCCAAGAGAGGGGGTGGCCAAGACAGCGACTTTTTACAAGCGTAGCTTTCAATGCATGATCTGAGTTCTACTGAAGATTTTTATCACCACACTTTCATTACCCACCCCACCACTATCTTTACCCGAAAACAAGGATCTTTGGTCCTCCCACCATTTCTTTTCATCTCTCCAGAGGAAGAGTTTTTCATTAAGCCCCTCGAGTGACGTAGTGGCTAGAGCAGTGGGCTTAGAATCAGGAAAGCCGGGGCTTAAATACTGCTGATTCTAATCTCCTTGTGACCTTGGGCAAGTCACTTAGCTCTCATTTACTAAGCATTTTTCCCATAGGCACAAATCGGGAGAAAACTTTTTAGTAATTAACCCCTTTAGTTTTGACTGTAGATCCTTAGGGGACAAGGAAAAACTCACAGTACCTGAAAATAACTCACCTTGAACTTACCAATGAAAAGGTGTAAATTAAATATAAAAGAAAGAAAAAATATGTATTTGTTTTGGCAGGTGGATAAGGGGCTCCTATTCTTCATTTTGAAAATCTGCAAAATATCATATGGTTATTGTTACTTGCCCGACCCGCAGAGGTCCACGGGCCGGCCCCAAACCTATCTCCGGGTAGCTACGGCAACGGCAGTGTGGCTGAGGCCTGGTCGGGCCTGCAGCCTCCGGCGCAGTGTCCCCTCTGCAGGGGAGATGCCGCCGCCGTCCGTTCAGACTCCACCCCTAGGCGCACACGCGTACAAAGCCTGGACATTTAAAGGGCCCAGCAAGGGAGAGGAAGCCTCCACCTCTCAGGATGACATCAGACGTATATAACCCTGCTGGACGCCAGTCTCCCTTGCCTTGCAACGAGGTTCATTCTGGTAAAAGTTGCTAGTTGCTATTTTGGATCCTTGACTTCTGTCTTCGGCTTCTGATTCCTGGCTTCGACTCCGGCTTCCATCCACTGACTTCCGATTCCGCTTCATACTTTGGCTTTTGACTTCGGCTTCCGTCCACAGACTTCTGATTCCGCTTCATCCTTTGGCTTCTATCTCCAGCTTCTGACTTCTGGCTTTCGACTCCGGCTTCCGACCACAGACTTCTGATCCAGCTTCATCCTTTGGCTTCCGACTTCGGCTTCGTCCAGGAGGCCTCGCCCAAGTCCAAGTGGCTCGGGTCCTCACGAGCTCCTCTCGGGGGGACCACAGGCTTCCAGTGGTGAAGTTCCAGTTGGCCTCCTGGCTCCAGCTCTTCATCTCCATTCCCTGGATACCACCTTGCAGGAGACCACTCGTAAGTCCACGCGGCCCGGGTCCTCACGGGCTCCTCCTGGGGGGACCTTGGGTCTCCAGTGGTGATCGCTTGGTATCCTGTCTGTGCCACCTCCTGGCTTCGACACCCACTGGGTATCTCCTCAGTGAGCCACCAACTGTCCTAGTCGGCCCAAGGGTCCACGAATCCAACAGTTTGCAAGGCCATGGACCCGGCGGATGCCACGGGCTTGAAAGCCATTCCCAGAATTGCACAGCGGTTGCAACAACAGCAAATCTGCATTGATTCCCTGATGACGACCATGCAGAGACTAAGCGATCAGATAGATGGAGCCGCTGCATTCATTCCTCCGGTACCAATAGCCACGGCTGATCTCGGACTGGCCACGCCCACACAACTACCAGCACCCTCATGGTACTCTGGGGAAGCGAAGCTCTGCCGCGGATTCCTCAATCAGTGTTTCATCCGATTCAATCTACTGCAAGCCCAGTTTCCTACGGATCGGATTAAAACTAGCTATATTATTTTATTGTTGGACGGGAAACCCTTGGCGTGGGCCTCCCCACTATGGGAGCATCAGGAACCCCGTCTTGTGAATCTGGAACAGTTTGTCGCAGCTTTCCGACATATCTTCGATGAGCCCTCTCGCAGGCCCACTGCCGCCTCTGAGTTACTTCAGCTACGCCAGGCCAACCGGCCCCTGGCCGAGTATGCGGTGGAATTCTGGACTCTAGCAGCCAAGCTAGGGTCTCTCCTCTAAACTCCAAGATGAGCTGGCGGCGAGGGACCTCCCGGATGACATGAACAGCCTCATCGATTTGGCTGGTCAGGTGGACCGCTGTATCCAAGGCCGGTTCCGGGAAGGGAGGTCCGGTCGTAAACCCAGTAACCCTAGAACCACATTTTCCCGACCAATACCCTCCTCTTCTGCCTCTCCAGGGAATCAAGACGTAGAGCCTATGCAGTTGGGCCGGGGCCCAATCTCACAGGAAGAGAGAAGAAGACGCCGTGCTCAAAGTCTGTGCCCATATTGCGGTGGCAAGGGACTCTTCTTAGCCCGATGTGGTGAACGGCTGGGAAACGCCAGGACCTAGGGATAAAGGGTTTGCTGACCCTAAGTAATACATGTTCTGCCTCCTCATGTACTGTACCGGTTACCCTCGTCTATCCTAGGGGTACATTTGATACGCTGGCTTTGGTCAACTCCGGAGCCGGAGGGAATTTCATTCTCGCAGACCTCGTTCAGCAGTTGCACATTGGGGTCCAACCCTGAATTCCTCCGATCCGGGTATGCTCGATTCATGGTACCCTCCTGCCAGGGAGCATTACTACCTGCACCAAGCCCTTGATCCTCTGAATAGGTCTCCTGCATGTGGAAGAGATCTCCTTCCTTATCCTGGAGAAGTCCATGCATCCTATCATCTTGGGGTTACCCTGGCTACAGAAACATTCCCCAGTCATACAATGGGATACCTTGCAGATCGCAGCTTGGGGTCCATCTTGTTTTGGCTCCTGTCTGACGAGTATTCCTCGTCCCAGTATGCCGCTCTTGACCACGCCCATGGCTTTCCCGCCACAGTACCAAGACTTTGAAGATGTCTTCTCTAAGGAGAAGGCTGAACTTCTCCTGGAACACCGGCCCTTTGACTGTGCCATTAACCTGGTCCCAGGCACGATGCCTCCCAGGGGGCGGGTTTACCCCTTGTCGCTTCCAGAAACTCGGGCCATGTTTTCATATATTCAAGAGAATTTGGACAGAGGCTTCATTCGGCCATCTAACTCCCCTGCCGGGGCCGGGTTCTTCTTTGTGGCCAAGAAGGATGGGTCACTGCTGCGCCCTTGCATCGATTACCGCGGTCTCAATGGCATCACATGATGGGACAGGTACCCTTTGCCTTTGATTCCCGAGTTACTAGACCGGCTGCAAGGAGCGAAGATCTTCACCAAGTTGGACCTCCGGGGTGCCTACAATTTGGTATGAATATGACCCGGCGACGAATGGAAGACCGCCTTCAATATGAGAGATGGGCATTACAAATATTTAGTCATGCCCTTTGGCTTGTGCAACGCCCCTGCGGTCTTTCAAAACCTCATGAATGAGGTTTTGAGGGATATGTTGCATACCTCGGTTATAGTGTACCTCAACAACATGTTGATACACTCTAAGGATTTGCCCACGCACCGAGTACAAGTGCGTTAAGTACTACAAAAACTTCGGGACAATTGTCTCTTTGCTAAGCTAGAGAAGTGCCAGTTCGAGCAGGAGTCCTTGCCATTCCTCGGATATATAGTTTCATCCACGGGCTTCCATATGGATCCTGATAAAGTGGTGGCCATTCGAGATTGGCCACAGCCGGTAGGGGTCAAAGCCCTACAGCGCTTCCTGGGCTTTGCCAATTTCTATCGCCAGTTGATATCCCATTACTCCTGGATGGTGGCTCATCTCAAACACGCACACATGCACACTCTACAGACCCTCAGCCTCTCTCTCACCTCTGGGCCTCCTCTTCGCGGGTCGCAGCAGGATGGGCTCTGCAGTGGCCCTGATCTTCTTGGACCACAGCGGCCCTGCTACCGGGCCTCTTCCTCTTCTCGAGCCGCTGCGACTTGGAATTCGCGGCGGCCCGTAAACGCAAATGCTGCTCCTCTTCTGCACACGCTGATGCTTCACCTCCTTCCTGCCCACGCGGCTCCGGCAACGTTTACTTCCGGGGATGCACAGGCAGGAAGGAGGAGGAGCATCAGCGCATTTAAATGCGATCTTTGTCTTGAGCCTCATCACTGCGCCGCATGAGCCTCCCTGCGCCCGGGGGCATTAGTGGAGGGGTCCGGAGGGTAGGGGGATACTAAAAAAACAAATTTTAAAGGGTCGGCGCAGCTGAAAAAGAAAAGGCTCGGCGCAGCAGATAAAAAAAAAAAAAAATTCCCGATAGTCCTTGAAACGCTGCGCGTGTCAGCAAAAACATCTCGGCGTGTCACCTCTGACACGCGTGTCATAGGTTAGCCATCACTGGTCTAGGCGGTTTACAATCTTACAAACATAATTAAAACAGACTTAGCTCCATAGTGGTACAACTTGGAAAATGTTATTTTTGCACTTTATAGGCCTCATTGAACAGATAAGTTTTTAACATTTTTTTTTAATTCTTTACAGTTTGGTATCATTCGAAGAAATTCAGGAATGGAATTCCACAGAGTTGAACCTATGATTGAAAAGGCCCTTTTCCTTGTTAAAGCTAAACTGGCTGTTCTGACCCATGGAATCTCTAATAGGCATTTGTCCATGGATCGGAGTTGTCTTGGAGGTTTATAAATGTGTAGCATAGTGCAAATCCATACGGAACTGGGATTGTAGAGTAGGTTGTGAATGATATTCAAAATTTTGTATCTAATACGGAGAGATATGGGAAGCCAATGTAGATGTTGCAGTATGGAGGTGATATGTTCTTTTCGTGGTAAGTTAAAAATCATTCTAGCAGTTGCATTTTGGACTAGTTGCAATGGGTGTACTGTGGATAGAGGTAAGCCAATATATAGTGCATTGCAGTAATCCAAACTTGATAGTATTAAAGCTTGTGTGACTGTTCGAAAATCAGATGATTGTAATAGTGGTTTAAGTTTTTTGAGCATGTGTATTTTGAAGAAAGATTTTTTAACAGTTGCTGAAATGTGTTTGGTTAATGTTAGTTTTGAATCAATAGTTATGCCTAAGTTTCTTGCATGATGTTTTATAGTTATGAGCTTCTGGCCATTAAACTCGCGCTGGAGGAGTGGCGACAATGGCTGGAGGGGGCCCAATACCCCGTGATAGTCTATACGTATCACAAGAATCTGGAATCCTTGTGCCGAGCCCAATGCCTTAACTTTCGGCAAGCCCGATGGTCGCTCTTCTTTTACCGGTTCAATTTCCTTCTCCAGTACAGGCCAGCCTCCAAGAACATTAGGGCGGACGCCCCCTCTTGCACAGCGGAAACAGAGGATAACCCAGATCCACCGTGTTATATCCTCGATCCAGCCAAGGTCCTTCTTGCAGCTTCAGAGGTGGTCCCTGTGGGTAAAATGGTCATGCCCGTGCGCCTGCGCCAGAAGGTGTTGTCTTGGGCTCATGACTCCTTGACTGCAGGGCATTCGGGGGTCGCACAAACTTTGGATCTGCTGACCGAACATTTCTGGTGGCCTCAGGTAAAGAGAGATGTTCGCCTCTACGTCAGCTCCTGCCCAACCTGTGCTCGACAAAAGACACCGACTGGTCGCCCGTGGGGGCTCCTTCAGCCATTACCTATCCCCACTGAACCATGGACCCATTTGTCCACTGACTTCATCGTGGACTTACCCGCTTCAGAGGGAAAAATGGTAATATGGGTCACGATCGATAGATTCTCAAAGATGGCCCACTTCGTCACCTCTCGCCAAGTTGCCCACAGCATCTGAGCTCGCGAACCTCTTCACGCACCACATCTTTCGCCTTCATGGACTTCACCTTCATATTGCTACTGACCGGGGATCACAATTCACGGCGAAGTATTGGAAGACACTCTGCAGGAAATTCTTGGTTCAACTGGATTTCATGACCGCCTTTCACCCTCAAGGTAATGGCCAAGTGGAACACACAAATCAATCCTTGAAGACCTTCCTCCGAGTCTTCGTGGGAGACCTACAGAATGATTGGGTGGCCTTACTTCCGTAGGCAGAATTCTCCTACAATCACCATAGACACTTGGCTACTGGCAGGTCCCCCTTCCATATAGTTTATGGGAAACGTCTACGACCACTCCTGCCTTTGCCTTTGACGGTTCCGTCCCCAGCCGTACAACTCACAGCCCAACAGCTATGCCGCCTCTGGGGTGCTACCTGGGAGAACCTTCTCCACGGGGCAGTCACAGCAAAGAAGTATGCCGACCGCCTACGACATCCAGCCCGCTCATTTCTCCCTGGGGAAAAGGTATGGCTGAGTACTAAACATCTTCGCCTGCGGCTTCCTTCAATGCGGCTGGGTCCATGGTACATACCCATTCGCAATTTTGGACCAGATGGGCGCTGTCACCTACCGCCCCCGTCTTCCATCAACGCTTAAGATACACAATGTGTTCCATGTGTCTTTGCTCAAGCCTTTGGTCTTATCTGCCTTCCATAAAAAGATCCCAGAGCCGAACGTGCCTGAGGCTCAGGAGGACACCGTCTACCAAGTGAAAGAGGTTCTAGACGTGCGATTCCACCTCAGACAATGGGAGTACCTCCTCTCCTGGGAGGGTTATGGCCATGAGGAAAATTCCTGGGAGCCTGCCTCCAACATTTTGGATAAAGCTCTTCTTCAACAATTCCATCTACGTCATCCTGCCAAACCGAAACCCCCAGGAAGGGGGCGTAGAAGGAGGGGTACGGATATGTGCCCAACCTGCGGAGGTCCGCGGGCTGGCCCCCCACCTACCTCCGAGTAGCTACGGCAGCGGCAGCGTGGCTGAGGCCTGGTCGGGCCTGCAGCCTCCGGCGCAGCGTCCATTCAGGCTCTGCCCCCTAGGCGCGCGCGCGCGCACAAAGCCCGGAAATTTAAAGGGCCCAGTGCAGGAGAGGATGCCTCCACCTCTCAGGATGACGTCAGACGCTGCAGGTATATAACCCTGCTGGACGCCAGTCTCCCTTGCCTTGCAACGAGGTTCACTCTGGTAAGAGTTGCTAGTTGCTACTTCAGATCCTTGACTTCTGACTTCGACTTCTGACTCCTGGCTTCGACTCCAGCTTCCTTCCACAGACTTCTGATTCTACTTCGTCCTTTGGCTTCTGTCTCCAGCTTCTGACTTCTGGCTTTCAACTCCGGCTTCCGGCTTCCGACCACAGACTTCTGATTCTGCTTCATCCTTTGGCTTCTGACTCCGGCTTCTGACTTCTGGCTTTCGACTCCGGCTTCCGACCACAGACTTCTGATCCAGCTTCGTCCTTTGGCTTCTGACTTCGGCTTCGTCCAGGAGGCCTCGCCTAAGTCCAAGCGGCTCGAATCCTCACGAGATCCTCCTGGGGGGACTGCGGGCTTCCAGTGGTGAAGTTCCAGTTGGCCTCCTGGCTGCAGCTCTTCGTCTTCATTCCCTGGATACCGCCTCGCAGGAGACCACTCATAAGTCCAAGCGGTCCAGGTCCTCACGGGCTCCTCCTGGGGGGACCTCGGGTCTCCAGTGGTGAATATCTCTTGGTCTCCTGTCTGTGCCACCTCCTGGCTTCGACACCCACTGGGTATCTCCTCAGTGAGCCACCAACTGTCCTAGTTGACCCAAGGGTCCACGAATCCAACAGTTACAAATGACCTGACCTGTTAAAGGTGCAACCCAACTACATTTCAAGCCCATTTAATGCAGTATGGCACAATGGCTCTAGTGGAAGCCATTCACATGGAGCATATTTGGGTTCCAACAGCTGGAAGAGCTGCAGCCCCATGTAATTGTCAGATTGGCTGAACATGGAGATGGATAAGGGCCTCACGACCCTCTATGTCACTACTGTCCATATCAAGCACATCCCAGCTGTCTTCTCTACTGCAAGATTTCATCCTTTTCCAGAGGCATTAATTTTAGGATTTCTTATGGGTGCCTTTTGTAACTGAGATGACTTAATTCCTTACAGAGAGTAAAATAATCAGTTCCTTACCATTGCATTACTGATATTTAGCAATCATACATATATAAGGCTTGTTATACATTTACATCTGAATTTCCTTTACAATATTAAGGGGTGAATATAAATATTAATAACACTTTCCAATGGCAGAGCAAGGAAGTCTGCACAAAGGTAGACCACGAATTATTAATCAATAAGAAAAAGAACAAGTAATGGTCCATCACATGAACACTCCAAAGTCATCAAAAGAAGTGAAGGGAAGCTCCATGCTCATAAGAACATAAGAAATTGTCATGCTGGGTTAGACCAAGTGTCCATCAAGCCCAGCATCCTGTTTCCAACAGAGGTCGAACCAGGCTACAAAACACTGGCAAGTAGCCAAACACCAAGAAGATCCCATGCTACTGATGCTAGTAATAGCAGAGGCCATTCCCTAAGTCAACTTGATTAATAGCTGTTAATGGACTTCTCCAAGAACTTATCTAAACCTTTTTTAAACCCAGCTACACTAACTGCACTAACCACATCCTCTGGCAACAAATTCCAGAGCTTAATTGTGTGTTGAGTGAAAAAGAATTTTCTACGATTATTCTTAAATGTGCTACTTGCTAACTTCATAGAGTGCCCCCTAGTCCTTCTATTATCCGAAAGTATAAATAACTGATTCACATCTACTCGTTCCAAGACCTCTCATGAATTTAAATACCTCTATCATATCCCCCCTCAGCCGTCTCTTCTCCACGCTGAACAGCCCTAACCTCTTCAGCCTTTACTCATAGGGGAGATGTTCCATCTTTATCATTTTGGTTGCCCTTCTCTGTACCTTCTCCATCACAACTATATCTTTTTTTAGATGCGGCACCCAGAATTGTAAACAGTATTCAAGGTGCGGTCTCACCATGGAGCGATATAGAGGCATTATGACATTTTCTGTTTTATTTACCATTCCCTTCCTAAAAATTCCTAACATTGTGTTTGCTTTTTTGACTGCTGCAGAACACTGAGCCGACGATTTTAAAATATTATCAACTATGATGCCTAGATCTTTTTCCTGGGTGGTAGCTCCTAATATGGAACCTAACATCATGTAACTACAGCAAGGGTTATTTTTCCCTGTATGCAACACCTTGCACTTGTCCACATTAAATTTCATCTGCCATTTGGATGCCCAATCTTCTAGTCTCGCAAGGTCCTCCTGTAATGTATCAGAATCCACTTTTGATTTAACTACTCTGAATAATTTTGTATCATCCGCAAATTTGATAACCTCACTCGTATTCCTTTCCAGATCATTTATAAATATATTGAAAAGCACCGGTCCAAGTACAGATCCCTGAGGCACTCCACTGTTTACCCTTTTCCACTGAGAAAATTGTTTCCTGTCTTTTAACCAATTTGTAATCTATGAAAGGACATTGCCTCCTATCCCATGACTTTTTAGTTTTCTTAGAAGTCTCTCATGAGGGACTTTGTCAAACGCCTTCTGAAAATCCAAATGTACTACATCTACCGGTTCACCTTTATCCACATGCTTATTAACCCCTTCAAAAAAAATGAAGCAGATGTAAGGCAAGACTTGCCTTGGGTAAATCCATGTTGACTGTGTTCCATTAAACCATGTCTTTCTATATGCGCTATGATTTTGAAATTTAGAATAGTTTCCACTGGCTCACTGGTCTATAGTTCACTGGTCTATATTTCACTGGTCTATAGTTTCCCGGATTGCTCGGCATATGTGCTATTCTTCCATCTGTCTCTGCCTTTCTCTCACTGCCATTTTATCCATCTCCCTTCCCCCCCCCCTTTCTCAGGGAATCCCTTGCAAAGCCTCTAAAGAGCTGCACATGATATTGGCCAACAATGTGAAGGTGGAAAAGAAAGTATTTGGCTTTTTCTTAAAATCGGTTATTCAAAATCTACAGTACAAGTTAAACTTTAACAGAAACAATGCTGCAAATTCCCAGGATTAGAATAACAAAGAAAAATCAGCACTTTAAAACAAATATTTTCATCAGCAAGGTTAGCAGGAATTTTACACCAGAAATTACCAGGAGAGGGAAATAAGGAAATTCCAACATTAGAAGGAAAAAGGCATTGTGGTACAGGGCTACCACAGTTTGCCGAAAAGAAAGCTTATGCAATGATTCGGGCATAGTGGGTAAATTAAGCTGTTCTGCCCCTGGCTGCTTGCTAGTTTATTTAAGGTGCTCTACCCCTTTCAGTTTATTTCAGCGCTGTATCTCCCTGGCTGTTTGCTTGTTTATTTAAGCCCTTTCGGTTTATTTCAGCACTGTATCTCTCTGGCGGTTTGCTTGTTTATTTAAGGTGCTTGTTTACCCCTTTCAGTTTATTTCAGCGCTGTATCTCCCTGGCTGTTTGCTTGCTTATTTAAGGTGCTTGCTTACCCCTTTTGGTTTATTTCAGCCCTGTATCTCCCTGGTTGTTTGCGTGTTTATTTAAGCCTCTGTACCCCTTTTGGTTTATTTCAGCACTGTATCTCTCTGGCTGTTTGCTTGTTTATTTAAGGTGCTAGACCCCTTTTGGTTTATTTCAGCATTGTATTTCTTTGGCTGTTTGCTTGTTTATAGAGATGTGAATCGTGTGATCGATAGTCTTAACGATCGATTTCGGCCGGGAGGGGGAGGGAATCGGATCGTCGCAGTTTGGGTTTTTTAAATATCGTGTAAATCGTGTAAATCGAAAACCGGCACACTAAAACATCCCTAAAACCCACCCCGACCCTTTAAAATAAATCCCCCACCCTCCTGAACCGCCCCAAAATGCCTTAAATTACCTGGGGTCCAGTGGGGGGGGGGAGGGGGATGGGAAGGGGGAGGGCGGGAAAACCGGCACACTAAAACAACCCTAAAACCCACCCCGACCCTTTAAAATAAATCCCCCACTCTCCCGAACCCCCCCAAAATGCCTTAAATTACCTGGGGTCCAGAGGAAGGGTTCCGTTGTGATCTTTTACTCTCGGACCTCCGTGCATTGTAGAAATGGCGCCAGCGCTACCTTTGACCTGTCATATGACAGGTCAAAGGTAGCGCCGATGCCATTTTGTTTTTTTGTCCCCCGACGTCAGGAGCGTAGGAGATCGCTTCCGGACCCCCGCTGGACCCCCAGGGACTTTTGGCCAGCTTGTGGGGGCCTCCTGACCCCCACAAGTCTTGCCAAAAGTCCAGCGGGGGTCCGGGAGCGATCTCCTACCGCGAATCATTTTTCCGTACGGAAAAACGATTCGACTGCAGGAGGTTGTTCCGGACCCCCGCTGGACCCCCATGGACTTTTGGCCAGCTTGGGAGCGCCTCCTGACCCCCACAAGACTTGCCAAAAGTCCAGCGGGGGTCCGGAACGACCTCCTGCAGTCGAATCGTGTTGCCGTAACACGATTCGAAGGCAGGAGGTCGTTCAGGACCCCCGCTGGACTTTTGGCAAGTCTTGTGGGGGTCAGGAGGCCCCCCCAAGCTGGCCAAAAGTCCCTGGGGGTCCAGCGGGGGTCCGGGAGCGATCTCCTACGCTCCTGACGTCGGGGGACAAAAAAACAAAATGGCGCCGGCGCTACCTTTGACCTGTCATATGACAGGTCAAAGGTAGCGCCGGCGCCATTTCTACAATGCACGGAGGTCCGAGAGTAAAAGATCACACCGAGTAAAAGATCACACTGGGACCCTTCCTCTGGACCCCAGGTAATTTAAGACATTTTGGGGTGTTCGGGAGGGTGGGGGATTTATTTTAAAGGGTCGGGGTGGGTTTTAGGGTTGTTTTAGTGTGCCGGTTTTCCCGCCCTCCCCCTTCCCCTCCCCCTTCCCCCGATTTACGATTTTTTGACGATAAATCGGGGGAATTGTTATTGTATCGCGGCTCTAACGATTTTTGACGATTTAAAATATATCGGACGATATTTTAAATCATCAAAAAACGATTCACATCCCTACTTGTTTATTTAAGGTGCAGTACCCCTTTTGGTTTATTTCAGCCCTGTATCTCTCTGGCTGTTTGCTTGTTTATTTTATTTTTTTATTTTTTTATTTACGCATTTTATATACCATCATTTCAAAAGAAGATCACAATGATTTACAAAAGCGATATTCATAGTATAGGTCAACATAACATCTAAAACATATTAACTTGGGGCTTAGATGATAATTTGTGCTACATATTTTCCGTTTCAATAGTCTTCTTATATTAGTCAGAGAGTTGTCTTAGTATACTTTATATCACTTGTTACTTGTTGTTCATTCTTCTAAGATTATCTGTTTTTTAATATTGAAGTTCTCTGCATATTGATATATGTTAGATCATATGCATTTTTGAAGAGCCAGGTTTTCAGCTCACGTTTGAAACTCTTTCTTTCGGTTTACAGACGCAACATCTCTGGTAGAGACTTCCACAACCTGGTGCCTACTATAGAAAATATACGATCTCTTATTTTCGTTAGATGTGTACTTTGTTTGTAGGCACTGTTAATAGACCTTTATTTTGCAATCTTAGTGTTCAGTGTAGAGTGTATGGTTGGAGATTCACACTTATTAAGCAGGGGTTTCTGTTGCTGATGATGTTAAAAATTAGTGTTGGTACTTTATAATGGATTCTGGATTGTACTGGCAGCCAGTGCAGAGCTATCAGCGAGGGGGTGATATGGTCAAATTTCCTTGTCCCTAATAGTAGCCTTGCAGAGGCATTTTGTAGTAACTGTAGTGGTTTTAAAAGTCCTGAAGATATGCTGAGTAATAGGGAGTTGCAATAATCTATATTTTAGATTATTAGTGTTTGTAAAACATTCAGAACATTAGTAATGGTTTCAACCGATGTAATATTTGCAGTTTTCAAACGTGAGCTGAAAACCTGTTTTAATTAATTTATGTGCTTTTTCATTGTGATGTTCTCGTCGATCTGTATTCCTGGGTCTCGTACTTGTTCAGAGGGTGTAATCTGAAACTCTCCCAGGTCTAGGGGTGGCGGTTTAACTATCAAGGAGTTTTTCCTTAATCATACGATTTCAGTTTTATTAGTGTTTAGTGTTGTTTTCAATTGATTTGGTGAGAGGAATGTAGAACTGTATGTCATCTGCATATAGGAATAAGTTAATTCCTAGTTTTGTTAGTAGTGTACACAAAGGAAGCATATAAATGTTGAAAAGTGTTGCCAATAGTGCTGAATCCTGGGGGACACGTATTGATAGGGAAAGTGTCAGATATGTGGTTGCCCAGTTTGACTTGGAATGTCCTGTCAGCTAGGAAGGAAGAGAACCATTTGAGAACCATTCCGTCTATTCCAGTTTTTCCTGTCTGATGCAAAGCAGGATATGGTCCACAGTGTCAAAGGCCACTTTTAAATCTATTAGAACCAGGATATAAGATTGATTTATTTATTAGGTTTTAGATACCGTCACTATTTCAAGCCATCGTAACGGTTCACAAGATATAACACAATAAAGCAATCACAAATGCGGTCATAAAACTCCTATATATAAAATGACAACCAATGTAAATAATAACTAAAATCGTACATAAAACTAAACCCTGAAAATATACATTAAAAATTCAAATAAATAGTAAGAAAATTAATGAAATAATCACTAAAAAATGCATTCATACTAAAATAAAACACTAAAAGGCATAAAAATAAGGGATAGAAGCTCTCTAAATCACTCTATATATGCTTTGCTGAAAAGTCAGGTTTTTAATTCACGCATAAACTTTTTTAAATCGATCTCAAGTCTCATAATCATTGGTAACGTGTTCCAAAGTTTGGGTCCTGCTAGTGATAACGCTTTTTCCCTAACTTGATTCAGACGTGCAGAATGAACAAAGGGTAAGGATAGTAAGCCCCTTGTTCGCAGAACGCAGATTTCTTTGAGGAACGTGCAGTCTAACAGCTGTATTTAGCCAGTCTACATGCTCTCCATGAATAAGTTTATGCAAAATGCAGTGTTTTGAATTTAACCCATGATTCAATGGGTAACCAGTGTAAGTCAATCAGGATGTTGCGCCCATCGGTCGCAGACGGCTGCGACCTTTGCTGCTCACCTCAGCTTGCCCAGTAGCCTCGATTCTGGCTAAGATGGCCGTCTCTGCCTCTGCACGCCGACCTCCTTGGCGTTCCCTGGACAGCGAGGGCGATCCCGGTTGCCATCTTGAACCCGGAGTGACCTAGGGCACACGCGCACCTGCTTCCTTCTTGTGCACGTCACGGCGGGAACCTCGGGGGCGTCCCCTCCATATGACATCATTGCCTATGTTACAGGGGGAAAGCTTACCCTCGCTACAGAAGTCTGACCTACAGTGAGCTCAGAACAAGGACCCCATCTTGTCTGCTGTGTGGACAGCCAAAAAGCACTACAGACCAGCTAGCTGGGTTGTTTTTCAACACCCTAATATACCCTCTGCTACTCTGAGTGGGCCTGGTTGGTAATGTCTGATGATTTGTTGTATTGCATCATGCAGGGTTCAGCGGTCCAGTCCCAGAAACAGCTGGTGTTGCCTAGAGAGTTCTGCCTGTGTCCTGTGAAGCTTACATGACAACACAGGGAACCTGGGGATCAATCGCACCACTGAACTGGTGAGAGCCTGTTTCTTCTAGCCTAGACTGTCCACTGTAGAATCTTATGTAAAGAATTGTGGAAAGTGTATTATGTGGAAAATGCTACCCACTAGAGCTGTGACTTTAAATAATATCACAGCAAAGGCCCGTTAGATTTAGTCTGCATTGATTTCTTACATCTGGAGAATAATCGCCGCAACATCAGTAACATCCTGGTGGTCACTGATCACTTCACCTGCTATGCTCAGGCATTCCCCATAAGAGACCAACGAGCGACCACACTGGCTAAGATACTGTGGGAGAAATATTTTGTTCATTATGGCTTCCCTAATCGAATCCTCTCTGATCAAGGGCAAGATTTTGAAAGTCGGCTGATGAAAGAAATGCTTCAGGTCTGCGATATCAAAAAGTCACATACCACACACTATCACCCTCAAGGTGATCCACAGTCTGAGAGATTCAATAAGACCCTGTTAAATATGTTGGGAACTCTAACCCCAAACAGAACCAACATTGGAGTCAGCATGTGAGCAGGCTGGTTCGTGCCTACAACTGCACAAAGAATGATGCCACCAGCTATTCACCTTATTACCTCATGTTTGGTCAGGAGGGTTGATTGCCAATAGACGTGTGCTTTGGGGTGATGGTAACTCTGCAAGACGTCATTTAAAGTATATTGAGCAGTTCAAAGAGCAATTGAACCAGGCTTACCAGGCTGCTGCTGCAGCTGCTGGAAACAGAAATGCTGTGTAAAGGGCCAAGAATTGAGATACTGATAAGGGCCCTTGGTATTCCTGGGAAGCATAAATTATCCAATAGATGGTACCAGGAGGCCTATGTCTTTATCAGCAAACTGCCAAACCTGCCAGTGTACAAAGTGAGGCCCAAAATTGGACAAGGCACTGAGCGGACCCGTTACCGAAATCATCTGCTCCCCATAGGGCAGATGGAACAGTTGCTTTCACCACAGTGATGCCTCTAGGTCAGATGTGGAATACTCTGTCTCCCATACAGAGAGAGTGTTAATACTGTCGAGTTGGTGCGGCTATTCACGCAGATGCCAGCAGCTAAGCCGCTTGAGGTGCCCCGACCTCCAGCCAAAGAGGAGCCAGCTATCCCCACACCTTGCACCAATTCAAACACCTCCCTCAGTAGCCTCTCAGTCACCTACATTAAAATAGACACCATACCCATCGACAGTACTGGTGGGTGGGGAGGATGAGGCTTCAAATGATGTAACAATTCAGGGGCAGGTTAAACTTAATTAGACCCCTGAGGAAACCCCTTGAGCCTTCCATCAAGATGATAATGTGGAAGATATATCAGACCCCCCAGGTTAGTTATGATGGGGAGGGAGGTGAGCAGCCCATGAAAAGAGTAATTAAACCAGTAAAAAGACACAATATTCTAGGTGTGCTTACTGATCTTCCACTGCACTCAACTTCTTGGGGCGTAGTGGCCTTTATAAAAAGAAACTCGGGCCATACTTGATTGTATAGACAGTGAATGTGTTATCACTGCTCTGTTAGTTAGTATTTGCAATTGTATTAGACAGTTGTTGATAATCCCATTTCCTTTTCAGACTTGTGAGGACATGTTTTCCCTGGGGGGGGGGGGGGAGAGTGTGATAAGGGTACCTGTCCCCATGAGCGTGTATATGTCTCTGGATTGAGCAGCACAAGAACTTTAAGTGCCTTAATATTGACAAGCTGCTTTTAAGTTCCATGCAGGGAAAATATCCATCAACTATGACAGCCCTTTACTGAGATAAAAAGGATTCATAGCAAGAAAATCTGCAGAGAACTGACAGTGAATGCAGAATAAATGTTCGCTGCTCTTCAAAGCGTCCCCCTCCCCTCCTGAGGACAGCCAACGTGTGATGTTGCAGGAAGTGTTTTGGACCAATGGGAGCCTCAGAACTAATTGGGAAGCAAGGAGGGTTCTGACCAGTGGGGAGAGAGGAAAAGGAGGGACCATGCTTCTACTGAAAGGAAAGGACAGAAGCAACAGGAAGTGCTAGCAGTGAAAGGAGACCAGGATCTGACTTTTGTGTGAATCCCATGCAAATAAAAAACCTCATAGAGGTGTACTACACCAAGAGGAGCACCGCTGAGCACCAGTGAAAGGGAAAGGATCTCTCAACAGGGGACAGGGTCGAACCAGGAATAAACTCCTCCCTTACTCTCCTTCCCTCCCTCAGGCTGCAGTGGAAGGGGTGTCATTCCTCTGCTGAAGGAGCCAACAGAGATAAGTAAGCAACCAAAACAATCTAAATCATAACTCTAATAGTGAGAACCAGAGGGTGTTTCCTAAAGGTGCATTCTTTTACTGGATGCTACATAGAGTGTACTGTGCTAGGAGTTTTGCCCTACACTTCCAAATACTACAGGAGGGTCAGACTGCAGGGGGATTTCGATCCAGAGAAACCCTCTGTGCTGTAAATACTGGGACCAACAGTGGCTGCTGCACGCAGTTTGATCTAAACCCATTGTCACAGGAGAGTCCATATCATCCTGCCACACCAGCCTTGTGTGGACATTTGGTTTATTCAGAACTCCAGGGCCCTGCCAAGCTTTTGGTTTTTTTTTTCCTTGTGCATGCACCACCAGGACTGGTGTTAGTTCCCTTAATCATAAGGAACTATGATTGTGTGTGATTTGTTGGGGGAAGGAGGGCTAAATATACTCTTTACTCCTGGGGGAATTCTGCACCAAAAAATGTAAAATTCTGTGCACAAAATCTTAAAATTCTGCAAAATTCTGCATACTTTATATTGGTCAAAATAACAGAATATACATGACAGTCTTTAAGTAATTAATTTAAAATGCAATACAGAAAAAGTTATCACTTAAAGATGCAGTTTTAAATATTTTGAGAAGAATTTCCCTAAAAGTTCACTATAAGAGTGTCTCTTCTACCCTCTCTTCTTACTCCCCTAGCCAGTCTCCTTTCACTTTGCCCTCTCAGGCCCCTACTCCTCCACCCGCCACTATCTCTCCCCTCCCACTCTAGGCTCAACCCCTTCCACTCTATCTCCACTCCCAGAGTTTGACCCCTCTCTCAGTACTGCCCCTAACACAGGCTCCCTCTGTTCCTCTCTCTTTCTCACACACACACACACACACAGAGGCTCCCGCTCTCTCGTGCACATACACTCCCCCTCATATAGGTTCCCTCTCTCTCTCACACTCCCCCATACAGGCTCCCTCTCTCTATACACACATTCACTCATACAGGCTCCCTCTCTCTCTTTCTCACTCACACATGCTTCCCTCTCTCTCTTGTATTACATTCACCCACACAGGCTTCCTTTCTCACTCATGCATACACCCTCACACAGATTACCCTTCTCTCACACATCCCTACACACTGGCTCTCTCTCTCACATACACACACATGCGCACACACACACCCCTACATAAGGCTCCCTCTCTTTCTCTCACACACACACACACACACACACACACACACATCCTTTCACATAGGCTCTCTTTCTCACACATCCTTTCACACAGGCTCTCTTTCTCACACACCTTCACACAGCTCCCTTTCTCACAAACAAGCACCCTCATTCTCTCACATACACACAATCCCTTTTTCACATACACCAGCTCCCAATCTCTCTTACATATGCACACTCTTTCACAATCTACTCACATAGGCTCCCTCTCCATTCACACACATCCAGGCACCTTCAAACATGCTCTCTTACACACACACACACACACAGGCTTGCAGTCTTACACATGCATCTCTACACACAGACTCACTCTTACCTGGGCCTTCACTGTTTTCGCTGTAAGTGATATGGGCTCCGCTCGCAGCCACCGGGACCTACACCATCTTAGCCGCAAGTGGGATGGGCTTCAATTGTGGCACGCCGGGGCCTGCTCCAAATTCTGTGCCGAAAATGGAAATTCTGCACAGGAAGGGAATTCTGTGCAAATTCTGTGCTTCGCAGTAGCACAGAATTCCCCCAGGAGTAACTCTTTCTAATAGAGGTTAATGGCTGCAGAATAAGAAGGGATAGTGTTAGGCTCCCTGTGCCTGCCTGATTATCAAATTCTGGCTCATCCAAGAGTTTCATTTATTGGAGGCGTGCTGCTATATTGGCTAGGTCTTTTTTTTTTTTTTCATTTTTATTGGTATATTGGTATAAAAATATTTCTTATTTTTGACGGTTGTTCCTTACTCTCTTTTACGCTACCTATCTTTCTCTCTCTTCTCCTGTCTCCCTTACCCCCCTCCTTTTTTCTGGCCTGCTCCCATCCCCTGCCCCCTGTTCATTGTAATTTCCTCCTTTAATTGAGTTACTTGTAAACCGGCGTGATGTGCCATACGAACGTCGGTATATTAAAAGTTGTTAAATAAATAAATAAATAAATAAATAAAAAATTGGTAGACTGTGTTCTGCTGATGGCTAGGGAATTGATAAGATCTGTGGTAGCCTTTTTGTTGGTTTATTGGGCTCCATAATCCCAAAGGAAGTATTAGAAGACCTTTTAGAAGTTACTGTTAGTATAATGATATCTTTCCCCTATGTGATAATCCTGGGTGATTTTAAGTTTTCTGTGATTTCTTCTAGGTCAAGGGCTATATCAGATTTTTGATTTGTTTGCAGGACATGGAGTTTAATTAGATGATATCTATGCCAGTGCATGTCCAAGGAAATAGCTTGTATTTAGTGTTTGCCCCCTCTGATTCCAATGGTCCCCACAGTGTTTCAGGCCTGGGAGTGACACTTGTTCTGACCTTTTCATTCTATCCTTTGAGAGGAGCAGGAATACAATGCCCCAAAAACCCTGTTTCTAGGTTGCTGAGGTGTTCCCTACTATGAATTTTGAACAATGTGTAGATTGCCTGAAATTCTGTATTGTTGGCGGATCGGATTAGATATTGAAATTTAGGAGTGGGTGCTCTTGTAGACTGATTGGCCCCATTGTGGAAGAGGGTAATAGAATCCCTTGGTTTTCTGAGTCTTCATCAGTTAAAAAGGCAAGTTCATCAGGCACAGAGAGATCAAAAAAGGGTCAGAACAAAACATTTTATTGATAAGAAATTGTGGGAGGGTTGTTCAAACCGTTACAGGCTAGCAATTATAAAGGTGAAAAAAACCCCCTATATTTTTTAACTTACAATCCACTTTTTGTGACTGGTCAGCCATTCAGATTACACTCAGGTACTGTAGCTATTTCCCTGTCCCCAGAGGACTTACAGTCTAAAAGGTGAATTTTAAAAGACTTATGTACAGAAAAATAAGCCCATGCGCGCACAAATAGTGAATGTTCGCGCAAGCGCTTTCACAAACCTGAAACATACACGCGCAAGTAGTGGTGCGTGAATACATTTTCTCGTATAAAAGTAGGGACGGGCCAGAAGCATTCTGGGTGGGGGGTCAACATTTTCACGAAAGAGAAGTACGTTCGGCCGTTACCGGCGCATGTTTGCACCTGCTAATTATCAGGTGTAAGTCAGAATAAAATTCTTTATAGGGAGATACTGACTGGGTGAGGGTTTCTGGGTAAACTGGGAGGGAGTGCAGGCTGAAGAACCGGGGGGGGGGGGGGGGGGTGTCTTGATGACCTAGAGACAGACTGGGCAAACTGGTGGACTAATTGGTTAAACTGGTAATTTCCCTCACACGCGCATGTTATAAAATTGGATGATTTACATGTGCAAAAGCTGACAAGTGCTAAGGAAAATACGCGAGTTAAATTTCCTTCTGTAAATGATTAAAATTAGGAGCCCAAATCTGCACTCATAGCAGATGTGCGACACTTATCTGGATAAATTTTGACTTATGTGGCTATTCATTTATTTATTTATACAATTTCTACCCACCCAATTACCAAAACTGTTCTGGGTGGTCCCCAAATATAACATACACAATTTAAAATAGACAGCATAAGAACAAATAAAACATCCAAGGAACTCCCCCCTCCCAAAGCAGTAACTTCTATCTAACCAAGGGGGGGGGGGGTCATTCATCAAATTGCATTAGGGCCTTGTCGCTCACGTTATGGCTCTAACACCTGTGATAATGCCCTAACGTATGCGATAAATAATGCATCGCGAGATGCATATCCAAATTTTAAAAATTTCATCAAACTAGGGGCACTTAACGTTGTGTGCAATACTGTAACGCACACTGTCGTTGGATTTAATGCCAGAATTAGCTACACCTTTTTTTGCTGGCGTTATGCTGTGCGTTATGGCCGAAACAGGATTTGTGATATGAGCCTCTGGGGAGGCACACATACTAGTCAACTGTAAGAGGGTGAGGTTTTGGTGGTGGGCTAGGTTTTGGTGGGTCAGTTTTACATGCACAGTCAGAGGTACAAACAGCACAGTAGACATCAGTGAAGATTTTATGTGATTTGGAGTGAGGAAAGGTACACGAAGATGACATTTGTACATTGTACTCTCGACCTACCTTGATGCACCTTCTACCTAGCAGCTATGAAGCTAGGTCGAGAGTACAATGTACAAATCTCATCTTTGTGTATCTTTCCTCACTCCAAATCACATACAAGCCGATATAGAAAAATGCGCGGGAGAGCTGGTGAGCGCCCACGCTCCCGGCGAGCGCACAGGCCACTCTCCTGGGCGCGCGATTCAGGAGGGTGGCCTATGCAAATTAGGGCCTGCGGTAAAAGGAGGCGCTAGAGACACTAGCGCGTCCCTAGCGTCTCCTTTTTGACAGGAGTGGTGGCTGTCAGTGGGTTTGACAGCCAACGCTCAATTTTGCCAGCGTCAGTTCTCAAACCCGCTGACAGCCACAGGTTCGGAAAACGGACGCCGGCATAATTGAGCATCCGTCTTCTGACCCGCGGGCCGATTTTTACTTTTTTTTTTTTTTGGGGCCTCCAACTTAATTTCTGCCAGCGCCGGGGAACTGTACAGAAAAGCAGAAAAAACTGCCTTTCTGTACACCCTCCGACTTAATATCATTGCGATATTAATGCCAGCCTTTGGGCAGGCGTTAATTTCTGAAAGTAAAATGTGCAGCTTAGCTGCACATTTTACTTTCTGTATCGCGCGGGAATAACTAATAGGGCCATCTACATGCATTTGCATGTTGCGGGCGCTATTTGTTTCCGGGGGGTTGGACGCACGTTTTTGACGTGCTATTACCCCTTATTGAATAAGGGATAAAGCTGGCCTGATAATCTTCAATGTCTGCTGTGCTGTTCGTACCTGACTGTGCATGTAAAACTGCCCCCAAAATCTCACCCCGACTTACTAGTTGCCCCTCTTACAGTGGTATAAATAGTTTACTTATATGAGAGCCTTATAAAGAGTCTCTCTCTCATAAATCTTCAAATAGATATCTTACTTAGCCAGAATAAGTAGTGTATTTTGAGACTTTTCTGTCTTTTGCTGCCACTTAGCTGGATAAGTCAAAACTTATCTAGCAATGTTGAAAAAACATGCCGCGTATCTTTTAGGTATGCAAACATCTTTTAGGTATATCATGTGCATGCATTTGCGCAAATGATATAAAATACATGTGCATGCGTGTGTCCATGGGCACGCTCGTGCATGTTTTAAAGTTACCCTCCCTGTTTGTACCTGACACAATGGACTGTGAAGTGACTTGCCCAAAGTCACAAGGAGCATCAGTGGAATCTGAACCCTAGCTTGCAGCCTATGGCACTAACCATTAGGCCTCCATTCCACTCTACCTTATTGGTTGGATAATGTTACCAGTTGTTATGTCTGTGCTGACCGATTTGCTTCTATTTATATCCTCCCCTGGGGAGTAGCCATCTTCAGTTCATGTAACAGATACAAGAAGTATGGATGTGAACACTAGATGGGATCGATGATATTGTTAAGTTCCCCTGATGCAGACTTCTGTCGAACTGCAGGTCATGTCGGGCTGGGCTTTTTCCTGTGGGTTCCTCCTTCTGGCGCACTGAACCTGTGATGAAATCATTTTTTAAATTTTGGATGTTACTTGGGAAGTATTCCTTTTCGTTGAATTTACCTGTCCGAGATGAGATGTTTTCATTGCAATAAGAACATTTTCCAAGTAAAGACATTGGACTCTGCACCCTATGATGAAAAAAATCTGGCCATTCAGTATTTTCCATTACCCTGAATATTTTTGTGAGTCCCTCGCTATTGATACAAACCTTCAGTGGCCTGGGTGACTGTGTGGTGCTAGTAGACTTATCAGCATAGTACACCTCCATGGGGAAATTCAGAAAAAGGATTGTCACGCTTAGGCCTGGATGCAGAGTTAGTTTTATTCAGTCCTTCTTAAATTTCCCTTAGAGCCATTCAAAACCAAGGACAATTCATTGCTTTCATGCATATAACAAGGATACTTTTCAATAGGGAGAGCAGAGGTGAATGTCTGTGTAAGTCACCAAATGTGCTCGTAAGTGGGTCAATGGAGATTTATAAATTGTGTGGTGGGAGCTGTGTATTCTTGCCCTGAAAGTATGCACACATATTTGTAACGCAGAAAAAAGCATACTTTCTCTACCCATTTTATAAAGGTATGCGCACATATTTTATGCATTAATTAACTGTAGCATGTGTATATAATAACTTTCAGTTCATGCGCCAAGGCAGAAATTTTATTACACTTGGCAGGTGAATGCATGTATCTTGCTTAGGAAATTACTTACTTGTGTGTGCACTTCAATGCAGTAGTTTACTGAGTTCTTCACCAGCTGATCCAGATCTTCACCCTCCAGTACTTACGGCAGACCCTCCACTCAAAAACTGCAGGGCCCAAGAAGTCAGATATAATTTCCGCGACTTGATGAGCAGATGCCTGCACGCACGTTTGATGCAGTATGGGCATACTCCGTTTATAAAATATGTAAATATGCATGTACTTCAAACCCCGGGAGGGAGTTTGTGTGCACGCAGCAGCAGTGCACACATACTCCCTCCCCCTTCTAAGCATTGGCTTGCCATACACGTAGGTCTCTTCTAATTTTGCACGCACAACCACTGCATAAGTCTTAGAAAATTCATCCTGGCACATCTGCGCTTCTCCTGTGAGATGATCAGTCAGGGAAGGGCAGCACATCCCCATTCTGCCATTTTTTTTCCAGGAGGTCTTCTTTTAGAAGAGAACACGCCTGATTAAATCTTAGGCTGGGCGTGCCTGAGAACTTGTCATTTTTTTTCACCACTTTACTGCTAAGGGCACACAAATGTCAGCAGAATCCTTAATCTAACGTAAATCTTCTATAAGTAATAAACAGCTTATAGGTTCTGATTAGCTATATTAACCCCAAAATGGATCAATTACGTTGTTGTAAATGCAAAGATGGCAATAAAAAAAATTCCCAGAGCACAAGGCTTGATGGTTAAGTGCAGATTCTCTGCATGTGTAGCTAAGAGGAGCCAGAACCTATTCTGTACCTTCTCAAACATGTGTACTGGATTTTTTCAAGTTCAGTTTTTGAACTGTTTATTATAAAACCAGTTTCCAGGTCCTCTTCATTTTCGTATACATCTCCCTAATTGAAGTAATTACAAAAATGGTTTGGTAATCATCAGCCTCTGCCGTTGTAGAAGCCTGGTGTTATTCTAAAATTATTTCCTGTGCAAACATTTTATGTTTCATTGAAAAACTTTCTCGAGAGCCCTCTTGAGAGTGGAGGAGCAGCGCTAATGGTTAGAGCAGCAGACTATGAACCAGGGAAACCAGGGTTCAAAAATCCCACTACTGCTTGTGACCTTGGCAAGTCACTTTACTCTCTGTTGCCTTAGGTGCAAACTTAGGGCTCGATTTTAAAAGGGTTATGCGCACAGGGCCTATTTTAAAAAGGCCCGGTGACATGCGTAAAGCCCCGGGATGCGTGTAAGTTCTGGGGCTTGCAAAAATGGGGCGGGGCTGGGTCAGGCTCCAGGCACAGCGGTCATATTTGCCGCTGTGCCAGGGATCGCGCGCAGGCTGTTGGCTGGCACGCGCAACTTACTTCAGCCCCGGGGCTGAAGTAAATTGTGAAAAGCTTTACTTACTGATCTGATTACTAGCCAAGAGTACTTTCATGGGTTTTAGGCTGACTAATGAGTGTTCCAGTTTACTCTGTGGGAAAGATCCCCCACCTTCTGCTTTTCCTCAGGATTGGATTTAAGATTTTGTCATCCATGGATAGAACCAGAGGGTGAGGGCAGGGGTCAGCCCTGAAAAGCAGGAGGGTTCATTCCTGGAGATTTGAAAGCAGAGGAGGACCAGAGTGGCACTGGCACATGGCCCTAAAGTAAATGGGAGAAGGCTCCCCTTAGGGCTAGGTATTCAACACCTTTGGTGCCCTAAGGCAGCTGCCAAGGTGCAGGCCTGATTTACCCTGTTTGAAAGATCTCTAGTCGTCCATTTTATTCTGTTTGAAAGGTCTCCCATGTCCCAGTTTTCTATGTTTATAAGGTCTCCCATGTCCAAGTTTATTCTCTGCTTGAAAGCTCTCTTGTGTCCTGGTTTATTCTCTATTTAAAAGGTCTCCCATGTCCCGATTTATTCTCTGTTTGAAAGTCTCCTGTGTCTCAGTTTATTTTCCATTTGAAAGATCTCCTGTGTTCCGGTTTATTCTCTGTTTGAAAGCACTCCCATGTCCCAGTTTTCTATGTTAAAAGGCTCTCATGTCCTGGTTTTCTATGTTTGTAAGCTCTCCCCTGTCCCGGTTTATTCTCTGTTTGAAAGCTCTCCCCTGTCCGGGTTTATTCTCTGTTTGAAAGCTCTCCCATGTCCTGGTTTATTCTCTGTTTGAAAGCTCTCCCATGTCCTGGTTTATTCTCTGTTTGAAAGCTCTCCCATGTCCTGGTTTATTCTCTGTTTGAAAGCTCTCCCATGTCCTGGTTTATTCTCTGTTTGAAAGCTCTCCCATGTCCTGGTTTATTCTCTGTTTGAAAGCTCTCCCATGTCCTGGTTTATTCTCTGTTTGAAAGCTCTCCCATGTCCTGGTTTATTCTCTGTTTGAAGGGTCTCCCATGTCCTGGTTTATTCTCTGTTTGAAGGGTCTCCCATGTCCTGGTTTATTCTCTGTTTGAAAGCTCTCCCATGTCCTGGTTTATTCTCTGTTTGAAGGGTCTCCCATGTCCTGGTTTATTCTCTGTTTGAAAGCTCTCCCATGTCCTGGTTTATTCTCTGTTTGAAGGGTCTCCCATGTCCTGGTTTATTCTCTGTTTGAAGGGTCTCCCATGTCCCGGTGTATTCTCTGTTTGAAAGGTCTCCCATATCCCGGTTTATTCTCCGTTTGAAAACTTTCCCGTGTCCTGGTTATTTCCTGTTTGAAAGCTCTCCTGTGCTCTACTTTTGCCCTCAGCTGTGTTTTCACACTAATAGTATCTAGGGCTGGACTCTCATGTTTTATTTCTATTTTCTAGCCCTGCTTGTGTCAGGTTGCTGCTTCCTCCAGAGAAAAGCTGAGAACCCACACAGTTATGTTCTTTTCTGCCCCGTATGAGGATGCGTTTATTGTACCAAAAAACTAGGAAATATTGTTAATCCCAAAGGATCACCTGCTGCTGTGCCGATGTCTTCCCAGCAGAAACCAGGAACACTCACGGGACTTTCATCTGATTTATGATTCATAACGGGCTCAGAGTTATTAAAATCCATGGGAGCCCTTTGTTCATTTCGCTACTTAGAGGCCGTTCAATTCTCCAGAATGCTTTTTACAAGAACCTTCTGCAATCTCTAATGCTTGCTAAATAATCCTATTAGTACAAAGCAGCTAATTATACCACTGAGAATCAACAGATTATTTGTGACTGCAGATATCTCCCACCCTCTTTCTCGAGATTGGTTTGTAACCTGTTACAGGGAAATTATTTTGTATCACAAAGAAAATCAGTACTTCTCCTTTTTCCGGTTTGCATTTACAGAAATTTGGCTTCCCCCCCCCCCCCCCCAGCTGTTTTTCTCCTCAGATCAGAACCAAGGCTGGGATTTGGCCCCTTGAGCCCTCATTCACAGCTAGCTGGGGATTTTTCCCTTCTTGTATACCCTCGCCCAGATTGTGTTTAGTCTGGTCCCTGCAGCGATGGCCCTGGGCCAGAGGCTGGGCTCCAAAACTTAGGAAACCCTGCAACCAGGGGCTCTGAATTCAGCACTAGGTGTCGCCCTATTGGGGGGGGGGGGCTGTGAACCCTCAGTATGTAGGCGGGGGCCTTCCGCATGGCGGCACACAGCACTGGGGCCAGCCATAAATCAGTTTTATTTTTTTTTAAGCTGGTGAAATGTTTGCCTGTGTGATTAATGAGCACAGGTACGTAAATCACTCATAAATGGTGGTCCGTGTTGTAAAAGCAGAAGTGACGTTCTGTTTAATGTCGCAGCGCGTCCTGCATCCGTCGCCTCTTTCTCAGGAAGCCTGGCGTGCTCTTGCAAAGCTGCTCTGGCAGACCCCAGAGCTCCTCTCTCCAGCCTCTTGGCAGTTTCTTTTCAGGAACTCCACTGATTTTGCCACTCCCCTCACGTGGGAGAGTAAACCGAGCCCTTACTGAACGTGTAATTTCAGGCTGTAAATCGTGCAAGAGCCTAAAACGAGTTTTAAAAGGAGTTGCAGCGAGATTTATTCAAATTCTCCCCAACAAATTCGTAAATCCATGAGGTCTGATGTGAAGGGTTGTGAGCCAGACCCCCCTCTGCAGCTTCTGCTGGAAAACTCTCTCAGCCAGCCTGGGGCTGATGTACGAAGGGTTATTGGCAGCACAAAGAAGTCTGCACCACTCGTCACCCATGCAAAGAATCTCATGGAACCTCTTTAAAGAACGCAATTTGTTTTATTATAGACTCGATAATATTTACAGTCTACATGTAGACATAGATTTTATGGTAAAGATAGGCCCCTCAAAGTACACTATAAGGGTAAGGAGCTGAGGAGCTGCAGGGGGGTTTCATTGACTTGTCCCAACCAAGAATAATACCCAGGGGCCAGAGCTAGCCCAACACTACTTCCTACCATGCAGAGGGACCTAAGATCAATTCCTGAGTCGGGTATTTCATTGCCTAGGGTTGGGGATATTGAAGAAGCAGCCTTCAGTACTCCTGGGGAGAGGGAATCCAATTCATCAAGCAACAGCAACACCTACTGGCCAGATTTAAGGAACCTTGGTGTATGTCCTCATTATTTTACCACTGAATTTAACTTTTCAGTATACTGCTGTGAAAAAACAGCACTCACTCCAGGCCCTGCTGTACAAACCTCTCACGCCTACTTCCTTTCCTGTACAGTCACCAGCTTTATGGCAGAGCCATTGCAAGCATCTAAAAGATATGCAAATTATAATACCAAAAGGAAATATAAAATGCCCGAGAAAAGAAAATGAAGGCTCAATGCCTAAAGGATTGAGGTCTCAATGACTTCGATACTGATTAAGGGGAGAATTTGTAATATAACCTGGCTGGCAAGCATGCACATACGTCACAGCAATCAGACTTGCGTCCAGAAATCTGCTTTGAAAATTCTCTCGGCAGAGCTCCATGCACACTTACAGCCACTATTTGTTGTGTGTGGTTTTGCTGAGAGTATTTACGCACATATGGCCAGATCTTAAAATCTACGCCCGATTTTATAACATGTGCATGCTGCCACACGCATGTTATAAAATCCGGGCTCGGCGCGCGCAAGGGGGTGCACACATGTGCACCTTGAGAGCACCGAGCCCGAGGGGAGCTTTCCCCATTCCTTCCAAGGCCGCTCCGAAATCGGAGCGGCCTTGGAGGGAACTTTTTTTCCGGACCCCCCCCCCACCTTTCCCTCCCTTCCCCTATCTAACCCACCCCCCATCCCTAACTAAATCCCGCCCCTACCTTTGCTCCAAAAGATATGCCTGCCCGAGGCAGGCGTAACTTGCACACACCGGCCGGCTGCCGGCGCGCCATACCCCGGTACAGGCTGCAGTGCCGGAGCACTCGACCCCGCCCCGGATCGCCACCACACCCCGGCCCACCCCTTTTTTGAAGCCCCGGGACATATGCGCATCCCGTGGCTTGCGCGCGCCGCCGAGCCTATGCAAAATAGGCTCGGTGCGCGCAGGGGTAGGTTTTCGGGGGTTACGCATGTATCTTACGCGCATAACCCTTTGAAAATTTAGCCCATACTTTATAAATTCAAAAAGAGCACGCAGAATCCACCCAGCCCCTCTTTGTGCATAAAGGTGCATGGGCACATTATCAGTCCGAAGCCCCTTTAACAGTAACCCTTTCAGGTCCTGATTTTCAGTAATGCGCTTGTAAATAGGCCCATGGAGATTTATGCCTCTGTTTTATAAATCAGCGTGGCCGGAGCCGCATCTTGAATTCCTGCCTCAGAAATGCGCGTGTATTTGTAATGCAAAAAAAGGCTATAGTTCTCTATCTGCTTTATAAAATGGCATGCATATGCATGAGTGCATAATAACCCTTGAGTTATTCGTGGATTTTATAAGGAGCGCATGCACGCTGCTTCAGAAAATGCTGACACCTCCAGCTCTCCCACCCATAAACCGCAGAGAAAAGGCAAGTGCAGTTGCAGCTCCGTGACTCAGCAGGTGTAGTAGCATGCGTACGAGTTCAGTAATGTACGCATGGGCACAGCTTGCAAAATAGCAGCTTGTGTCTGCACTTCCGAATCCCGACGCAGAACACATGACATTGCACGCACTCACAGTATTTCCACACTCCTCACACACACAAATATACTGAGTTTATGCATGCAACCCCCACATAAATCTTTCAAAATCAGTTCCTAAGTGGGTAAGAATAGAATGAATCCACCTAAGTCAGCTGCATCTGAATAAGTGGGTTTTTAGCTGCCAAGAAGCAAGTGTGTAATTCTGGCCACGTAGAAGAGAGATGTGCTGGGGGGAGGAAGAGTGGAGGGTGGTTCAGGGCTGCATTTATATATTTTGGGGGCAATTTTGAGGCTGGCTGTGGGGTATGCAAGCCATTGAGGACATTATCCCCCCGCAGGCCCATTGTAGGGAAGCTCCGTGTGGGGCAAATGTGTGCAGCCAGATGAAAGCCATGTGCGTGCTCTGTCTCCCCTGACCTCCTTCCACTCCATCCCTGCCTACCTTTACCAGCAGATAACAGCACCTGCTCGGGGCAGGGGAATTTTCAGCAGGGCTATTTCCAAAAATGCACGTGTTGCAGGTGTCACATGGAAAGGTCCATGCTGCCCTGACAACATGCGTTAAGGAGCTTGGACTGTCTCTGAAAGAACCAAAGGCCAGATTCAAGGATCATCCAGAGCCCGGATGCCTCCTCATCTTCTGCCCCAGGATTTAACGTCCTGCAGCTTTTGGAAGGGAGACACAATTTCACAGGAAAACTTCATTCAACCAAAACTTGGGCTGTAATTTTTAGAGGGTTTTTTTTCACATTTAAAATATAAACCTCCTTTATGAAGAACAATTTCAAAATGCAATTGCAGAAACAAGGAGGGCATACCCCCAGCCCCCATAATATAACAATATATTAGAGGAAATCAATAGCCTTCACCCCAAAAGCACCCTCTTACAATGTCTTATCCAGTAGCAGTTCCTCTATCCAAACACTCAGGGATGGTAACTTTCAAACCGGCGTGCGGGCGCACATATGCACGCATACGTCGGCCGGCACCCAGGGACGTGGAACCATTTTATAACATATACGGGCAAATGCCGCTTCTACCGCATAAATCGGGGGATTTTTAAAGGGACGTGCGCCAACACTATGCCCAGTTTTACCAGTCCTTCCCCAGTTCACCCAGTTAAGAGTGAGGTCCTCCAAACCCTCCTACTTTAATAGCCTTTACTCCCCCCAGTTAGCCCCAGCCCTTAAAACCCTGCAGTTCTGCCTAATTTTCTTTAATTTTTAACTTACATCAACCACAGCAGAAATAAGGTCACGTAGCAGGGGGCCTCGGCAGGCAGCTGGGTGCGTAAGTAACTATGCGCACATCCCAGGTCCATGCTCTGAAACACCCATGCCCCGCACGGATCACATCCCTTTTTGAAAACTTTCGAGACGTGCACCCTGCGGAAGATGTGCGCATATCTCAGTGGCTTTTAAAATCCACATAGTGCACATGAGCCAAACTTATTCGCTCATCCCCTAATTTATGTGCATGCCGGGCTTTTAAAATTTACCTAACAGAGAGCAAATCTAAGACTGGACCGTACCATTCCAGACTTTCAGTGCATTCTGATAATTACTGTAACACGGAAAGTGATGTTCCGTTGAAAACACCTTTCAAAATGATGGCTTTTCCTGCAGCTTCCAGTGCAAAGCCACGTTTTGTCTAGCAGCCACAAGAAATCCAGGACTTTTAGAAGATCCAAATGGGGACATCCCCAGGTAATCCCCAAGGCTACCTGGCTAATAATTGTTAATGGACCTATCCTCTAGGAATTTGTTCAAAGAAAACATCATGTGTAGCTCACTATGACCATGAAACTTTCATACTTCCATTAACCGCTATGCAGGGGGGTAACTAACGGCACTGGGATTTTCATATTCCTGTCTTGCCATCCCTGACAGTGCCCTCTTAGCATTGGGAAAGCTTTGTACGTGTGCAGTGGTAGGTTAGGGAATCAGTGCTACGGTCCCTGCTGTCAGCTAGCTCTGAGTTTTGTCTGGCTCTGGTGAAAAAATATAGTTTGAGGTTTGGCCTGACCCAAGAATAAGCACTGGCAGAGCCAATGGTCCTGGGGTTATGGCGCAGGGCAGAGCAGGTGTGGCAGTCTAAACCTGGCCTTAGGTGCCACTGTTTCCTATAAGAGCCTCTGCTGAGAAAACCAACTGGAAAACTTTAGGCAAATATCTTTATTAAAAAAAAATGAGAAATGACGAGGAAGTACAATCCTTGTAGGCACAATGTACAATGATGAAAGCATGTAATTCTCTGATTGTTAAAGCTGTCAAATGTTGACTCTGCCGTGCTCTGCAGTGAGGTCACGTAGTGCTACAGTGCTAGTGCTGAGCCATTTCAACCTCAGGCCACAGTCCTGGCGCGCACTGAGCTCTTTCCATCATTACACGAAAATGGGGAAATCGTGTGAGACGGAGCGGCCCCCCCTTTTATTTTATCTTCTGTCTTGTAATGTGAATTTATGAGCCCATCTTAGATGCCGCATATAAAAGAAAAAAAAATAACCTTTCCACTGACACCTCTGTCAGGACGCTAATTGAGGAGCGGGGTGAGTGGGTGAAAGGAGAGGTCAGGATGGCGAGGGGGTTAAGAGGAAAGGCGGAGGGATGAGCCTGCTGTGTTCTTCAGCCACTGCTTGCAAATCACAAGCTGGAGAAAAGATTTCCAAATCTCTCGCTGCTCTTAAAAGATGTGCATTGATAGAGAGACGAGAAAGAAAGGACTTTGCACCCCCTTCTCCCATTCCTTTTATTTTCCGAAATTAAAGAGTGTTTGCAGGAAATGGGAGGATAAAATGGCGATAAAATGCTCCTGCAAAATTGCCTTTGAATTTGCGCCTTCAATTGCAGAGGCAAAATGAAATTGTTCACGTTCAGAGCTGTTTGGTTTTTGACCCCTTTTTCTGAATTCTCAAAGGAAGGCCCCCATATCCCCATCGTTTATAGTAATCAAATTTATCTGGCATCCCTCAGCCTCTTGAATTACTTCTGCTACAGTTGGCCGGCCTCGGGAAGATTTAGCTGCTTTATTTATCTATTGTTCTAAAGTGGGGGGGGGGGGGGTTTGACACGAGGTCCCTGCACTGTCCTAAGGGAATAGAAGAGAAAAATAGAAAATGCTTTCTGCCATTTTTTTTTTTTTTTTATGGAGGATTTTTCATAAATGTAAAGGACCTTCAACATCTGACAGGAAAAGAAAGCCCTTCTGTTTTTATCCTACCATCTTCTCTTTGAAAGGCCTGTTCCATCGATGTTTGATTAGGGAAATATCGCACAGTTTAACTAAAGGATTGCTTCAGAATTGCAAAGAAATGTAAATAATGTGCAGCCATGAAACCCTTAACAGTTGCAAATTGGATGCCCATTCTCAGAGCTTTGGAAGAAGGCGCATGCTGGTTTGGGGGTCCTTCGGTGTTATTATCAAGGTATTCCCCAGCCTAAGTCCAGCCGGAAAGGGCTTCCATCTTGCCTGCTCACAGGGCCCCTGAGATACTTGCAGCACCGGTTTCGAGAGAAAGGGCCTTCTTCCTGTTTAGCAGCTGGAAAGTTTCAGCTTTTGTATTCCCGATTTGGACGTGCAGGGTGGCAGAGACCTGCAAATTCCCAAAAGAGGGAAATGAATTAAGCTTCAACAGAATATTGGGTTGGTTTTTTGTTGTTGTTGTTGAATATAGGTGGGCTTGTTTCATATTAGTTGTAAGAAAGGATTTAATAGAAAGCACACATTTTACAAATCTTTTTAGAATATATTTTACTATCGTGGCTCTTCATCGTTTGGCATTAAACACAGTGGCATAGACCCAGAGTATCATCGTAAGCCCTTAGCCTCCTAATAGGAGAAACTGACTACTATTCTTAAAAGCATCTACGGAATTAATTCCCCTTTCTTTTGTTCAGGGAACCCTTCAAATGCTTTCCTGTCTTTCTTTCAGTTTGTCCTAAATCCAGCCTCTAGGGGCTATGAGCAAGAAAAAGAAAATGAACGGCTTCCCTTTTGCTAAGAGGAGAAGGTTTTATTACTAGGAAAGGGAATCAAATGATCGTCATCGTCATTCTGCGTGCTAATTATCTGTCATATGTCAAATGCACAGGAAATTCTGGGGAACTTCTGCCTATTTGTTTCAGTAAATACTGCAAACTTTCAGTTCCTGGGAGCTGGCTTTGCTTGCACACAGGAGAAAAGCCCAAGGTAGCAGCAGCAGCATCCTGTCCCTCTGCCTCCTGGAGCGTCGGCTGCAGTGGATGGTGCTCAGGTCCACCCCAAGCTTCCTTCTCTCTGGCCCTCTCTGCTGGTTTGCTCTCCCGTTAAGCATTAATGTAGAACTGGATCCCATCCCAGTGTTGTGCTTAGTACAAAGCATTGTTGACTTCAAAACAGCAGAAATATGTGCAATGTTCTGCTGCCCGTTTTTTGTGTCTGTCTGTCTTCTGTCACGAGTGCCCTATCAGTTGCTCTGCCGAATCCATAGGAGACCAGGACAGGAGCAGCCCCTCAGCTGGCAGGCAGTCTAAGACTGGGAAATGCTATTTTAGTAATTATGTAACTGCTTTTTATTTTGCAGGTTGAGGTGCCCGGTTTGGTTTGGATACACTAACAGGAGGTACTGAGTCTCACTGTATTCACAGGAAACTGTATCTATTCTTCCAGTTACGATTATAGGAATTAATAATTTTTAAAACAAATAATTGCAGTAAGAACAGAATAGTTTGATGTGTTAGTTTCTTACAAGTATATCTTTAAATTTACAAAAACCAGTGCAGTCTCAGATTCCAAGATGGCTTCTTTTATTGACAGTAGAGGTTGGGAGGAAATAAGGAAGTGGAGCTCTAGAATGAAATCAAAGAAAGAGGGTTTTATTGCAGTTGTTATTCCTGTGTGTTCTGCTCAGATATTACACCCTTTTCTGCTTTATTCTCATGTACATGTCTCTGTGTTTACAGCATGTGTATGTCTGGGGGGAGAATGTTTTATTGTGTTAAGAATATGACGTATCATCCTTATTTAATTACAAGTATGTATACAGAGAAATATATATTTGCCATATAACGAATAAGCATTCATTCATAAATATATCATTTATAAGTATATGATAAAGATTCTTTAAAGTTGTTTTATCATTTTAAATTGAGAAGGAAAAGTTAAAAAAAAACCCTGGCATTTCATTTTTGGTAAATTACAAGGCTTCAAAAAGAGTCCAAAAGAATATGAATGCGGACAAAAAATATCACCCCAATGCAGTCTTCATTCGAAACATGATGTTATGTTGGGTGCAATGCAAATTTATGCTTATTGCTGCCTCTGCTTAAACCAACCGAGGGGGAAGTAACTGCTTTTATCTTGCATAAAAAATTCTAAAAAAATTGATGTTTATTTAGGAGCACTAGAGAGGACCAATGATTAAACATGACCCGGGCATTTCGTGCAATAAATTAATAGCATGCACGGCTGTTATGAAGGTCCTAGAGCGGCTTATGCTTGATGTGTCACCGTTTACTACTTTCTGTGGTGTAGAAATTGTTTTGAATGCTGAATTGTTTGGGCAATTCATTTTTTGGTGCCAGCTTTTCAGCTCCTCTGGATGCAGCATTCATTATGATTTATGATGCAAACTGTCCTCCGACAGCCTGCAGACCAATTGACCTGGCAAAACAGTCATTCTTCGCAAGCCCTTGATGTGAGAATATTACAAGAAACAAATCTCTGACAACCCTGTTACCCGATCAGTGGAAGCAGAAAATTGGCTAAAAGTTTCTCTTCAAATCAGGTAGAAAGAGGGAGGCATTGCCATTTATGTGTTTACCTTTTATAAATGCTGCTTCTTGAAATTTATGGTAAATCCCAGTTTGATTTCATTGATTTGTAATTATGAGAGACCTTCTTCTTGTCACAGACTATAGCCGTTTTGCCGCCTGCCTTGGGCTGGCACGCTGCACTTCCTTTTCTGATTGTTTTTGTGCTTTGTGACAGACAAAAGGTTTGGCTGGCGTTCTTGATGTTTCGTTTACCAGCTAAAACATCCTGTTTACCATTGCAAGAATTTGGGGGCTGCTTGGGGGAGCCCTGGAAGCACCCTTCTGCCACAAGAGACAGCGCCCGCAGGCTGGCAAGCCACCCCGGGCCTTGTCACATCCTGGCACAGACGTCCAGTCTGGCCATTGTCCACGGTCGGCACCTCTCACACGTCAGAGAAAGGCACAAAGATATCCCTTTTTAAATCAGAACTGTGGACCTAATTTGTCTTGTCTCGTGTTCCCTAGCATTCGCCGTTCTGTTAATGTTTGGGACACTGAGGGTTCTCACATCCCAGGCTCATTTCATTGTCGGGGCTTGTGCTTTTGCTCCCGTCCTGCTTTAGCTGGAAGGGGGGCAAACAGCAGGAGACGTTGGGGCTTTTCCGAACTTCAGCTGTCATTAAATTAGCTATGAAGTCTATCTGTGACGTTTCTGCTATAATATTTAGGAGGGGAAAATAAAATGAGTGAAGAAGTAATTAACTGTTTTTGTTAAATTTTGCAGAGCAGAATTTCATCGGTTCCCCTTTTTTCCCTTTATAACCTCAAACGATAACCACCCTCGGTCCAGCGACCTTCACTAGCCTGAAGGGAGCAACTTTCGTGCCACTTAATAGGGACTTCCTTCTGTCCCCTAGGGTCTGCGCACATTCCCTCCATGACACGCTGAGACCCAAGGATCCCTGCCGGAGGAGGAAGAATCCGAACTCTGGTCGTCTGCACCACGGCTCTGCAGGCTGAGCCATGGGGCTGTTATAATAATCCCGTTTTCTGGCTGGGGGGGGGGGGGGGGGTAGCTTTCATTCTGATCAGCATGTTTTTCCTATGCATTTCTTGCCTTGAATTTAAATCCATTAGTTTCCTATTAGAAAGCACAAATGGTGCTGGCAGAGCACCACAATTTAAAAATCCCTCAGCTACTGTCAGTAGCATTCAAGCTCTCTCCCTGTGACCCTCAGAGTTAAATGGGTGCACACAAGGGGATATTTACAAAAATTAATTTAACTGAAAACCTCTCAGAACTGCACTGTGGGCTTGGCCAAGGCTTGAAATAATTTTTTTTTCCATTTGAGCAGGTCAGGTTTTAGATTGGGCTGCTCCTGTTCCAGTCTGCGCACATTTTCAGTCAGCTGTTGATGGATGGACTGGTTACAATTCTGACATGCAGCCGTACTTCAATGACCTGCAAACACAGCCGTCAGCCCCCCCTTGTTTCATGCCTGTTTGCTGGGAAGGAATACAATTCAGGCAGAGGTAGAGCTGAATATACGTGTGCCTCTGTGTTAGATGTGCCCTGTTTCATGATTACTGAAACTGCAACTAGTTACAGAATGTGCACAGTTAACTTATGTGGCACATCTGAGGAAAGTGAAACGAGACCGAATGTGCTGGGCTGTATCTAATCTTGCAAGCTTTTCAAAACAGAAGCCAGTGAGCACCTATTGTGTCTGGTAAAGCCGGGAAAGGATAAGCAAACATGGGGACTATTTGCCCCAGTCCTGTTAGTTCTGCAATTCAATGACCAGCGTGTCCGCAGTTTGATTTTTTTTTTTTTTTACACCCGTCCACAGCAACCATCTTGAAAAACGTTATATAACGAGCAAAAGCCCATAATATTTTCTCTGAGGAAAAGATTGAGTAGAGCGAATTATAGCAATATGTGGTGCTTGTATTTTATACGCATGTGAAAGGTCATAAAAATATATGTTTTCAAAACCCTGTACTGACAATCAGGTGCGAAAGCGCCAGATATGCTGCAGTGGCCCAAGGGAAAAAAAAATTCTCCATTTCCTGGCCCAAGCTGGTCTTGCCGTGTGTGCTGCACGCCTCTCCCTGCCATTATTTCCGATAAATCCCTCCTTCTTCCTCTTGTGTATTTTATCTTGGCACTGACACTGTTTAAACTGTGTGATACTATTTTGAGAATGAGTTAATTTACCTGCCTCCCTCATTCCCTAATAAATCTTTGGCCAGAAGCCTTTCCACGTCAAGAAACTTAGTCAGCTCTAAGTAAATCTGTTTATAATTCCACTCTTTAAAATGAAGTCCGTCCTGCTGGTACCTGCCTTGTCACTTCTTGGCTTCACAGGTTTATGGATAGCTTTTCTTTCTTGTTTTTTATGTTGTGATGTTCTGTAGTTTTATTATTTCTGTTCTTTTTTTTTAATTTGGTTGCCTTGAGTTTATATGGAAAGGCAGTAAAACATTAAGTTGATTAGCAATCGAAGCAGGTCCAAATGTGAGATCCCCCCCACTCCCCTGTCCCAGCATCTCAGAAGCTGCAGCTCACTCCTTTTGGGATTTTCTACATGTGGGGCACCGATGGGTGGTTGATGACAGGTTTCTACCTTGGGATTAATGGCTGGGGGAAATGGCAGGGTGCTCCTGATTTGTGGGGGCTGCAGATTTAGGGTTCACACAGCCCATCTGGATGAATGTATATTTTTATGAGATATGTTTGATGGGAACGAGCTGTTTTTCTTGTGTTCTCCTGTTGCTGAAAGATGTAAAATAGGCCTCGCATTTCTAGATCTTAAATTGCAAGGCGTTCCATTGTTTCTATTAGGTTTGAATCGTCCCAGACACAAACTGTGTATATAACCAACTGAGAAACTGTGTATTAGAGGGAGAAGGATTCTGGAAGTAAAGATAGAAATGGTGATATGGATTTCAAGCTGTTTTTGACACTATGCTTTAGACTAGAGTAGTAAAGCTGACTTGTGCCTGTGTGTTTGACCACGCTTTTGGAAATCTGCTAACCGCAGAGTGCTTGCTTTAGGAATTCCGATTTTTGATGTTATAATAGTTTAAACAATCTCAATGTGAAATATATTACAAAAAAATGTAGAGGGGAAGGTATTTGCTCCCTCTGCCCAGGAGAAATGGTGCTGTTTGGGGCCACAGGTTGCCATCTTTGTTGATTTTCTGGGAGTCAGAAGATCCCTTTCTTCATTTTCTCCCAGTTTGGATAATTTGTTGTCAATACACAGCAGTGTATGCCAGCGGGAGTGGCGGTGAGTTTGATTTCACATTTCTTTCCTCTGGCCTGCGATAGTAATACAGGCATGTAGCCTACTTGCAGAGGAGGTTGCAGATTGCAGGCTGTGTTATGGGGAGGGATGATTGCAGGATCTCATTGTGAGATGTACGTGATCAATCCTCCCCATCTTTGCTCCATTGTATATTCAATTTTTCCCATATTTTTCATTTTAATGAATAAAAGTGAAGCACAAATGACCTTTTTTTTCTTTTTTTTTTTTTTTAGCAACTAGCTGTAATATTTCCAGCCATGTTGTGTAGGTTGGAGATCTGCCATGCTTCACCTATGATTGGCCATTGTGACAGGAGGTATATGATGTCACTTCCCCTGGACAAAGATGCAGTGAAGCCTTAGAAATGAGGATTTGCTCCTTGAACCTTTGGGAATATGTGAAGAATGTCTGTCTCCTCTGACTCTCTATGCTCATTGTCAGTAGCTTTTTATGCTGAACATTTTAATTTTTTTCTTAGTATTTTATACTCTTTAAAAAACTGCCAATACATAAGCAGAATTCCTTTGTAGCTGTATTTATATTTGCACATCAAATGAACTCCTGCCTGGAGTTACTGTACAAGTCTTCCTACCTTCTGGATTGTTCCCCTCTGTGAGACTTATTCAAATTGGAATATATTTCAAATAGGAACATTTTTTCTTAAAATTAAAAGACTGCTGCTAGAGTCATTAAACAAAACTGCAGATGATATTCAGGGACTTATGTTTTCACTGAATCTGTAAATTAGAGAAATCTAATTACCATACTTAAAATGTCCAATTTAAATAACTACTACATTTCTGTCTTGCTTTTGAGATTTTTTTTATTTCAGGGGTGCTTTCCTTAGTATTTTTTCAGAATCTCAATCCACTAAACATGTTCAAAGAATTAATAGTGAGGAAAGATTGCGAGATGCTAGGAAGTTTCCACTTTTCCTTTGTATCAGACTGGAACCTGTTTCTATTCATTTATTTTACTGATTTATTAGGATTTATTACCTGCATTTTTGATCAATTATTCACCCAAAATTTAGAACAAAAATCTAAGTAAAAACGTGCAACAGATTAAATAAATCAGGTAAATAGAAGTATAAATACATAGGGGTAGATTTTAAAAAACTACGCCCGCATGTACTTTTGTTCGCGCGACCGGCGCAAACAAAAGTACGCTGGATTTTAATAGATACGCACGTAGCTGTGCGTAGCTTTTAAAATCCGGGGTCGGCGCACGCAAGGCTGCGCAAAATCGGCAGCCTGTGAGCGCCAAGCCACGCAGTCTGCCTCTGTTCCCTCCGAGGCCGCTCCGATTTCAGAGCGGCCTCGGCGGGAACTTTCCTTCCACCCCCCCTGCACCTTCCCCTCCTTTCCCCTACCTAACCCACCCCCCCTACCTTTGTTCGAAAAGTTACGCCTGCCTGAGGCAGGTGTAACTCGCCAGCCAGCGCACGATTCCCTGGCCCGGGAGCGGTTTCGGAGGCCTTGGCCATGCCCCCAAAATGCCCCCGGGCCGGAACCATGCCCATGACCCCGCCCCCAGATGATGCGCCGCCACGACACGCCCCCCAGGAAAGCCCCGGGACTTACGCGCGTCCTGGGGCTTGCACGTGCCGCCGAGCCTATTCAACATAGGCTCGGTGCGCACAGGGGGAGCTTGGGGCAGGTTTTCGGGGGGTACGCGCGTATATTACACGCGTACCACTTTGAAAATCTGCCCTATAATAAACAAGCAACAACCACAGGAATTCAACACTTAAATCTACAAAAGTAAATAAAGATGCAACAACTTAGAAAAACAAAAGTACATCCAAATAAACCACCTTAAATAAACAATCAGAAAGACACAGTGTTGAAACAAACCGAAAGGGATGCAGCACCTTAAATAAACAAGCAAACAGCCAGGGAGATACAGCGCTGAAATAAACCAAAAGGGGCACTGCAGCTTAAATAAACAAACAAACAGTCAGGGAGATACAGTACCAAAATAAATGAAAAAGGGTAGAGAATCTTAAATAAACACGAAAACAGCCAGGGAGATAGCTGAAATAAACCGAAAGGGATGCAGCGCCTTAAATAAACAAGCAAACAGCCAGAGAGACACAGCACTGAAATAAACCAAAAGGGGTGCAGCACCTTAAATAGCGTGAACAAATCAACAAAGCATAAAAAAGACTACTATGGAAAACTGATTCATGGGGTAATATTTAATTCCAAATTACTCTGTGAAACCGTAAAACACTTAATCAAGGACCCCTCTTCCTCCATCTCAAGTAACTACAACTTCTCAAAGAATGCCTACAATGAATATGCCACCTCATTGTTAAATAAAATAAATAAGTTAAAAACACAATTTGCCACTTGCTCGCCAACTAAAGAACCTGACTAAAAGCATGGGCCACCTAAATGGAACACATTCGACATAGTACCTAAACTGGAAATAAATCAAATCATTACCAAATTTAAGCCAGCTATCCATCCACTAGACCCAATCCCAGCGAGTTCCCTGAAAATAGTACTCAGCGTCGTCACTCCAACAGTCACAACCATATTCAATCACTTGCTCTCAGAAGGATTGGTCAAACCAATGCTAAGAAATAAAAATGGCAGAATTGACGATTGGGACAATTATCGACCAATATCCAACTTACCTTTTATCGCAAAAGACCTAGAAAAAGCAGTGTTATCACAATTAGAAAACCACCTAGAAGACAATGATATTCTGTACCCAAACCAATTCAGATTCAGAAAAGATCGCTCAACAGAAACTCTACTCATATCTTTAATGGACCCTATACTATAGGGGTTTGACAATGATAATACTGGGGTCCCCCAAGTCTCAGCTTTATCAGCATCATTATTTAACATCTATATGCTACCTTTATGCCACCTACTGTCTGGACTCTGACTAACCTATTACCTATACGCAGATGACATTCAGATCTTATTACCAATCCAGGATACCATTGAAAAAGCCTATGAAACGATGGCAATGTATTTGAAAGTGATCAAACAATTACTCACACAAATGAGGCTGGTATTAAACAATGAAAAAACTGAAATCATTTTATTAGAAAGGAAAATATCGCCAACTATTTGGACGCTCTCTTAACACTCACTTTTCAACCCTTACTTCCTATCTTATAATTATCTCTTGCTATGATACCTTGCCTTTTCCTCCTGCCTAACTATCTCTCTCAGCTAATTGACTATTTTGCTATCTCTCCCAGCTAACTGACTAAGTTTACTTAACCTCCTTTGATTACTTGTATGTTTAATATCCTTAATTACTATAACTATCATTTCCTTGGATTTCTACAATATTAGTTTATTTAATACACTTGAGTACCTTAATTGCTAGTTCGTTTAATATCATCTTGTATTCTCTACAATTGCACTTGTAAAACACCATTGCTATCTTTCTTGTTGAATGTAAACCGATGTGATGTTTTTCACTAAATGAATGTCAGTATAGAAAAATCCGCAAATAAATAAAATAAATAAATATTCCCCAGATGCTCAAGGTTGATATCTCTACAAGATAATACTAATTTCAAGCTGGCCGAACATATCAGGGATTTAGGAGTCATAATTGATCCAGAACTATGTCTTAAGCATATTTCGACTAAACTAATGACACTAAAACACCTGAAACCCCTTCTTTCGCAAAGTGATTGTTGCATTTGTGCCTGCTTTCGCCCTCGCTCCACCCTCTCCACCTGTGTGGCGACTCCCTCCATGCCTGATGGACGGCTTGATGTCGCTGTGTCTCCATGCCGCTTCTCCCTGGCGTCCCCGGGCCGGCTTGACACTGCGGATCCGCCATGTTCCTGATGACGTAGGGCGTGCGCGCGCTCCGAAGTAAGTACCAGCAAGGGCGCGAACCTCAGGGGCATCCCCCTGTATTGACGTCATCCGCTTCCAACATAAAAGGTCTTTACTTTTGCTAACAGATCGAATTAGCAAGGACTTCGATTGGACTAGCTTCGGCTGTCCAAGACTACTTTGCATTCAAAGGATTGTTTGCGGAATTCCTCCAGACCCGTTTCACTCTTGCAACATTGCCTCTCCGGACCTACCAGGGGTACCCGCTCCTCGGGGGCCTCATTCTCTTTCTCTATTTCAGATTACAGAAAGGAACCGGTACTCGCTCCTCAAGGCCCATGTTCCTAAACCCTCTGAAGACTCTCCATTGCCTGGAAGCGATCGCAAGAGACGGACATTGTGAGTTATTATTTCAGACTACAGATAGGAATCGATACTTGCTCCTCGAGGGCATATGTTCCTGAAGACTCTGAAAATTCTCCTTGTCCAGAAGCTATTGCATGTACAGACATTGTGAGTTACTATTTCAGATGGTATATAGGAACTGGCACTCGCTCCTCGAGGGCCTATGTTCCTGAACACTCTGAAGATTCTATATCGATTAAGAAGCTACTCCAGATATAGATTATTGTGAGTGATCACCGCTCTCTCTCAGAGCTGTCCCTGGAACCAGGTACTCACTTCTCGAGGGCCTAACCCTTTCCAGCTACTGAGCTATCTCAAGACCTTATGTGAATTCATCTTGTACTGGCTATGTATAACTGCATATCCTGTCTATTCACTATCTACAGTCTCTTTGCAGCTCAGCAACCTTGGAATTGCAGTTCCAGTATCTGAGGGTCTTCAGCCCTGCCGGGCATACCAGCTCACAACTGCCACCTCTGGTGGTTATACTACTTATCTAATAAAAAAACTACCTGTGTCTGTCTCCATACTCCAGCCTCGCCGGTGGTCCCTCTCGGGACTTCCTCCTGGGGGCGCTGTCATCTGCCATCGGCCCAAGGATTCACCTAATTACCTTCTGTCCAGCTGAGCACCATCTCCAATACTCCGCTGGTACAGACTACCAACTCTGCAGTCTACATCATAACATATTGCCATTCCTTAGCAGACCCAGAGGAGGCAGTTCACTACAGGTTGCTACTCCTCCCCTTTGGGGAGAGGATTCTATCAGACAGCTATTTTCATCTGCTCCTTCCATTCGCATAGCATATCCCACAACAGATTGCTTCTCCTTTGCAGATTTTCCTACAGATTGCCAACCTGCTAGCAGAAGTACATTAGATTGCTATCTCCTTCCCTTACAGGAGTATCCAGCAGCAGATCCTATCAGATTGCTAACTCCTCCCCTGTGGAGGAGCAGATTCTACAGATTGCTAACTCCTCCCCTCTGGAGGAGCAGATTCTACAGATTGCTAACTCCTCCCTTCTAGAGGAGCAGATTCTAACAGATTGGTAACAGTGATTTTCGCACAGTCCTGCAAGCATTAATCTTTGCAAGCACTGACTATTGGAATTCCTTATTTTTAGGTCTCCCCACCTCTTCCATTTGACCTCTTCAGGTCCTGCAAAATGCAGCAGTAAGAATTTTAACTGGCAAAAGGAAAAGGAGCACTGGATGGCCGGCGCCATCTTTAAAAATGACGCTGGCCATCCAGTGGACGGCCGGCGCCATCTTTAAAAATGGCGCGGGCCAGCCAGTGGACGGCCGGTGCCATCTTTAAAAATGGTGTGGGCCATCCAGTGGATGGCCGGCGCCATCTTTAAAAATGGCACCGGCCATCCAGTGCTCCAACCATGTGATAGGGGCCGGCCAATGGCACGGTTACCGTGTCACATGGTAAGGGCAAAGGGCCATCGGCGCCATTTTTATTAGTGGCATCCGACGGCCCAAGAGCGGGAGATCGCTCCCGGGGCCCACTGGACCACCAGGTAATTTTAAAACGTTTTTGTGGGGGGTCGGGAGGGTGGTGTAGGCTAAGGGAGCGGTTTTAAAGGGTCAGGGTGGGTTTTTTGTTTATCGGCCGACAGCCCGAGCGCGAGAGAACGCTTCCGGGACCCCCCGCTGGACCACCAGGTAATTTTAAAACTTTTTGGGGGGGTCGGGAGAGTGGTGGAGGCTAAGGGAGCGGTTTTAAAGGGTCGGGGTGGGTTTTTAGGTTGTGTCCTAACTCCGATTAGTGTGCACTAACCCGATTAACGATTTTTTCATGATATATCGGTGGAATTTCTATTGTATCGCACTCTTTAATGATTAGTGACGATTTAAAAAAATATTGGACGATATTTTAAATCGTCAAAAAATGATTCACATCCCTATTTATTATACAGCAAAGAGAAACCCGAGGAGCGGGTTGTAAACTCAGTCCTGGAATTAGAAGACCTGGCATGGATTTTCCAGTAGTGATCCGCAGGGCGGGGTAACCCGGGGAATCCTTGCTTCTTGATATAGCTTGTGCGTTGTCCCCTGGTAGTGGTCCGCAGCGCAGGGTAGGCCAGAGGTTAGTGTTGGCAATCGGTACAAAACAGCGTGGATCCGTTAGTGGTCCGCAGAGCGGAGTAACCCGGAAAGTACTTGCTTCAGATATAGCTTGTGCGTTGTACTCTGGTAGTGGTCCGCAGTGCGGGGTAAGCTAGAGGTAGGTGATGGCAATTGGCACAAGGCAGCATGGATCCGGTAGTGGTCTGCAGAGCGGGGTAACCCGAGGATCCCACACAGCAGGATAGATGAGGTAACGCAGAGTTGGTCTTGTACTCACAATGCAGTAGTGAATTCATAGTAGCAGCAGCAGAGATCCGATGCAGGAGAACTCACTTAGCTGAAGAAGGTGAGACAGGCAGGAGAGGCTCTCTGAGAAGCGGATAGCCCTGAGTGCAGCAAGGCCCCCGAGGAGCGGGTACCTGAGTCACTCAGCCAGGAACGCCGGTGCAGTGATGCGAAGCGTCTCAAAGAAGGAATAGCAAGATGGAATGCTTGCTAAATCGTAGGTAGGAAAGTCCGGATAGCTTAAATACATGTAGGCAGTGACATCATACGGAGGGGACGCCCCCGAGGTTCCTGCCATGACGTGCACAAGAAGGAGGCAGGTGCACGCGCATGCCCTAGGTCACTCCGGATTCAAGATGGCGATCGGGATCGACCTCGCCGTCCCGGGAACGCCAAGGAGGTCGGCGTGCAGAGGCAGAGATGGCCATCTTAGCCAGAATCAAGGCTACTGGGCAAACTGAGGTGAGCAGCAAAGGTCGCAGCCATCTGCGACCGACGGGCACAACAGTACCTCCCTTCTTAGGGCCCCTCCCAGGGGGTTTTGGCTTCCTTGGGTGAGTTAAGTGGAAACGATGTAACATGTCTTTGTCAAGGATGTTGATGGCAGGTTCCCAGCTGTTTTCTTCAGGGCCGTATCCTTCCCATGAAATTAAGTACTCCCAAAGCTTTCCTCTTTTACGTACATCCAAGATGTCATCTACTTTGTATGCGATGTCCTCTTCGGCATCCAGAGACTGAGGATCTGGAGTCTTGCGAGAGAATTCAGAGAGGATGAGAGGTTTCAGCAGTGAAACATGGAAAGCATTGTGTATTTTCATGGATGATGGTAACTTTAGGCTGTAGGTCAGAGGACCTAGGCAGCGAAGGACAGAGAAGGGTCCAATACAGCGTGGAGCGAATCTAACAGATGGTAGTTTGAGGTGAAGGTACTTGGTACTGAGCCAAAACTTTTCTCCTGCCTCAAACTGAGGTGCTGCTCTGTGGTGGGCATCGTATTGCCTTTTGGCCCGTTGTCCTGCCTTGTGTAGAAGGTCCTTAGTTTGAGTCCAGAGTTGGCGAATCTCCTCAGTTGTAGCCTGAGCCACTAGTGATGTACCTGTCAAATGTATAGGAAGTGGTGGTAATGGTTGACGACCATAAACTATCTGGAATGGAATGGATCCAGTGCCAGAAGCAGGATGAGAGTTTAGAGCGAATTCAGCCCAGGGTGAGACTGCACCTTGAATACTGTGTACAATTCTGGTCGCTGCATCTCAAAAAAGATATAGTTGCGATGGAGAAGGTACAGAGAAGGGCGACCAAAATGATAAAGGGAATGGAACAGCTCCCCTATGAAGAAAGACTAAAGAGGTTAGGACTTTTCAGCTTGGAGAAGAGACGGCTGAGGGGGGATATGATAGAGGTGTTTAAAATCATGAGAGGTCTAGAACGGGTAGATGTGAATCGGTTATTTACTCTTTCGGATAATAGAAAGACTAGGGGGCACTCCATGAAGTTAGCATGTGGCACATTTAAAACTAATCAGAGAAAGTTCTTATTTACTCAACGCACAATTAAACTCTGGAATTTGTTGCCAGAGGATGTGGTTAGTGCAGTTAGTATAGCTGTGTTTAATAAAGGATTGGATAAGTTCTTGGAGGAGAAGTCCATTACCTGCTATTAATTAAGTTGACTTTTAAAATAGCCACTACTATTAGAGATGTGAGTCGGAACCGGAATCTGATCGGTTCCGGTTCCAATTCAAAATCTTAAAATTTTTATCATCCGGCTCGATTTTTTTTTTGTTATCGGCTGCACCCGATCCGATAACAAAAAAATCCTCCCCCACCCTCCCGAACCCCCAAAAACCGTTTTAAAATTACCTGGTGGTCTAGTGGGGGCGCGGGGAGCGATCTCCCGCTCTCAGGCCATCAGCTGCGTTAATAAAAATGGCACCGATGGCCCTTTGCCCTTACCATGTGACAGGGAATCTGTGCCATTGGCCCCTGTCACTGGATGGCCGGGGCCATCTTTAAAGATGGCCCCGGCCATCCAGTGCTCCTACCATGACAGGGGCCGGCCAATGGCACGGATACCCTGTCACATGGTAAGAGCAAAGGGCCATCGGCGCCATTTTTATTAGTGGCAGCCGATGGCCCGAGAGTGGGAGATCGCTCCCCGTGCCCCCACTGGACCACCATGTCATTTTAAAAGGTTTTAGGGGGGGTCGGGAGGGTGGGGGAGGCTAAGGGGGTCAATTTAAAGGGTCGGGTGGGTTTTCTTTTTATCGGGCCATCGGCACCATTTTTTTAGTGGCAGCCAAAATGGCGCCGATGGCCCGAGAGCAGGAGATCGCACCAGGACCCCCTCACTGGACCACCAGGTAATTTAAAACATTTTGGGGGGGTTCGGGAGGGTGGGGGATTCATTTTAAGGGGTTGGGGTGGGTTTAGGGGTTGTTTTGGTGTGCCGGTTTTCCCACCCTCCCCCTCCCCCGATTTACGATTTTTCACGATAAATCGGGGGAATTTCTATTGTATCGCGACTCTGATTTTTGACGATTTAAAAAATATCTGACGATTTTTTTAAATTTTCAAAAAACAATTCACATCCCTAACTACTATTACTAGCAACAGTAACATGGAATAGACTTAGTTTTTGGGTACTTGCCAGGTTCTTATGGCCTGGATTGGCCACTGTTGGAAACAGGATGCTGGGCTTGATGGACCCTTGGTCTGACCCAGTATTGCATGTTCTTATGGGTAAAAGTTCTGCCCAATCATTCTGCCTAGTGTTGACATAGGCACGAATGAACTGTTTGAGAGTCTGATTCATTCTTTCTGTTTGCCCATTTGATTGGGGGTGATACGCTGATGTCAGGTCTAATGCAATGTCAAATTTATGACACAGTGCCCTCCAGAACTTGGTGGTGAATTGAACACCTCTGTCAGAGACGATGTGCTTAGGCATTCCGTGCAGGCGGAATATATGCCGTATGAACAATTTGGCGAGTTCTGGGGCAGATGGTAGTCTGGGTAAAGCCACAAAGTGTGCCATTTTTGAGAAGCAGTCCACTGTGACCCATATCGTATTGTTCCCGCTTGAAGGTGGCAAATCTACGATGAAATTTGTCACGATGTGCGTCCATGGTTCATCTGGAACTGGTAATGGCTGTAGGAGGCCCCAAGGGCGACCAGCAGGAGGTTTTTGTCTGGCTCAAGTAGCGCAGGATTCAACGTATGCTTGGACATCCTTTTTCATTGATGGCCACCAGTAAAAACATTGAAGGGTGGCAAGCGTACGGGCCTGTCCACGATGACTGGCTAACCGGGAGTCATGAGCCCAGTTCAGGAGTTTCTTCCGGAGATTTTGAGGAACTCTTTACCCGCTGGAAAGAGTGGATAGCAGCCAGAACTATCTTCTCCGGGTTGATGATGTGACGGGGTAGGTCAGGGACATCTTCAGGTGTGAAGGAGCGTGAGAGGGCATCTGCCCGGACGTTTTATCAGCAGGATGGTATTTGAGCAAGAAATCGAATCGGTTGAAGAATAAAGACCACTGAGCTTGGCAATGGTTAAGTCTCTGTGCATGAAGTAAATATTCCAAGTTCTTGTGATCAGTGAACACTGTTATCTGGTGTTGAGCACCTTCTAACCAGGGACGCCATTCCTTGAATGCAAGCTTGATAGCGAGCAACTCTTTGTCGCCGATGCCATAATTTTCTCAGCTGGTGAAAAGCGTCTTGAAAAAAATGAGCTGGGATGAAGCATATGCGTATCACTGTGCTGACTGAGCACGGGCCCTACGCCGACATCTGAGGCATCGACCTCCACGATGAATGGCCGAAGAGGGTCAGGATGGCGTAGGCAGGGTTTCTTGAGGAATGACTTTAAGAGCTTGAAAGGCAGAGATGGCATCCAGAGACCACTGTGATGGGTTGGCTCCTTTTCTTGTCATGGCATTAAGTGGCGTCGTTAAGGTCGAGTAATTCTTGATGAAGGTGCGATAATAGTGAAGCCTAGGAAATGGCGGAGTGCTTTAATACAGGTAGGCTGAAGCCAGTCTAGTATGCTTTTGGTCTTCTGGGGGTCCATTTGAAAGCCTTTGTTGGACACAATGTATCCCAGGAAAGGAACAGACTCTTGATGGAATACATACTGCTTGGCATATAGACGATGATATCGCAGCCTCTGCAGGACTTTGATAACATCAGCTTGATGGCTCTGGACATTACTGGAAAAGATGAGGATGTTGTCCAAGTATACGACCACACACTGGTATAGCAAGTCTCGCAGGATGTCGTTCATCATATTTTGAAAAATGGCCGGAGCGTTGCACAGGCCAAATGGCATCACTAAATACTCGAAGTGGTCATCGCGAGTATTAAAGTCTATTTTTCACTCGTCCCCTTGACGAATATGAACCAGGTTGTAAGCACCCTTTAAATCTAACTTCGTGAAGATCTTTGTGCCTTGGAGCCGATCAAACAACTCTGAGATTAGTGGTAGAGGATATCGATCCTTGATTGTAATTTCGTTCAGACCTCTATAGTCAATGCAAGGGTGAAGGGATCCATCCTTCTTGCCGACAAAAAAGAATCTGGCTCCCGCCAGCGACTTAGATGGTCTAATTAAACCTTTCTGTAGATTTTCTTGAATGTAGGCCAACATGGCCTTGTTCTCAGATAATGAGAGTGGATAAACTCTTCCTCTGGGTGGCTCTGTGTTTAGAAAATATTTAGAAAATGTTGCGCGCCCCATCCGCGCATGCTCACCTCTCCAACTCCTCTGCAGGTCCCAGGTCGGCCTCTCCAGCAACAGCCGCAAGCTCCTCCAGGCCTTGGTGTTCTGCTGCGGCAGCCGCCAGGCCTTCCTCAGCGCACCAGGCCTCACGGCGGGGCTCAACGTCCTCCGTGGCATCGGCCCCGCCCCTAGACGCACACACGGACCACCCAGTCGCTTATAGGGCCAGGGGCGGGTCCAAGCTCCGCGGTGCACCCTGATTGAACTCAGTAAAAGAGGAAGTGCCTGCCTGTACTTCCTTGCCTTGGCAATCGGGTCGACATTGTGTGTGTGTGTACTAGTTTGCCTCCGTGTCTCATTGCCTGTTCAGTCTTGTTCCAGCCTTGTTCCAGCGTCCTCCTGTTCCAGTGTCCTCCTGTTCCAGCAGCTGTCTATTCCTGCGTTCCCCCAGGTAGTACCTCTTGGACTGACTGGTACTGACCTCTGCTTGTCCTTGACCATGTTGAACACTGCCCGGATTCTGACCTCTGCCTGTTCTTGACCACATTGACTGCTGCCTGGATACTGACCTCTGCCTGCCTCCTTGACCATGTCTGATCTCTGGAACCTGACCCCTGCTTTGACTGACTACTCTCGGACTGATCCTTGAAACTTGACCTCTGCTTTCGTGGACTACTCTCGGACTGATCTTTGGAATGACCTCTGCGATTACTGACCACGCCTTCTTGATTCTGGCCCTGCTCCTAGCCTTGTCATTGCAGACATTGTACTGGCCTTCCTTGATCCCTCAGGCCTTCAGTCTAGACATCGACTGCGCACCCTTGATCCTGGTGGGCACACCATTGAACTTCCTTTCTGGGAGACCCTGCGAGGCCCACCTAAGTCCAAGCGGCCCGGGTCCCCAAGGGCTCCACCTGGGGGGACCGCGGGCTTCCAGTGGTGAAGCTCCAGCTAGCCTCTGTCTCCTCCTGTGCTCCACCTCCTGGTGGCAGGTGCTTCCTGGGTCCGACCAGGGAGCCGATCTACACTGCTCCAGAACAAGGGTCCACCTCCAAGCACAACAGGTTGCCAAGGCCATGGATTCGGTGGAGTCTTCTGCCTCCCGGGCCCTACCGGGTCTGGCCGCAACTGTCCAAGAGCATCAATGAGCCTTGGAATCAGCCTCTTCAGTTGAAGAGCTTCACTCCCAGTTGCAAGATACAGCTCTGGCCAATCCCATGGGCCTGTCGGCCTCCCTGCTACCTAGAGCATCATTGGCTCTCCCAGCACCTCCTCGATTCAATGGGGATCAACGCCTCAGTCGAAGCTTCCTTAATCAGTGCTTCATGCAATTTGCACTGCAACCCTCCTTGTTCCTGAAGGAGACCACGAAAGTGACTTTCATCCTTTCCTGCTTAGAAGGAAAGGCTCTAGCATGGGCTTCTCCGTTGTGGGAAAGCTCGACCCCATGCTCTCCCAGTTATCAGAGTTCGTCACTATTTTCAAGCAGATCTTCGGAGACCCGGGCCACAAAACAGTAGCCAGCCATAATCTTCTCCACCTTCGTCAAGGGTCGAAAACCCTCTCTGAGTACACGGTGGAATTCAGGACCCTGGCTACTGAACTCGGGTGGCAAAAGGATTGTCTGCAAGCCATCTTCCTAGATGTACTCTCCAGCGCTGTCAAAGATGAACTCGCCATCCGTGAGACTCCCACATCTCTAGAGGACCTGATCTCCCTCACCGGGAAGATCGACCACCAACTCCGGCAACAGCGCATAGAAATAAAGGCCTCTCGATCTCCTACTCCACGCCCCATGCATGCCGAAAGTCCTCCATCTAAGGCTTCAATGGCAGCACCACCTCCTGCTGAAGAAACCATGCAGGTTAATCGAGGGCAACTGTCTCCGACCGAACATCTTCATCTGAGGAAGGAAGGTGTCTACCTTTACTGTGGTGCCTCCAGACTTCTTCGGTAGTCCTGCCTGGTTTGACTGGGAAACTGCAATGCCTGAGCCCAGCGGGGGTCCCGAGCATGGACGCTACTGTCACCGGCCCCCAATGTCTACTTCCAGTCTCCCTTGGCATCGAGTCTCACTTCTTTGCCACCACTGCTTTTGTCGACACAGGGGCAAGTGGCAGCTTCATCATGGATGATGTCGTCAAGCTCCTGAACATCCCTCTACAGCCACTAGAGGTGAGCCTCCGCATTGCGTCTATCCAAGGGGAACACCTCCCAGGGCTCATCACCCACCGAACAGTGGCAGTCCACCTTACCATGGGCACTCTTCACGAGGAGGAGATGACCTTCTCTGTGTTGAAACGTTCTACACACCCTCTCATCCTGGGACTGCCCTGGCTCCTGGTCCACGGACCTCAATTTGATTGGCAATCCCTGCAGTTTGTGCAGTCATGTTCCAAATGCCAGAAGACCTGTTTATGACAAGTATCTCCAGTGGTAACCGTCTTAAAGTCCACCACCCTTACTGGGTTGCCAACCCAGTATGCTGAGTTTGAGGACGTCTTCTCGAAGCAGAAGGCAGACACGTTACCTTCATTGTGCAAACTGAATTGCCCTATAGAGCTTCTGCCAGGCACGATGCCCCCCAAGGGCAGAACCTATCCATTGTCTCGTCCAGAAACCCTAGCCATATCCAAGTATATTAAAGAAAACCTAGAAAAAGGGTTCATTAGACCCTCCGACTCTCCCGCAGGAGCGGGGTTTTTCTTCATTAAGAAAAAGGACGGAGGATTATGCCCTTGTATTGATTATAGAGGGTGTAATGCCATAACCCGAAAAGACCGGTACCCATTGCCCCTCATCAGCGAGCTGTATGACCGCCTCCAAGGGGCTCGGATCTTTACCAAGTTGGATCTGAGGGATGCGTACAATCTTGTGCATATCCAACCGGAAGATATTTGGAAGATCGCATTCAACACTAGGGATGGTCACTATGAGTACATCGTGATGCCCTTAGGCCTATGTAACACCCCTGCTGTCTTTCAACGTCTCATGAACAAAATTCTCTGAGACCTCTTATACTCCTTTGTAGTCATATACCTGGAAGACATTCTGATTTTCTCTAAAGATCTAGAATCAAATCGTGATCATGTCAAGACCACTAAGAAAGAATCATCTCAACGCCAAACTAGAAAAATGCATCTTCGAGCAAAACCACTTGCCCTTCCTAGGGTCATATCATCTCCGATCAAGGATTTTCTATGGCTCCAGAAAAACTTCAAGGCATCCAAGACTGGCCTCAGCCAGTTGGCCTCCATGCTTTGCAATGCTTCCTTGGTTTTACGAACTATTATAGAAGCTTTATTGCTAATTATTCTACTAAGAAAGGGGTTAACACCCTTGTGTGGACTCCCAAAGCACAAGCCGCCTTTCAAACGCTAAAAGAGGCATTCTGCTCTGGCCCTTGCCTGCAACATCCAGATCTGAGACGCCCATTCATCGTAGAAGTCGACGCATCTGCTATTGGAGCTGGGGCAGTATTAAGCCAATTTTCTCCCAAGGATACACTGATACCATGCTCATTCTATTTGCACAAATTCTCACCTACAGAACAGAACTACATAGTCAGAGATCAGGAACTCCTAGTGGTCAAGTTGGCCCTCTAAGAGTGGCACCCCTGGTTGGAAGGGGTGCAACACAAATTTACCATTTTCACCGATCATAAAAACCTTGAACACTTAAAAGAGGCACAACTCCTGAATCCAAGGCAAGCCCAATGGGCACTGTTCTTCGAGTGATTCAATTTCGAACTGCGCTACCGGCCAGCCTCAAAAAACCTCCGTGCAGATGCGCTCTCCAGATCCTTTGAACCAGAAGACATTCCCAATGTTCCAAGACACATTATTGACCCTGCCTGTGTATCTCTTGCAGCGACCACCACGGTCCCTGCCGGAAAAACCGTTGTTCCATGTAGATTACATGAGTGGGTTCTTAAGTGGGCCCATAATTCTAAGTTGGCAGGACATCCGGGCTGTACAAGAACCCTCGAGATGTTGCGGAGATTTAACTAGTGGCCTAGTATGGTGCAAGACTCCCGCAACTACGTAGATTCATGCCCCATCTGTGCCCAACAGAAACCCCCTAGAGGGCGGCCATGGGATCTCCTCCAACTGCTTCCAGCTCCCACCAAACCTTGGTCAAGTATATCGATGGATTTCATCACGGACCTACCACCGTCACAGAACAATACCGTGATCTGGGTCATCACTGACCGTTTTTCTAAAATGAGTCACTTCATTCCCCTGCAAGGCCTTCCATCGGCTCCAGAATTGGCCAAATTGTTTCTAAAGCATGTCTTATGCCTCCATGGTCTCCCAAAAGAGATCATATCAGACCGAGGATCACAGTTCGCTGCAAGGTACTGGCACTCCTTATGTAAAAAATTCAACATCACCTTGAATCTCACGTCGGCCTATCACCCCCAGGCCAACGGCCAAGCAGAAAGAACCAATCAGACCCTGAAGACCTTCCTCCGCTCATATGTGAATGACCAACAGGACAATTGGTCCGACCTGCTGCCCTGATGTATCACCGTATTCTGTGGTGTTTGGTCGACAACCACGTTTACCGCTGCCAGTACCCCTCGCTGTTCCATCACCAGCCGCTCAATTCACGGCTCACACCGTCAGGTGTGGAACCAGGTTAAGGAATGCCTCAATCAGGCCGCCGAATGTTCCAAGTGAACATCAGATGCCCACAGACAGGACATCCTGGCCAGAAGGTGTGGCTAAGCACCCGACACATAAGGCTGTGACTCCCCTCATCGTTTGGCACCTAAGTTCATTGGTTCTTTTCCTGTCCTCCAAAGATTGGCAGCAGTGTCCTACTAATTGCAACTGCCACGTGCCATGGGTATTCACAACACCTTCCACGTTTCCCTGCTGAAGCCACTAGTCCTATCCTGGCCCTCTCGCAGAGATTCCTCGCCACCTCAGATCTCCACAGAACCAGATTCCACTCTCCAGGTAAGAGAAGTTCTCGATGTTTGTCAACGTCGAGGCAGATGGGAATACTTCTTATCCTGGGAGGGTTATGGGGCTGAGGAGAACTCGTTGGAACCTTCCCACAATATTCTAGACAAAGAACTCCTCAGAATATTCCACAAGGCTCATCCTGAAAAACCTCGCCCGCATAGAGGGAGGCCTAGAAAGGGGGGGGGGGGGGGTACTGTTGCGCGACCCGTCCACGCTCGGCCCGCGCATGGGCCTTCTCACCTCTACAACTCCTCTGCAGGTCCCGGGTTGGCCTCTCCAGCAACAGCCGCAAGCTCCTCCAGGCCTCGGCGTCCCACGGCGGCAGTCGCTGCGCCTTCCTCAGCGCACCAGGCCTCACGGCGGGGCTCGGCATCCTCCGTGGTTTTGGCCCTGCCCCTAGGCACGCGCGCGAACCGCCTGGTCCCTTATAGGGCCAGGGGCAGGTCCAAGCTCCGTGGCTCAACCTGATTGAATGCAGTACAAGAGGAAGTGCCTGCCTGCACTTCCTTGCCTTGGCAATTGGGTCGACACCGTGTATGTACTAGTTTGCCTCCATGTCTCATCACCTATTCCAGTCTTGTTCCAGTCTTGTTCCAGCATCCTCCTGTTCCAGCGTCCTCCTGTTCCAGCGTTCCCCCAGGTAGTACCCTTTGGACTGACTCTCTGGTAGTGACCTCTGCCTGTCCTTGACCATGTTGATCGCTGCCCGGGTTCTAACCTCTGCCTGCCTCCTTGATCACGTCTGATCTCTGGAACCTGACCCCTGCTTTGACTGACTGCTCTCGGACCAATCCTTGGAACTTGACCTCTGCTTTGGCTGACTACTCTCGGCCTGATCTTTGGAACTTGACCTCTGCGATTACTGACCACACCTTCTTGATTCTGGCCCTGCTCCTAGCCTTGTCATCGCAGACACTGTACTGGCCTTCCTTGATCCCTCAGGCCTCTAGTTTAGACGTCGACCACGCACCCTTGATCCTGGTGGGCACACCATTGAACTTCCTTTCTGGGAGACCCTGCGAGGCCCACCTAAGTCCAAGCGGCCCGAGTCCCCAAGGGCTCCACTCGGGGGGACCGCGGGCTTCCAGTGGTGAAGCTCCAGCTAGCCTCTGTCTCCTCCTGTGCTCCGCCTCCTGGTGGCAGGTGCTTCTTCGGTCCGACCAGGGAGCCACCCTACACTGCTCCAGAACAAGGGTCCACCTCCAAGCGCAACAGAAAATACATCTTGGAATGATGCATACTGCAGTGGTAGGCCAGGGAGAGCAGTAGAAGTGGCAAAGCATGGCAATGGTTTTACCTTTTTTAAGCATCTGTCATGGCAGGTCTGATCCCATTGAGATAACTCCATCAAAGACCAGTTGAACTGGGGAAAATGGTCTTCCATCCATGGGATACCCAGTACTATAGCGTGGATATCTTTCTCGAGGATCAAGAACGTGATGGTCTCGGTATGCAGGGACCCAGTGTATAGGCAGACGGGTTGCATGGTAAGCAAAACATCTCCTGGCAACGGCTCACCATGTATGGATGAGAGAAGCAGCGGTATGGGTACTGGTTCGGTAGGAATGCATAGCTGTTCTACCAGTCTTTACAGAATAAAATTCTCACCTGCACCAGAATCGACTAGTGCTTGTGTGGCGAACTCAAGTGGCCCAGAGATGATAGAGACTGGGAGAGTCAATGGAGTAGATGGTGCAATCAGACCTAGGAAGAGTCCTCCGGCGGATCCTAGGCCTGCATGTTTCCTGGACAGATGGGACGACTGTGCAGCAAGTTCATCTTTTATACGAGTGTTGAGGCCTTCTAAAAAGATAGCTCTTAAACAACTCAAATCCCATAGGAATTCAGAAGACAGGGTTTTAAATTCAATTATAGGATATGACAAGCTCTGGCCCAATGTTCTTCTTGTTCAAAGAGGGTTGTATATGCCTCCCTAGAGGATGTAGGCTCTTCTCGGCCCAATATGGCTTGCTTCAGGGCTGCCATGTACTGGCTCAATCATGCCACAATAGCTTTTAAGTCCCTATCTGAACTTGTGGTCACAGCTTTGGCTCTGGCTGCTGGCTTCTCTGCAGGTAGAACCGGAAGGGTGTAGTGTGCTTTCAGGGCAGTGATCTCTTCCTTTACTTGCTGGAGGGGCTTCTCTCATCCAGCCATTTCATTTACCTGTGCCAACAGACAGGCGGGGGGTCCAATTTCCATTCAGCCCTAACCAGGGCCTGACCAGCAGCCTTCTGCTCCTCTTCATCTCTGATCTCTTGAAGGAGCTGTAGAAAACTCAGAGAAGCAACTCACCATTCTCTCAAATGCAAATGCATGATTATCCAGTCAGACTGTGGGGCTCCTCGCACCAACTGCTCTATCAGAAGTGCTGCCTTCTGGGTAGGGAGAGCTCCCCCTTTTTGGACAACTCTCCTAAAGGAGGTGTTCCAGTCGTCTCAGGAAGTCCAATAGTTGTTCCTTCTCTCACTGACTAGTCTTCCAGAACCTAAAATATAGGTCAGGCCCAATTTCAGAACTACCAAAGTCCAAGGTATCCAGACAGTCTACCGCCGTGGCTTAGGGGTTCTTAGCTTTGAGGACCCCAAATATACTTAAAGTGGGGCCTCGTAAACTTTCTCCAATACACTGACATTTCTCCCCATCTGAGCAGCTCTACTCCTGAACAATTTGTGTTGCTGCATCCAACTTTCAGTCATCCTCTCCGTTGGGTTCTGGAATCTTTGCGGAGAAAGTCTGCAGACGTTTGTATGCATTTCTGTCTGAATGGGGCTTTTGGGCTGCCTCCATCACTAAACTGTAAGCAGGTTTAGGGGTGCAGGGATCTGTCTGCTACAAGACACTGCCAGCTGCCCTCCTACCTTATTTGCGATCCTAATTCAGGGAAAAGACAACGTGTATTCTCCTCAGAAATAGACTTTTATTTATCAGATTTGGCAGGACATAGCATTTAGAACAGCAATTCCTATCTCTAACGTCCTGGCCACTAAGCACCAGTTTTCCCTAGAGAAAGTTCTGTATCATGGGTAGTTTCACACTTAATAAACCTTAGCTTGCTTAAGATATTAATACTTATGGCTAACTTCCTTACCCTGTTTCCAACTTCAGGTGATACCTCTGTTCACCTCTGAAGCAGGTTCCAGCTGGAGAGCTGAAGAATGTGGGCAGGGGAGTGGCTTGCTTCCTGGGCTTGGTGCTGGCAGGGCAGGCAGGATATGCAGGAAGGAGGCTAGCTTCTGGCTCTGCTGCCTGCCAGCTGTCTGGTCTGGTTCTCATCCTTCCTCGTCTATGACTATGTATCACTCTCCGCACCTGAGCTGGGGTCTCTTCTCTCCGATCACCTGAGCTGGGGTCTCCTCTCTCTGATCACCTGGCCACACCTAGTCTTCTCCTTTCTCGATAGCAGGGAGAGCTGGTTTGCCTCTGGCCCCCTTTCGCTTCCAGGGACACCTCAGCACATGTTCTCGCTCTCTGTGTTTTCTCCCCAGGTTTGTGTCTCCTCCTCCTCCCTGGGTCCATTGCTTGTCTTTCTCCTCCTTTTGGTTTCAGGGTCTTCCTTCACTTTTTCTTCTTCCTTGCCCCAGTCTTATATTTTCTAGCTGATGAATATGCATGACCTCATGCATAACCTCGTGGTGGGTGGAGGGTAGGGATGTGCAGAGGGACGCCATACGTTGCATTCGGAATTCGTATTCGTCGGGGGGCAAATACATTGCATTCGGCAAGGGGGGGGCCCCCAATACGTTAATGGGTTCATTCTTATTCGTTTCCCTGCTAAAATTGAATTAACTACAACTCCCCCACCCTCCTGACCCCCAAGACTTACCAAAACTCCCTGGTAGTCCAGCGGGGGATCCGGGAGCCATCTCCTGCACTCACACCCTCGGCTGCCGGTATTCAAAATGGCGCCGATAGCCTTTGACCTTACTATGTCACAGGGGCTACCGGTGCCATTGGTCGGCCCCTGTCACATGGTAGGAGCAATGGATGGCCGGCGCACATTTTACTTACTGAATCACGCGGGAATAACTAATAGGGCCATCAACATGCATTTGCATGTTGCAGGCGCTATTAGTTTCGGGGGGGGGGGGGGGGGTTGGAAGCGCGTTTTCGACGCGCAATTACCTCTTACTGAATAAGGGGTAAAGCTAGCACGTCGAAAACCCGCGTCCAAATGCAGGTTAACAGTTAAAATACAGAGGGGCGGATTTTAAAAGGGTTACGCGCGTAAGTTACGCGTGTAACCCTTAAAAAAAAACCCTGCGCGCGCCGACCCTATTTTGCATAGGCTCGGCGGCGCACGCAAGCCCCAGGATACGCATATGTCCCAGGGCTTGCAAAAATGGGCAGGGCGTGGGTGGGGAGGTCCAGGGGCGTGGCCGAGTGCCAGAGGCAGGCGTAACTCAACAAAATAAGGTGGGGGGATTTAGGTAGTGCTGGGGGGTGGGTTAGATAGGGGAAGGGAGAGAAAGGTGGGGGGGGGGGGGGGAACAAAAAAAAATTCCCTCCAAGGCCACTCCAATTTTGGAGAGGCCTTGGAGGGAACGGGGAAAGCCATCGGGCCTCCCCTAGGGCTCAGCGCGCGCAAGTGCACGTGTGCACCCCCTTGCGCACGCAGACCCCGGATATTATAACATGCATGCAGCAGCATGCGCATGTTATAAAATTGGGTGTACATTTGTGCGCGCTGGGTAGCGCGCACAAATGTACCCACCCGCGCATAATTTTAAAAATCTGCCCCAGATTGTTTTGTTGGTTGTTTACTTTTCTCTGTTGGCTCCTTCAGCAGAGGAATGACACCTCCTCCACAGAATCTGCAGCCTGAGGGAGGGAAGGAAAGTAAGGGAGGAGTTTATTCCCAGCTTGACCCTGTCCCCTGTTGAGAGATCCTTTCCCTTTCACTGGTGCTCAGCAGTGCTCTTCTTGGTGTAGTACACCTCTATGAGGTTTTTTAGCATGGGCTTCACACAAAAGCCAGATCCTGGTCTCCTTTCACTGCCAGCTCCCTTATTTCCTTTCAGCAGAAACCCGGTCTCTCCTTTTCCTCTCTCCCCATTGGTCAGAAACCTCCTTGCTTCCTGGGTAGTTCTGAGGCTCCCATTGGTCCAAAACACTTCCTGCAACATCACAAGTTGGCTGTCCTCAGGAGGGGGAGGGAGAAGCTTTGAAGAGGAGTGAACATTTATTCTGCATTCACTGTCAGTTCTCTTGCTTTAAATCTTTTTTATCTCAGTAAAGGGCTGTCATAGTTGATGAATATTTTCCCTGCCTGGAACTGAAAAGCAGCTTGTCAATATTAAGGCACTTAAGGAGCTTGTGCTGCTTAATCCAGAGGCATGTGCACGCTCATGGGGACAGGTACCCTTGTCACAATATTATCCAAATATCTCCTCACAAACTAACCACAATTCAGACAAATTTCCTTTCAGTTTCTTAACCCAATTTCTAAGCTGTTGAAGTAGAAGGATCTATCTGTTTTTTTTTTACATAAGAACATGCCATACTGGGTCAGACCAAGGGTCCATCAAGCCCAGCATCCTGTCTCCAACAGAGGCCAATCCAGGCCATAAGAACCTGGCAAGTACCCAAAAACTAAGTCTATCCCATGTTACTGTTGCTAGAAATAGCAGTGGCTATTTTCTAAGTCAACTTAATTAATAGCAGGTTATGGACTTCTCGTCCAAGAACTTATCCAATCCTTTATTAAGCACAGCTATTCTAACTGCCCTAACCACATCCCCTGGCAACAAATTCCAGAGTTTAATTGTGCGTTGAGTGAAAAAGAACTTTTTACAATTAGTTTTAAATGTGCCACATGCTAACTTCATATAGTGCCCACCCTAGTAGGCTCGCATCCATGGTGAGCAGGATCCAGGTCGGCGGGGATAGCCTTACTCCTTTGCTCAGATGGTCTTCTTGTAGCCACCATTGTAGCTGGGTTCGAACTTCCTCCGGGAGCTGGAGGCGAACGGAGTAGTTCTGGGACATTGGATTCCATCGTGACAGTAGGGAACGCTGTAGGGGTCGCATGTGAGCTCTTGCCCATGGAACCATTCCCAGTGTGGATGTCATGAGACCGAGGACTTGGAGGTAGTCCCACACCTTGGGGTGAAGACTGCTGAACAGGTTTCGCAATTGGTTCATCAGTTTTGTTCTCCTTGTAGGAGTCAGAATGACCTTGTCTTGTCTGGTGTCGAACCGGACTACCAGGTATTCCAGAGATTGGGAGGGCTGCAGACAGCTCTTGTTTGTGTTGACCACCCACCCAAGGTTCTCCAGTAGTGTTTTGACTCTGGTTGCCTGATGACTTTCCTTTGGGGATTTTGCCCTGATCAGCCAATCGTCCAAATGTGGGTGTACGAGGATTCCTTCTTTCCTCATGTCGCCGCCACTACTACCATGATTTTGGTGAACGTTCGGGGTGCTGTGGCTAGCCCAAAGGTTAGTGCCCGGAACTGTTGTGGTGGTCCAGGATCGCGAAGCGTAAAAAATGCTGATGTTCGTGATGGACAGGGATGTGCAGGTAAGCTTCTGACAGATCCGGGGATGTGAGAAATTCTCCCAGCTGTATCGCCCTTATGACCGAGTGTAGGGTTTCCATGTGGAAGCGAGGTACCCTCAGGTGGCGGTTGATGGACTTGAGGTCCAGGATGGGCCGGAACATACTTTCTTTCTTGGGAACAATAAAATAGATGGAATAGTGCCCAGTATTTTGTTGATGCGTGGGCACCAGCGTTATGGCCTTTAAGTCGAGCAGTTTGGTCAGTGTGGTTTCCACTGCTGTCCTCTTGGACGTCGCGTTGGCTGACCAGCTTCGGAGCCAGAGTTGCCTTCTGGCTGCCACAATGGATGAAACGCCTCTGGCTGTGGTGCGCACCAGGTCGGAGGTCGCATCCGTGAGGAATGATACTGCTGGTTCTAGTGCTTCGACTGGTGTGGTGGCGTTCCTGGTCTTTGATAAGCAGGCCCGTGTCACCACGGCACAGCAGGCCGCAATCTATAGTGACATAGCTGATATGTTGAATGACTGTTTGAGGATGGATTCCAGACGTCTGTCCTGGGCATCCTTGAGTACCGCTCTTCCTTCGAATGGGATGGTAGTGTTCTTTGAGACCGCGCAGACCATGGCATCCACTTTGGGGAATGCCAGGAGATCTTTGGTGGCGGGGTCCAGGGGGTATAGGGCTGCCAGGGTCCGTCCCCCCTTGAACGTGGCCTCCAGAGCCTCCCATTCCAGGTCAATCAGCTGTTTATTTATTTTATTTATTTATTTCGTAATTTTTTATATACACGGCATGTTAATAACATCACCTCGGTTCAGTAAATCAGCAACAAGCTTTACAGTCAATATGAGAACGAAATCAGGTGTACATAATAAATCAATTAAGGACAAATTAAGAACAACATTAAGAACTAATAACAATTAAATTAATGATAATCATAATCAATCGATCAGAGATACAAGATAATCATAATCAATCGATCAGAGATACAGAACAAGTAATTGGCAATTCAGAAAAATGGAAAAGATCATTGAGAGTAGGCTTGTTAGGCTGTTGAACAGCTTGCAGCAAAGGGAAATGGCGGGAGGCCTGATGGAGTCCCTCGACGAGGGGGTTCATCCTCGGTTCCCCTGTGGCACTCGTGCCTGGGATAGCGAGCTCTTTCAAGCTGCAAGCCACGAGATCTGATAGTTCGTCTTTGGCGAAGAACCGCCTCATGGTTCGGTAAGGTTCCGTTCCTGGGGGAATTTCCCCTTCCTCCAGGGAGTCTTGATCCTCGCTGAGGTGTCCGTGTCCCCAATGTTGGGGCTTTTGGGCAGGAGAGGCACTTCTCTGGATTTAGAGGGTCCCGGGATGTTAGGGTCCTCTGGGGGAGGCTGTGGCTGTGACATCGGAGGCATCAGTTGCATGTGGACAAAGGTATGTAGGCCTTTGAAGAATTCTACCCAGGAGAAAGATGCTGGGTCTAAATTGAGAGGCGCTGCGTCCCCGGGGAGCCCCGATTGAAGGAGGCTCCCGCTGGGGGTAGAGAGGTCCGGTGTACTGTCGGTGGATCCGTATCCCAGTGCTGGCTGGGGAGGACCTTGACCTGGTTCACCCAGGGCCTCCTCACACTGAAGACACAGAGCCCTGGCCTCTTCGTGCTGTGCAGCTCTTATGTGGCATGCTGGGCAGAGGACCTGAGCCTTGAGCTTCTTATCCGGTGGCGCCATGGCTTGTGCGCGTAGAATTTCAGAAACCCCCAGTTTGTGCGTTCAATTGTACACCGGGAGGCTTAGTTATGCGTTCGGCCACACCGAAGTTGTGCATGTAGGTCGGATGCGCGCTCAATAAGATGCGTGTGCCGCTGTGTGCACAGATTTAACTTATGCACAGTTGAGCGTGTGGCTGTGCGCCCAGCACCCTCGAGTGCATCGCTGTGCACACAGCACTTATGTGCGCGCCGATATGCGCACAAGTGATTTGTACGCCAGGCTCACCTCTATGCGCACGGATCGGATCAGCGGACAGGGCGGCGATCAAGGGAAAATGGTGGCGACCACCTCGGAGGATCTCCATGTGGGAGGACCCTCATATCGGACCTGGGTCCTTGGACCTGGGTCTTTGTCATATGCTCACAGAATGTCTGAAAATGAGATCATTTTGGAAAAAAATATGTATGTGCCTGGAAAAGATTATGGGGCATCTATTCGCCTGGGATGGTGCTTCAATCTATTTACACATGATTAAAAGGGAAATCAGTTTACCAAATGGGGGTAATAGGTTTCCTGCTGTCTCCCTTACATTGGCTAAGAAGGTGATCCTGTTCTGTTGGCATAATGATGAGATCCCATCAATTGGACGGTGGAAACAGGCAATGTATCATAATGCAATGTTGGAAGTATGCCAGAAAAAGGAACTATTTGGTCAGAGACAAATGTTGCACCTTCAAGGATATTTTCCTATATGGGGGAAAGTACTTAAGGCTGTTTAACTCCGAATTGTTAGCATTGGATGCTACATCATCTAGAGCAGTGGTTCTCAACCTTTTTTCTGTCGGGACACACCTGACAGATGGTTCTCACATGCTTCACACACTGAACACATGACCATCATAGGGCTAAATGTAAAAGTACAGTTTGCATCCACAGGAACCCCCTGACCCACAATTATGGATGTAAAGCAGAATTATGACATTCCCCGTACAACTCACCTTACAAAAAATATATTCTGGTTCTAGTGTCATCTAAGTAACAGCAACACAAACTCCAACTAACAGGCTCAATAGCCCTACTTATGAAAAGACAGCAGTTTATCACTAATGCATGTCCTCTTGAGAAAATACAACAAATAAGACCGACACAGTAAAATACCTCACCTCGGTCACATACACAGAACCAGCCTAACATACTCCCAGGATCTGCAGTAATGCACATAAACTAATCCGCACACAGTTACACCTGTATTATGGAATGCACTCAAACAGTAACAACCCTACCTATGAAAAGGCAACATTACAAATATTAAATCAGGCCCTAAACACCAATAAACCTTCTTTTAGGAAAACAGAACTAGCCAAGCAGCTACAGATCTCAACACAGAAATAATTGTATAACTATACTAATAAGCAGAATAAATGTTTCACAACAACTATGAACAGAATAATATCCAACAATTAAAAACTCATAAAAATTATTTAAAATTCTCCAAACACCAATAAAATATTTCAAAACAGCAGACACATCACATAATATTCAGTAATTAAAATGGCAGTCAATCAAGAAAAATAAACTTAAAAAGCCACCTTTACTAACCCCCTCCAGCAGCTCTCCTACTCCTCTTCCATGCAGGCCAGTAGCACACACCAGAAGCAGTAATGGCTGAAGCTCTGTACTCATGGTCCTCTTCCTTAGTGCCCACGACCAGTCTCTCTGTCTCTCACACACACACATACCAGTTACACCCCCATGATCAGTTTCTTGTCTTTCACTCACCAGTTGTTGGTGTTTGAGGTAGTTGTGGGTGGATCCTTGGGCTGGTGGCAGATGACCACACCCCTGGAGGAAGATCCCGAGAGGGTCCACCGGTCACGCTCAGAGTATGGAGACAGTCACACACTAGTTCTTTTATTAAACAGTATATTGAACCACTAGAGGTGGCAGTAGTGAGCTGGAAGTGCCCGGCAGTGCTGTAGTCCCTCAGGTACTGGAACAGTGATCCTGGATAACTGAGCTGTAGAGAAATTGAATATAGTGAGTAGTCAGGGTATGCAGAGTTCAGGAACAGAACCTTGATGGTAACACTCACACAATAGTCTCTAGAAGTAGTCCAGGTGTTGGAATGAGTTAGGCCCTCGTTCCAGGGAAAGCTCTGAGAGAGAGATGGTAACTCACTGGTGTAGTAGGCAGTGATGACTTCCAGGCAGAATAAGTATTCAGCAACCAGTCCGGGAACATGGGCCCTCGAGGAGCGAGTACCGGTTCCTGACTGTGACCTGAAAAACAAGGAGAGAGCGAGGCCCCCGAGGAGCAGGTACCCCTGGTAAGTCCGAGGAGGCAGAGCAGCTTGGAGAGTGAGAAACTGGTCCTTGCTAACTCGATTAATTAGCGATTTCTGAGACCTTATATATCCGGTACAGATGACGTCATCTCAGGGGGATGCCCCTGAGGTTCGCGCCACTGCTGGTATATCAGTCGGGGCGCGTCGCGCATGCGCCCTTAGGCTCTTGTGAATCATGGCGGATTGCAGCATCGAGCCGCTCCGGGGACGCCAAGAGGAGTCGGCAGAAATACGCCGCGGCAGCCAACCTTCCACTTGAGCAAGAGGGAGTCGCCAAAGAGGTAAGGAGGGCGGAGTGGAGATGTCGAGCAGCGATGGTCGCATCACCACTCATCTCCCGACCAGTCTTTCTCTTACATACACACCAGTCACCTTCCCGATCAGCCTCTCTCTCTCTCATGCACACACACACACACACACACACACACACAGAGGCTTTCCACTTCCATGTTCTATCTTACATATACAGGCTTCTCACTCCCATGCTGTGTCTCACACACACCCAGGTTTCTTACTCCTATGCTAGCTCTCGCCACATGCACAGGCTTCTCATTCCCATAATCACTTTCTCTCTCACACTCACACATACCAGTCACACTCGCATATCAGTTTCTCTTTCTCACACACCAATCATCTCCTGACCAATCTTTCTCTTATATACACCAGTCACCTTCCCGAACAGTCTCTCTCTCTCATGCACACACACACACACACACACACACACACACACACACAGAAGCTTCCCACTCCCATGTTCTATCTTACATATACAGGCTTCTCACTCCCATGCTGTGTCTCTCACACACCTATGTTTCTCACTCCTATGCTAGCTCTCTCCACATGCACAGGCTTCTCATTACCACAATCACTTTCTCTCTCACACACACACACTCCAGTCATCTCCCTGACCAGTCACTTCCATTGTCTCTCCTATATACTCACATCACCTCTCTGACCAGTTTCTCTCAATCACACACATGCTCTCTCTCACACACTTTACATAGATGATCTCAATCAAATACTCTCACTTACACACAGGCTCTCAGTCACAGTTACACATGCACACTCTCAATCATACATACATTCTCTCACAGACAGGCTGGCTGGCTGTCTCTCTCTCTCTCTCTCATTTCCTACCCCCCCCCCCCCCGAGCATAAATGGTAGCTGCAGCAGCCTCCTCCTCTAGCCCCCGCAGACTAAGACAGGAATCCCATCGGCCACAGGAGGCTAATTCTGCTGTCTCCTGTGCTGATTTCTGGCCGTTTCTGATTTTGCTTCAGGCCCACGCAACTGCTCGGGGCCGCCGCTACTTTTTCATGCAGCATGGCTCTTTCTTCTTCCCGCACACCCCACTCACATCACTTCCTGTTCCGGGCCAGGGTGGGGGCAGGTGCGGGAAGAAGAAAAGGCCCAGCCACAGTTGCCAGCCTCCACTAACACTGCTGCCGTTCCCATCCGGGCTTGAACGTGCTGATAGCCCGGGCGGCAACGGCAGCAGTGGAAGATAGCCTGCCTCTCGCTCGGTGAAGGAAGAGGGGGAAGAGCAGTGGGAGACCGGTAGCACGCGACACACCTGCCGCTGCTTGGCGACACACCGGTTGAGAAACGCTGATCTAGAGCAGTGGTTCTCAACCTTTTTTCTGTTGGGACATACATGCGTGACACACTGAACACGACAGTCACATGCTAACCTCACCCTCGACCCTCAGTAATGGGTATAAAGCAGAACTAGAACATTCCCCATTCAACACACTATACAAAAATGATATTCTGGTGTTATCTCAATAACAGCAACACAAACTCCCTCTTCTACCAGGCACAATAGCCCTACTTATAAAATGACAGGAGTTCACCGCCAATGCATGTCCTATTGAGAAAGCACAACAAATAAGATGAGGTATTTTACTAGTCTACATGCTCGGTCATACAAGATCTGTTAGCTTCGTGGACCCTTGGGCTGATCGGAACCGAGGGATGGAAGACTGGGAGGGTTCCCAGCAGTGGTCCCGATCGGGAGGCGGCAGAGGCAGACTCGAGGATGGCGGGAGGAAGGAACCACGGAAGGCCCTATGCGACCAAGGGCTAGAAGGGAGATGCAGAGAAGGTGAGACTGGCCTGGTGGTAGGAGATCTTCGCCCTGGAAGCCGGTACTCCCCCGAGAGGAGCTCGTAAGAGTCCGGCCGCTGGGACTTAGGAGATTCACCCTGGAAGCCGGTGTCCCCCCAGGAGAAGCCCGTAGGGACCCGGCCGCTGGGACTTAGGTGGATCCTCGGAGGCGGAGTCCAGAAGAAGTCCAAGGTCGAGAGCCGGAGGGTCGTCGCTCACCAGGCCAAGGTCGTGCACCAGAGAAACACCGCTAGCCGATCCGGGTCAGGAACCAGAGAATCACCGAAAGCCAATCCGCGTCAGGAACCAGAGAATCACCGAAAGCCAGTCCGTGTCAGGAACCAGAGGATCACAGAAAGATGAAGCAGGAACACCGCAACTGGAAGCAGGACAAACCTGGGAACCTCGTTGCAAGGCAGGGAAGGCTTGTAACTGCAGGGCTTAAATAGCCGTGCAGCGTCTGACGTCAGCAGAGGAGGAGCAGGGCTTTCCCGCGCTGGCCCCTTTAAATCCAGGGCTCAGCCACGCGCGCACGGCTAGGGGGCGGGGCCAGCCGCGGGAGGATGCCGGCAGTCATGTCGGCGTGGCAGCGCCGCGTCCTGAGGCCTGCATGGCCCGTTCGGAGCTGGAGGAGACCGGAGCTGGGTGCAGGTAGGCGGCGGCGGTCCCGGCCGGCCCGGGGTCGCAACAGAACCCCCTGTCCTATGCCCCCTCCTCGGGGGCTGGGGCTTATCCGGGTGAGACCGATGGAACTGGCGGAGGAGGTCCGTATCCAGGATGTTGGAGGAGGGTTCCCACGAGTTCTCCTCAGGACCGTATCCCTCCCACGAGAGGAGATACTCCCAGCGATGACGGCGGAACCGAACATCGAACACCTCCTTTACCGTGTAAGTGGCCCCATGGTCCGTAGCGACATCGGTGGGCTCTGGAGGCAGCGGTCGGAAGCGAGAGAGGACCAGAGGCTTGAGGAGGGAAACATGGAAGACGTCATGTATCCGAAGGGTAGATGGAAGACGTAAGCGGTAGGAAACCGCTCCAACCCGTTCAGCTACCCGGAAGGGTCCAATGTACCGGGGCGCTAGTCTCATGGAAGGAGTCCGAAGCTGGATGTTCTTGGTACTGAGCCATACCTTAGATCCGGGCAGAAAGACTGGAGCGGGCCGCCGAGACCTATCCGCGTAAGCCTTGAACCGGGCGGCGGTGCGACGAAGCTTCTCTTGAGTGGCGTGCCAAAGGTTGTGAATTTGGGTAGCCGTCAATTGCGCCGCTGGGGAGGAGACAGGCACTGGTAACGGTAGAGGAGGCTTGGGAACCTTCCCATAAACCAACTGGAAGGGGGACTGCCGCGTGGCGGAGTGTCAATGGCGATTATAAGAGAACTCGGCCCAAGGTAGGAGGGTGACCCAGTTGTCTTTCAGCTCCCCTACAAAGACTCGGAGGAAAGCCTTCAGGGTTCGATTCGTGCATTCGACTTGACCGTTGCCCTGAGGATGAAACGCCATAGTTAGGTCTAGCTGGACCCCAAATTTTTTGCAGAGAGCCCTCCAGTATTTTGCCATGAATTGGGGACCCCGGTCCGAGGCAATATGCAGAGGCAGGCCATGTAATCGGAAGACATGGTGAACAAAAAGCTCAGCCAATTCAGAGGCGGAGGGCAATTTGGCTAGGGGCACAAAATGGGCCATCTTTGAGAATCGGTCGACCGTGACCCAAATCACGGTCTTCCCATCGGACGGGGGCAACTCTACTATGAAATCCGTAGATAGGTGCGTCCATGGTTCCGTGGGAATGGGGAGTGGCTGCAGGAGCCCCCAGGGACGGCCTGGTAAAGGTTTTTGCTGCGCGCACGTAGGGCACGATTGTACATAGAGGCGGACATCCTCCTTCATCCGTGGCCACCAATAGAACTCCGTTAAAAGTTCAAGAGTCCGGGCTATCCCTGGATGACCAGCCGTCAGTGAGTCGTGCGCCCACGCTAAGACCCTCCTCTGAGAGCGGGCAGGAACCACCTTCTTCCCCGCGGGTCCAAGGTCTGAGGCGGCCAGTTGTACTTTAGCTGGATCCAGGATGTATTGAAGGGGCTCCTCGGTATCATCAACCTCCGTGGCACGGGAGAGGGCATCCGCCCTTACATTCTTAGCCGCCGGTCGGTAACGGAGGGAGAAATTAAACCGACTGAAAAAGAGGGACCAGCGCGCCTGCCTGGGATTGAGCCTCTGAGCGTGACATAAGTACTCCAAATTTTTGTGATCAGTGTACACTATGATAGGATGCTGAGCCCCCTCCAGCCATTGGCGCCACTCCTCGAAGGCTAACTTGATGGCAAGTAGTTCCTTATCGCCGATACCGTAGTTCTTCTCTGCGGGAGAAAACTTACGGAAGAAGAAAGAGCATGGCCTGGACTTGCCATTCTTGGAGATTTGGGCTAGCACCGCCCCCACCGCCACGTCGGAGGCATCAACCTCTACTATGAATTGGCGCAGAGGATCAGGATGTCGGAGGCAGGTGTCTTTTAAGAAAGCCTTCTTGAGGTCCTGGAAGGCCTGTACGGCAGCGGAGGTCCACGTTCTTGCATCGGCGCCTTTTCGAGTGAGAGCTGTCAGAGGAGCCACAAGGCTGGAGTAGTGTGGGATAAACTGGCGATAGAAGTTGGCAAAGCCCAAGAAGCGCTGGAGCGCTTTCACTCCCACCGGTTGTGGCCAGTTCCGGATAGCGGCAACTTTATCCGGATCCATGCGGAAGCCGGTGGAGGACACGATGTACCCCAGGAAGGGCAGAGACTCCTGCTCGAATTGACATTTCTCCAGTTTGGCATACAATCAGTTCTCTCTTAGCTTCAGCAAAACCTGGCGAACATGTTGACAATGCGCCTCAAGGTCCCGGGAGTATATTAACACATCGTCCAGGTAAACGATGACTGAGGTGTGCAGGAGGTCGCGAAGCACCTCATTCATTAGATTTTGGAATACGGCCGGGGCGTTACAGAGACCAAACGGCATGACGAGGTATTCATAATGACCGTCTCTGGTATTGAAAGCGGTCTTCCACTCGTCTCCCGGTTGGATCCGTACGAGATTGTATGCCCCTCTGAGGTCCAGCTTGGTGAAGACGCGAGCCCCTTGCAGACGATCCAGGAGCTCCGGAATCAGGGGCAACGGATAGCGGTCTCGTCGGGTGATCTGGTTCAGGCCCCGGTAATCGATACAGGGCCGAAGAGACCAATCCTTCTTTGCCACGAAGAAGAAGCCGGCTCCCGCCGGGGAGTTGGAAGGTCTTATAAACCCCCGGTCCAAATTCTCCTTAATGTATGTAGACATGGCCTTGGTTTCCAGCAGGGATAAGGGGTATACCCTACCGCGAGGTGGCGTAGTACCTGGCAACAGGTTAATCGCGCAGTCGAAGGGCCGATGCTCAGGAAGTAATTCAGCCTTCTCCTTCGAGAAGACATCCTGGAAGACCTGGTACTGTGGTGGCACCGTCAGCAGAGCTGCCAGGAGCGGGAGCGTCTGTAATGGGCGAGCAGGAAGACAGCGATGGAAGCATGCTGGACCCCATGACGTGATCTGAAGCGAGTTCCAGTCTATCACTGGTGAATGTTCCCTCAGCCAGGGCAGACCTAAGATGAGCGGGTGCATGGATTTCTCAAGGACGAGAAAGGAAATCTCCTCCCTGTGAAGAAGCCCGACCTGAAGCTGGAGAGGATGAGTACGAATGGTAATGGTCCCAGGAAGGGGGGTCCCCTGGATGGAAGATACCCGCACGGGTGATTCCTGGGGCAGGACCTCGAGCTGCAGTTGTTGTACCAGATCTCGGAGGATAAAATTCCCCCCGGACCCGGAGTCGAGCAGTGCCAAGGTGTCGAATCCCCCTCCTGGGAGGCAGAGTTTTACCGGAAAGGTACAGGGGGAGTTCAGAGATGTATTGCCTAGAATCAACTCCCCGCTGGACTCTAGGTTTGGGCGTTTCCCGGGCGCTCGGTGCAGCGAGCCAGGAAATGCCCCTTCCCACCACAGTAGAGGCATAACCCCTGCGAGCGTCGACGCTTCCGTTCCTCGGAAGAGAGAGGGCCCCGGCCCAATTGCATGGGTTCTTCAGGCGGGACGGCAGTTGCCGCAGGTGGGGGTGCTCAGGGCCGAGGTGGCGTGGTCCTACGAGCGGACTGTCCCTGGGCGGGCCTTCGCTCCCGGAAGCGACGCTGGATGCGTCGATCAACTTGTCCGGCCAGCTCAATGAATTCTTGGAGATCATCCGGAAGGTCCCGGGCCGCGAGTTCGTCCTGAAGCCGTGGAGAGAGCCCCTCCAGGAAGATTCCATGCAGGCTGTCCTCCCCCCAGGCCAGTTCGGAGGCGAGGGTCTGGAACTCCATAGCGTATTCCTCCAGGGGACGGTTGCCCTGTCTCAGCTGGAGCAGTTCTGAGGCGGCCGTGGAGGCGCGAGACGGTTCATCAAAAACCCTCCGGAAGGACTTGATGAACTGCACAAGGTTGTTCAATCGGGAATCCTGGCGCTCCCAGAGGGAGGAAGCCCAGGCCAAAGGTCTCCCATCAAGGAGGGAGATAATGTAGGTCGTCTTGACTCGATCCGTGGAGAATTGCGCGGGCAGCAGGTCAAAGCGGATATAACATTGGTTGAAGAATCCCCGGCACGACTTCGGATCCCCTGAGTACCGGGATGGCGCAGGCATCTGTACAGGGACGGTGGAACCCGTATAGGCCTGAGACGTGGATGCCACAGAACTGGCTGCAGAGGCCCCCTCAACACGATCCGCCAGGCGTTGAACTGTTGACATCAGAGTGTCAAGGCAGATCTGTTGCTGTTGTAGCTTCTGGGCTATGCCCGGAATAGCCTTGAGGCCGGCAAGGTCCGCCAGGTCCATGGCCTTGCAGTCTGTTAGCTTCGTGGACCCTTGGGCTGATCGGAACCGAGGGATGGAAGACAGGGAGGGTTCCCAGCAGTGGTCCCGATCGGGAGGCAGCAGAGGCAGACTCGAGGATGGCGGGAGGAAGGAACCACGGAAGGCCCTATGCGACCAAGGGCTAGAAGGGAGATGCGGAGAAGGTGAGACTGGCCTGGTGGTAGGAGATCTTCGCCCTGGAAGCCGGTACTCCCCCGAGAGGAGCTCATAAGAGTCCAGCCGCTGGGACTTAGGAGATTCACCCTGGAAGCCGGTGTCCCCCCAGGAGAAGCCCGTAGGGACCCGGCCGCTGGGACTTAGGTGGATCCTCGGAGGCGGAGTCCAGAAGAAGTCCAAGGTCGAGAGCCGGAGGGTCGTCGCTCACCAGGCCAAGGTCGTGCACCAGAGAAACACCGCTAGCCGATCCGGGTCAGGAACCAGAGAATCACCGAAAGCCAATCCGCGTCAGGAACCAGAGAATCACCGAAAGCCAGTCTGCGTCAGGAACCAGAGGATCACAGAAAGATGAAGCAGGAACACCGCAACTGGAAGCAGGACAAACCTGGGAACCTCGTTGCAAGGCAGGGAAGGCTTGTAACTGCAGGGCTTAAATAGCCCTGCAGCGTCTGACGTCAGCAGAGAAGGAGCAGGGCTTTCCCGCGCTGTCCCCTTTAAATCCAGGGCTCAGCCGCGCGCGCACGGCTAGGGGGCAGGGCCAGCCGCGGGAGGACGCCGGCAGCCATGTCGGCGTGGCAGCGTCACGTCCCGAGGCCTGCACGGCCCGTTCGGAGCTGGAGGAGACCGGAGCCGGGTGCAGGTAGGCGGCGGCGGTCCCGGCCGGCCCGGGGTCGCAACAAGATCAACCTTCACCAAGTACAGAAAGACCACAAATTACAAATATGGAGACAGAAACTGGAATGGAAACCCAAAAAAGCCACTCTGCATGCAGTACAAAACTGGAGAAATTGAAACAGAAATATAGCTTCTAACATAGTACCAGGATCTGCAATAATGCACACAAACTAATCCGCACAAAGTTACACCTGCATTATGGCATGCACTCAAATGGAACAACCCTACCTATAAAAAGGCAGTGCTACAAATATTAAACCAGGCCCTAAAACACCAATACACCTCCAGTTAGGGAAACAGAAAAAGCCAAGCTGTTATAGATTCCCACACAGAAATAATTGTAAAATTATATGAATAAATGTTTCAAGACAGCTGATGAACAGAACAACATCTAACAATTAAAAACTCTTAAAAACTATTAAAAATTCTTCAAACACCAATAAAATATTTCAAAACAGCAGACACATCACATAATACCCAATAATTAAAATGGCAGTCAATCAAGAAAAATAAACTTGAAAAGCCACCTTTATTTACCCTCTCCAGCACTTCTACTTTCCCTTGCAGGCCACACCAGAAGCAGCAGTAGCTGCTGAAGCTGTCCTCATGGTCCTCTTCGTTAGGGACCACAACCAGTCTCTGTCACTCTCTCTCTCACACACACACACACACACACACACACACCAGTCACACCCTCAGGACCAATTTCTCTCACACACACCAATCATCTCCCTGACCAGTCTCTCTCTCTCACACACACATCCCAGTCATCTCCCTGATTAGTCTTTCTCACACATACACATATCACCTCTCTGACCAGTCGCTCAATTACATAATGTTCCCTCTCTCTTACTTACACACAGGCTTTCAATCACATACATGTTCTATCTTACTTACAGGCTCAATCACTCACATGCCCCCCTCTCTCTCTCACAGCCAGCCAGAAACATACTCCATCTCTCTCGCACACACACAGAGAAGCACCCCCTCACTCATATTGACACACACAAGCACCCTCCCTGTCTCACATACACACTACACACACACACAAGTACCCTCCCTGTCTCACATATACACCACACACACATAGAAGCACCCTCCGTCTCACATACACACCACACACACACAGAAGCATCCTCCTTGTCTCACATACACACCACACACACAGAGAAGCACCCTCCCTGTCTCACATACACACCACACATACACAGAAGCACCCTCCCTGTCTCAAATACACACCACACACACAGAGAAGCACCCTCCCTGTCTCACATACACACCACACATACACAGAAGCACCCTCCCTGTCTCAAATACACACCACACACACACAGAAGCACCATCCCTGTCTCACATACACACCACACATACTCAGAAGCACCCTTCCGATCTCAAATACACACACAAACACAGGTCCCCAACTGAACAGCTTGTCTTCGGCCCCGCCAGCTTGGTCTCAGGCGGCAGCGGCTCTGATCTTCAGACCCACCGGCCTTGTCTCCAGTGGTGGCCAGCAGCACTGGTCTTCATTTCTTCAGCCCCACTGACCTGGTCTCGGATGGCAGGCAGCAGCGCCAATCTTCATTTCTTCGGCCCCGCTGGCCTGGTCTCTGGCGGTGGCCAGCAGTGCCAATCTTTGTTTCTTTGGCCCCGCTGACATGTTCTCTGACGGTAGCCAGCAGAGCCGATCTTCGGGTCTTCGGCCCCGCCAGCCGGGTCTCCAGAGGCGGTCAGCAGCTCCGGTCTTCGGCCCAGCTGGCTGCGGGTAGCACGCGACACACCTGCTGGTGTGTGGCAACACACTGGTTGAGAATCGCTGATCTAGATTTAGAGGTTAGATCAGGGGTCAGGAACCTTTTTGGCTGAGAGAGCCATAAACGCCACATATTTTAAAATGTAATTCCATGAGAGCCATACAATATGTTTAAAACTAAATACAAGTAAATGTGTGCATTTTATGTAAGATCACACTTTTAATGTACAATAAGTCTCTGAAAATATTACACCAGGCCTTAAGACACCAATACATACATCTCCTATTAGGAAAACGGACCAAGTCAGGCTGCTATAGAGTCCTACACAGAAACAACACGCCAGCAGAAAACCTCACCTGAATCACGTGCTGTCCCTCACCTAACATAGAATAAAGAGACCAAAACGCATAACAAGAAGCATGCAGAAAAAACTGAATTGGAAACTGCAACAAGCCAGAGTCTCTGTATGCAGTGTAACAAAGGAATAAAGAAACATCACCCATCCTTATAAAACAAATCAAGAAATATAAAATCATCAGCATTAAAACTGTACTAACAAAAAGAACATATTTCGAAACAGCTGATGAGTGGAATATCCAATAATTAAAAACTCATAAAACATTTCCAGATACCAACAAAATATTTCAAAATAGCAGACACAAAGATCCAGTAATGAAAAATAATAAGGATACAAAAATTTTTTTGCTCTGCATACCTGGGAACGTTTGATATCCAGGTGTCCTGAGATTGTTCTGAATTAGGAGGAGGCGGGGATAGTTTGCTTGGAACTTTCTCCTCTCTCTCAGTCACATACCAGCGCTCTCTCTCACACTGGCTCTCAATGACACACCTATACACACATGCTCTCAGTACTCACATATACCCATGCTTTTTCTCTCTCACTTATATAGGCTCTTAATTACACATTTACACACATGCTGTCTATCTTTTCACGCTTACACACACACAGGCTTTCAATCACACACATTTCTCTCACACACAGACTCTCATTCACATGCTTACAAACATGTCCTCTCTTTCTCTCATTTACACACAGGCTCTCAATCACATACTCACATGCTCCCTCACCTAAATCAGCTCTCAATCACACACAGACACACATGGTCTCTCTCTCTCATTGAAACACAGGCTCTCAATCACATACTCCATCACCTAAACCAGCTGTCAATCAGACACAGACACACATGATCTCTCTCTTACTTATACACACAGGCTGTTAATCATACATACACATGATTTCTCTCACACACAAAGGATCTCAATCATACACACATACTCTTTCACACAAACAGGTTTTCAATCACAAACTTAAACATACAGGTTCCCAATGGTAAACTTACATTCATGCTCTCTCTCACAGGCAGGCTCTCAATCACAGACATACTCTCTTTCACATATACAGGCTCTCAATCATTCACATACATGCAATCTCTCACTCACACACACAGGATCTCAAACACACATGCTTGCTCGCTCATTCACTATCACTCTCCCCCACCCCCACCCCGGGAACTCGCGGCAGCAGCAGCAGCCTCTTCCCAACGCTAACCTCCTTCATTTTCAGCCCTCGCGGAGGCGAAGGCGGAGTCCCATCGGTCGCGGTTGAAACTCTTCATTTTCCTCCGAGCCGCGCTGCAGTCTTCTTCCCGTCGGACATTAGCGTGGCCTCTTCTTCCCGCGCAGGCACCCGATGCTCACCACTTCCTCTACCGGACCGCGGGAAGAAGAGAGCACGCCGGTGCGCTCTCTTCTTCCCGCGGCCCGGAAGAGGAAGTGGTGAGCATCGGGTGCCTGCGCGGGAAGACTCCCGCGCAGGCACCCGATGACTCCAGCGCTGGCACCCGGCTGACACCCGATGACTCCCGCGCAGGCACCCGGCTGACTCCAGTCGTGCCGCTGACTCTCTCTTCTCCTCCCCCCCCCCCCCCGCGGCCGTGGTCTCTTCTTCCCGCGCAGGCACCCGATGCTCTCCACTTCCTCTTCCGGGCCGCGGGGGGGGGGGGGGGAGGGAGGAGAAGAGAGCACGCCGGTGCCGCTGACTCCAGCTGTCCTGCCGCGTTCCGCCCGGGCTGACAGCATTTTAAGCCCGGGCGGCGGAGGACCGGGGAGCAGCTGGGTCAGCGGGGAACCGCGAAGTGTGGCGACACTTGTCCGCGAGCCAGATGCAGCCATCAAAAGAGCCATATCTGGCTCGCGAGCCATGGGTTCCCGACCCCTGGGTTAGATTGTTGTACTGAACTCATGAAGTGTGTGGTATGGATGGGATGAATGTGGCCTAGATGGGTAACCACATGGGATGGGTGAAGATTAAAAAGATGGGAAGAAATGATAAAGAAAAGTAACAAAATAAACGGGATGAAATGCTTGAAATATAAGCTGGATAGTTGTGTTTTCTGTTTGTCAGTACAGATGTTTTAAAATTGTACTAATTGTATCAATATGTTGAATGATTTGTGTTTGTTTCATCTCATGTCAATAATAAAAATAAAATTAAAAAAAAAAAAAGAAACATGTCCAGATTCCAAATACAATGACATAGTTCTGGAGGAAATAGATAATGCAGAAGAAGTGAATGATTCAAAGAGCTCTCATTGACGAATGCCTCTGGTTCTTTATATTCCAGGCTATGTTTGCAGCCTCATTTAAACATTTCACAATGTGAAAGTAATCTTAGAGTAATCGATTTTGTAGACTTGGTTGTTAGCTAAAATAATTACTGGTAAGAAGCCAAATATATTATGACGATACAAAGAATAACATCTTGTTCTCTCTAGGGCTGTATTCTGCCTCCTCCATCATTAGCAGTCGAGGATGAAGACCTTTCAAGGTTGCCCAGTCTGTGGGCCTGCAGGTGCTTAATGAAGCCAGATTTGATCACAATGTTGGCTCTTTCAGTGGCAGGGTCACCATAAATGGCTGTGCCAGAAGCTTACCTGTTTCTGGATCTAGGCAGTGAACCAGGAACATTTGATAAGTGCTGGACTGTTTGTAACTGCATTCCAGGGTTGTGCTATCACAACACTGGAATGGTCCTGTTTTCAATTCGCTCGAGAGATCTGAGGAATCAAGGAGAAAGCTGTTCTAGTTATACCCCAGAATTTTACTTGTGCTGGTGATGAATGTGCTTCTAACTACCCCTGCAGTGGAGAGATTCTCTGCACAAGGAAAACAAGAAAGTAGAAGTCAGTCAGGCCCCGTGTGAGTGGCTAGGAGGTCACCTGACAAGTTCAACCAATAAGTACGCAGCAGAAGGTCAGAACCATCAATGTGTGTGTTCCCAGCCAATCAAAGGACAAAAAAAAAAAAAGCAAGCTGTCTAATTTCCCAGTTTGAGCTATTAGCCATTGTTGGAGGGAAAGAGCCTGAAAGCAGAAGCACCAGTGCAGAGCGCAGGGGAAGCAGTGCTGTTTTCCTGTAGCACTGAAGAGAGCTGTTTGCTGAGAGTTCCAGAGAGAGAGAGAAAAAAAGCTGGACTTTGAAGACCCGCAGCCTGGTGTCCTTATCAGGATCTCCAGCGCCTGGCTCGTGAGCTGGTTCTCTCTTCCCAGAGACTGCTATCTACTCTGCTATTGGAGGCTCTAAGAGGAATGAGGGAGAGCTCCTTGCGGCAGTCTTCCTTATTTGAAAGCTCTTTCTTTAAAGAGCACAGACACCCCCCCCCCCCCTTTCGTGGTGCCAGGGAGCGTATGATAACAGCTTGATTTCAGTCTGCTCCTTTCTGTGGATTACTCAGAACACAAGGGTTTTCCAAGAGTTATAATCCTTCACTGATTTAAGGCACTCATCCTTGGGGCCTCTGCCAGCCGCATCAAAGAGAACTTCAAGGGCCCCAACTTGTTTTCTCTTTTGTTCTTTTTCTATTTTTCTGGTTGTGCACAACCCTACTGAGGAGAGCTGTTCAGTGAGAGGTTAGCTGTGCTGACTGGTTCCAAGTTAAGTTGCTTCCCTATAAGAATATCATCAGCAAACTAACTTACTGTATTGATCTCCCCCTTCCTGGTGTAGAGACCCCTTGGGGTCTCCACTAGATGTTCCTAGTCCCAGCCCTTGGGTAGTCAGGTGCAGAGGGACAAACCGTTCATTACAGTATCTCCCCCAGAGTTTGTCTGGAATTGGAGAGACTAGGGCAGATGTAACATACATAGAAATGATGGCAGAAGAAGACCAAACGGCCCATCCAGTCTGCCTAGCAAGCTTTCACATTTGTTTTTTTCTCATACTTATCTGTTACTCTTGGCCCTTAGTAACCTTTTGGTTCTATTTCCCTTCCACCCTTCCAGTAATGTAGAGAGCAGTGTTGGAACTGCATCTAAGTGAAATATCTAGCTTACTTAGAGGTAGTAACCGCCGCAATAAGCAAGCTACTCCCACGCTTATTTGTTTACCCAGCCTGTGCAATTCAGTCCTTGTTGGTTGTCTGAATATAAATCCACTTTTCTTCATTACCCTCTGCTGTTGAAGCAGTGAACTGTGCTGCATATGCATTTCAAGTGAAGTATCAGGCTTAATTGATTCAGGGTAGTAACTGCCATAACAAGCAAGCTACACCCATGCTTATTTGTTTACCCCAGACTATGTAATTCAGTCCTTGTTGGTTGTTGTCTGTATATAAATCCACTTTTCTTCATTCCCCCCTGCCGTTGAAGCAGAGAGCTACGCTGGATATGCATTGAAAGTGAAGTATCAGGCTTATTTGGTTTGGGGTAGTAACCGCCGTAACAAGCAAGCTACTCCCCACTTTTGTGAATGCAAATCCTTTTTTCCATATTTCCTCTTGCCGTTGAAGCTTAAAGCAACATTGGAGTCGCATTAACCGTGTATGTTTATTGAATAAGGTTATTATCTCCAGATAGTAGCCGTCATTCACATCCGGTAGACTTTATGGATCCACAGTGTTTATCCCATGCCCCTTTGAAGTCCTTCACCGTTCTGGTCTTCATCACTTCCACCAGAAGGGCATTCCAGGCATCCACCACCCTCTCCATGAAGAAATACTTCCTGACATTGGTTCTGAGTCTGCCTCCCTGGAGCTTCAAATTGTGACCCCTAGTTCTGCTGATTTGTTTACAATGGAAAAGGTTTGTTGTTATCTTTGGATTATTAAAACCTTTCAAGTATCTGAAAGTCTGTATTGTATTGCTCCTCCTTTCCTCCAGGGTGTACATATTTAGATTCTTCAATCTCTCCTCATAAGTCATTTGATGAAGACCATCCACCTTTTTGGTCGCCCTTCTCTGGACTGCCTCCATCCTGTCTCTGTCCCTTCGGAAATACGGTCTCCAGAACTGAGCACAGAACTCTAGGTGAGGCCTCACCAAGGACCTGTACAAGGGGATAATCACTAGGGATGTGAATCGTTTTTTGATGATTTAAAAAAATCGTCAGATATTTTTTAAATCGTCAAAAATCGTTAGTCGCGATACAATAGAAATTCCCCCGATTTATCGTGAAAAATCGTAAATCGGGGGAGGGCGGGAAAACCGGCACACCAAAACAACCCCTAAACCCACCCCGACCCTTTAAAACAAATCCCCCACCCTCCCGAACCCCCCCCAAAATGTTTTAAATTATCTGGTGGTCCAGTGGGGGGGTCCCGGCGCGATCTCCCGCTCTTGGGCCATCGGCGCCATTTTGGCTGCCACTAATATAAATGGCGCCGATGGCCCGATAAAAAAAAAACCCACCCGACCCTTTAAAATGACCCCCTTAGCCTCCCCCCCCTCACAATGTCATAGGGGCGACGGTCGGCCCCTGTGACATTGTGAGGGCAAAGGTAGCGCCGGCGCCATTTTGAATATTGGCAATACGGCCCGAGTGCAGGAAGTCGCTCCCGGACCCCTGCTGGACTTTTGGCAAGTCTTGTGGGGGTCAGGAGGCCCCCCAAGCTGGCCAAAAGTCCCTGGGGGTCCAGCGGGGGTCCAGGAGCGATCTCCTGCACTCAGGCCGTATTGCCAATATTCAAAATGGCGCCGGCCCTACCTTTGCCCTGTCACATGGTAAGGGCAAAGGGCCATCGGCGCCATTTTTTTTAGCACAGCCGATGGCCTGGGAACGGGAGATCGCTCCCTGCGGCCCCCCCTGGACCACCAGGTATGTGTAAAAAGTTTTTGGGGGGGGGTCGGGGAGTGGGGGTAATTTTAAAGGGTCGGGGTGGGTTTTTTTTATCGGCGCGGGCCTCACTAAAAAAAATTAGTGATGTGAATTGGAATCGGAACTGATCCCAATTCACATCTCTAATGATCAGATTTTCCCCCCCCCCCAGCCGAACCCGATCGTTAAAACGATCGGGCACACGGTACAGAGAAGGGCGACCAGGAAGGTGGAGGATCTTCATCGGATGACGTACAAGGAGAGATTGAAGAATCTAAATATGTACACCCTGGAGGAAAGGAGGAGCAGAGGTGATATGATACAGACTTTCAGATACTTGAAAGGTGTTAATGATCAAAAGACAACGACAAACCTTTTCCATAGGAAAAAAATCAGCAGAACCAGGGGTCACGATTTGAAGCTCCAGGGAGGAAGATTCAGAACCAATGTCAGGAAGTATTTCTTCACGGAGAGGGTGGTGGATGCCTGGAATGCCCTTCCGGAGGATGTGGTGAAGACCAGAACTGTGAAGGACTTCAAAGGGGCGTGGGATAAACACTGTGGATCCATAAAGTCAAGATGCTGCCAATGAAGAGTGGGTGACTCGCCAGAATGATGGCTACTGCCTGGAGTCAATACCCTTATTAAATAAACATACACATGCTTACTGTGACTCCAACATCGCTCTAAGCTTGAACAACAAGAGGAAATGTGGAAAAAAGGATTTGCACTCACAAAGAGGGGAGTAGCTGGCTTGTTACGGCGGTTACTACCCCAAACCAAATGTGCCTGATACTTCACTTTCGATGCACATCCAGCATGGCTCTCTGCTTCAACAGCATGGGAGAAGACTGATACTTCACGTATATCCAGCATAGCTCCCTGCTTCAACGGCAGGGGAGAAGAAAAACAACCAATAAGGGCTGTATAACATAGTCTGGGTAAAACAAATAAGCATGGTTATTGCGGCGGCTACAACCCCTAACGAATCAAGCTAGATATTTCACTTGGATGCAGCTCCATCACTGCTCTCTACATTAAAGGTGGGGGTGGAAGGGAAATAGAACCAAGAGCTAAGAGAAACAGATAAGTATGAGAGAAAAAATGTGTGAAGCTTGCTGGGCAGACTGGATGGGCCATTTGGTCTTCTTCTGCCGTCATTTCTATGTTTCTATGTAATCAGTTCCCTTTTCTTACTCGATATTCTTCTCTCTATGCAGCCCAGCATTCTTCTAGCTTTAGCTATCGCCTTGTTTGTAGTTTGTTTTTAGAAGGGAAGATTGTGTTTCATGCATGTTCTCTGAGTTAGGCCCCCAGTCTGGCATAGAAGCAGAGAGCTACATGCCGTGCCCGTTCCTGTGAAAGGGCTGGGAGGAAGAGTTTTTCTGGATTTCTACATCTTTGACCTGTTCCATTCCTGGCAGGCTGAATCCCTTGCTCATTGTGGTCAGGAAGGTCTGTACACCTTTTCGAGCTGCATAAAAGGAGGTTGCAGCACCCAGTGTGAGAAGAGATCCTGCCTCAAGTTGTATTTATTCCACCATTAGGGAAAGAGAGATTTTTTTTCTACCCCCTGCCTTTTCCCCTGAACTGGAGACCTTTGGTAATAGTTTCCAGCACAGGCCTTTCCTTCTGGGAGGCCAATTGCTGCCTTTTGAAGAGGAATCATCAAAGGAGAAACAGGAGATCCCCCAACCGGAGTTTCCACCCTGGGACAGAGGACACTGCTAGGTGAAGTTCGGGATTCAACGTGGACCTCAGATACTGTGGGAAGGGATCCGGTCACTGTTAGGATTCTCCAGCCAACTTGGGATAATCATCTTTCCTTCCCATGGAGGACACCCATCTTCCAAGCCTCTGCCTGGAGGGATATTTTCTTTTTCACAGACTTAGAGAGCATTCAAATCCTGTCTCGTGTAAATCTGGGAACACTGGAAGTATCTGGACACTTTATGTCTTATATCTATTGATTCTTTTAAGAGGAATTACTGTAAACTTTAATTTGAACACCCATCCAGTGAGTCCTGCCTAATGTGTGAGTGTCCCTGTCCCAAAGAGCTATGATAAGACACATACACACACGAGAGAACACTGGTGCCTGGGCCAAGAAGGTTCCCCTTCACCCCCACAGAAAGGACCCACACCTTGGGATCTCAGGAAAGGGGAATGAGGCCACCCCAGTTACAAACTCTTTTATGGCCCTTCAAGATATGTGCCAGCCGTCAAGAAAGGGTTATACTAGAGCAACTGACAGTTTTATTACTGGGTATCTTATTTCTATTATTTCTATTGTTTTTTGTATTCATTCTTCTTACTTTACCACAAGTTCATAATAAAATTGTTATATTGTCCTTTCCTGTGTGGTGATGTTATATGCTGCATGGTGTTACAAGCAAGAGGTTCTTAAGGGGCACGCAAACTCAGGATATTTTCTGCTATGGATAACTGCCCCTCTTTTAGCCAGGGGAACTTAAAATACCTCGGGGGGGGGGGGGGGGTCACATCTGTCAAATGCCTTCATTTCTTACAATTTCGGAAAAGAAAACATTTCTAACTAAAATAATTATGCAGTTAAAATCTTATGCAAAAACCGCTGCTGGACATTTGCCATTAACAGCTAAATTTAAGTGTAACCCCATCCCAGTGTGCGTATCCTGCACGGATGGGGCCATAAAGTTATTTGTAAGCTCTTTGGGGCAGGAACTCCGACTAGCTCTTCTCTGTTGCTCCTTCCCCAGAGTGTGGATCCTTTCGGCTGAGGGGAAAGGTGTCCTTTCAGGGCCCAGTGCAGGGGTGGCTGACCTCCTTCTATGTATCCCTGGATGGGGCGGTACTTCTCTTCTCTGTGGGTGCTGAATACACAAATGAATACACTGGACGCACTGGATTAATGTCCATCTTAAATTTACTGACTAAAATAGTTGCAGATGGTGCAATAAATATGTTTCCAACACCCCAGTCCCTCTTCTGTTGTTTACAGTATTCACCTCTTATCGGTGCAGGAATCTTTCAGTACCATCCTGCGGGATTAGGTGAGATGGAGGTCCCGATGGGCAGGGTAACCTTTTAGCTGGTCAGGAAAACCTCTTCCATGAATGGTCAAAAATCCTGTCCTCCCACAGAGAGTAAACCTTTTCCTCTCCCCAGGGGCTGAAGACTCCTGATGGGCGTCCTCCAGAATCCTTGCAGACTGTTATGGTTAACAGGTTCTTCCACTTCCTTAGATTTATTTCATTCTCTGACTCTCCTCAGGATCCCAATGGGGGGATCCACAGATGCAGGTTTTTTTACCCTGCTCCACTGCAAGTAGGAAGGAGCAGCTTATAATCTTCCTCCTGGATGTCTAACTTAATACTCTTTTCCCCATTACCGAAGATAACACCGGAGTTATCCATTGTAGCAGGTCACTACCTCGAATGGGCAGGTCTTCCCTATCCCTGGACGTCCTGAACACAGGGCTCCACACTCTCCGAATCCAGGAAAGGCCCAGGTGTACAGCAAAGCTCCTACCAAGAAAGGTTCAAAATCCCGAAAACAACCTTGAGGGATATCCAAACCAGCTAGAGTGTAGACTGGCAGGCCACCCTCCTGACCCTGGTCAGGATTCCCAGGCTGGATTAGCCTGATTCCTCCGACTGGGCCTGAAAATAAAAGGTAAGCACTTTTCACCTCTTAACTCTCCAAAAATTATACAAGACTGCCTCCAGACTCTCAGGAGAGAGCTGTTCTAAAGCCTCTCAAGGGAATGACCATTCCCAGGACCCTCAAAAGGAGGGACTGAATTTGAATAGGTCTTCCCCATCCACTAACCTATTCTATCTAGTATTTTCCAGGGCTTAATGGTAACCAACAGCATGGTCAGGTTACACAAGGATCACGTTAAAGTCCCCACAGGATATTCTGCATAAGGATTCTCAAAGGATTTTAAAGATTTTGCTGCTTTTTATTTATTTATTTATTTGTTTGTTTGTTTGTTTGTTTGTATGTATGTATGTATGTATAATTAAAACAAAGGATTTTAAATAATTTGCTGTTCTTAGTTACTTGTTGGAATTCAGCCCCTGGCAGGACCCTGCAGACTTACCAGGGAATGATGTTTTGAAAGAAGAGTGCAAAACCTTCTAGCAATAATCATCAGTTTTCTGAAGCCATCAACCTACCCTAGAAGTAAAAGCATCTTGTCATACCGTGGGGAGCAGCAGGGCGCGAAAAGCAGCCTTGCTCCGGGAGGAGGGAAGAAGAGACACTGACAGCGGCGAAGCAAAAAAAACAAAAAAAACAAAAAAAACAAAAGCAAAAAGTAAGTCGCTTCGCCGCTTAGTGTCTCTTCTTCCCTCCTCCCGGAGCAGGCTGCTTTTCACGCCCTGCTCCGGGAGGAGGGAAGAGTGAAGCGGCGAAGCGACTTACTTTTTGCTTTTGGTTTTTTCGCTTTTTTTTGCTTCGGGAGGAGGGGAGAGGACTGGAGCTGCCCCGGAGACCGGCACCCATGATCGCGGCCGGGGCAGGTGAGCGGGGGCTGGGGGAAAGCTTGCCACCTACCCTTACCCCTGCCTCTACCGCAGGGGTCAGGGTAGGCGGTAAGTTAGCAGGTTAAACGCGCGACAAACGGCAGGTAAGTTAGCAGGTTAAACGCGCGACAAACGGCAGGGAAAACTAGCGATAGTCGGGGCGCGGGTTACGGGATGCTAGGGAATAGCTAATTCGCTCGTTTGCATGCAATATACATGCCGCGTGCGGAAGGGGTTGCCCGGGGAATTTAGGACGTGGTAGGAATAGGTTAAAGGGGATTCGGGATCGCAGGAAGGGCTAACGCGGCCGGAAAGTGAGTAGAGAGCCGGTTAGGGACGGGGAAACCGCGGACGCACTTTACAGGATAGACCTGACTGATAGCATTGATGACATTGATAAAGCTGATAGAATGTTTAATTTTACATCTTGAGTGGCGGGGGGGGGGTAAAGGGGTGTAAAAGGGGTATGTCTTGATGAGTGATTTATGGTGATGGCAGCTTAACCAATGCCATCTTTGTAGGCTTGTTGAAATAGCCATGTTTTGAGTAGCTTTTTGAAGAGTTTTGCATCATTTTCAAGCCTTAGGTTTTCTGGTAGCGAGTTCCATAGATATGGTCCGGCTATTGAGGTCGCTCTTTCTCTGACTGTTGTGAGGTTTGCAGCGGAGATTGGTGGAATTGTTAGAAGGGCTTTGTTGGCTGATCTTGTGTTTCGTTGAGGAAGATGCTTATGGAATAATGTCTTTAGGCAGTTGGATTGGTTGTTATGTATGGTTTTTTGAATGATGGTGAGCATTTTGTGTTCTATTTGTTTTTCGATGGGAAGCCAGTGCAGATTTCTTAGTACCGGGGTGATGTCTTCTGCTCTTTTGTGGCCGGTGAGAATTCTAGCTGTGGCATTTTGTAATATTTGGAGAGGTTGTGTGGTTGTTTTGGGGAGTCCTAATAGAAGTGAGTGTTATGGCCGCCGGTTGCGGCAGACCGCGACTGGGGCCAGGCACTTACAGTTGCGGCAGACCGCCGAAATACTAACTGCCCACAGGCGTCAGCAGGGTTCCTCGCGGCGATTCATGCAGTCGCTGAACATGGCCGCGGCGTCGGCTGCCTTCCTGCTCCCTCTCTGGCTCCTCCCCCGCCAGGTCTCCCTAGAGCCGCACGTGCGGCAGAAGCTAGCAATTAAAGGAGTCACTACAGGATTTGGGATTGGCTCCTTCCGGTGGGCTCCACCTACTGGGGTACTATTTAAGGCAAGGTCTGCACCTCAGACCTTGCCTTGGCTTCTTGGCTCCTGTGGTTTGTTGTTCCCGAGTTCCGTTCCTGGTTCTCTGTTTTGATCCCCCCATGCCTGATTCTCGGACTGGCTGTGGTTCTCCCCTGGTATCTGATTCTGGACTGGCTGCTGACTTCGCTTGGTATTGACCCTTGGACTGGCTGCGGAGTATCCTCTGGTTCTTGATCCCTGGACTGGCTGCGGAGTATCCTCTGGTTCTTATCCCTGGACTGGCTGCGGAGTATCCTCGGGTTTTTACCCCTGGACTCTTCTCGACTACCCATGAGTGTAAGCCAGAGTGGGATCGACCTGCTGGAGGCGCCAGCCCTTTGAGACACATGACCTGCTGGAGGCGCCAGCTATCTGGATCACATGACCTGCAGGAGGCGCCTGCATCCAGATTTCCCTCTGCAACCTCACGAGAACCTGAGTTGGCCTCGCCTTCCGACGGTCCACCTTCCAAGGGTCCACCTCCCGAGGCATAACAGTAAGCCAAGGCCATGGACCCGGCAGAGGCTTCCACACTAAGAGCAATTCCTGGCTTGGCTCAGAAGATAATGGAGCAACAGAGTATGTTAGAATCTATGGCAACCTCCATGGAGCGACTCAATGCTCAACTGGACGCAGTAGGTCGCTACGCACTCTGGCACTCTGACCTCAAACCCTCTGCCAGTACCAGTTCTGCCAGCAACACAAGGCTACAGTCGACCAGTTCTTCCATTACCAGCTCCACCCCGATACGCCGGGGATCCTCACCTATGCTTGGGATTTCTAGACCAGTGCAGTATCCATTTCCGTCTACAAGCGCCGCTGTTTCTGGATGATGTAACCAAGACTACCTATATTCTGTCCTTACTGGAAGGCAAGGCTCTGGCCTAGGCTTCCCTGCTGTGGCAGGGCTCGGACCCGGTATTGCAAGACTTTCCACGATTTCTAGAATTGTTTCAGACAGTTTTGAGGAACCCGGGAAACAAGCAGCCACCAGTTCCGACCTCCTTCACCTCCGTCAAGGAGGGCGATCCCTCACGGATTACACTATTGAGTTCTGAACCCTAGCTACAGAACTTCATTGGGAGGAACGCGTCCTACGAACCATATATCTGGAGGGACTATCGGCCAGGATCAAAGATGAGCTAGCCGCTCGGGAACTTCCATCCTCCTTAAATTCCCTCATTGAACTAGCAACCAGGATTGATCGACGATTACAAGAAAGGGCTCGCGAGGCCCTAGGATCAAGGAGACATCCGGCTATTTCCTATGTGCCACCGTCCACCTCCACGACTCCTCGAGAGTCCTCTACCAATGAAGGGACGGTAGAGGAACCCATGCAACTAGGCCGAGGACCTTTATCACCTGAAGAACGGCTGAGACGCCGCAAGGCAGGCCTTTGTTTATACTGTGGAGGTTCCGGCCATCATATAGACGTCCGGGAAACTACAAAGCCTAGGATCCATGGGGAGAGTCACCCTAGGCCTCGCTTCTCCAGCTCCCCCACTCTCCTTACCAGTTACCCTCCACATGGAAGGACATGAATTTACAACTTTGGCCTTAGTAGATTCTGGTACAGGTGGAGACTTTATATTACAAGAAATAGTGGATCAACTCCAGATTCCTACCCGTTTCTGTCCTAAGCCATTGATCATCTCCATTCACAGCGAACCTTTACCAGGGAGAATAACTCACCGCACGGAACCTCTGGATTGCCACATCGCACCTGACCACACAGAACGAATCACCTTCTACGTCCTCAGGAAAGCCATTCACCCGGTGGTTCTCGGCATTCCCTGGTTGCAACGCCACAATCCACAATTTGATTGGACTTCCTTAAGACTTACTCACTGGGGACCAGAATGCTGTAAGACTTGCTTAAAAGGAACTACTCCCACTCCTAGTTTCATCTGCATGTCAGCCCTGAAGGATTTACCCTTTCAGTACAATTTGAAGATGTATTCTCCAAGGAGGCCGCAGACACATTGCCCCCGCATCGAGATTTTGACTGTGCTATCAAGCTGATTCCGGGAGCCACACCACCCCGGGGGCGAGTCTATCCCTTATCTGCCGCAGAGACTCAGGCAATGTCCGAATACATCCAGGACAATCTACAGAAAGGGTTTATTCGATTATCCACCTCTCCTACGGGGGCTGGATTTTTCTTTGTCGGGAAAAAAGATGGGACATTACCCCCTTGCATTGATTTCCGCGGACTCAACGCTATTACCATCAAGGACCGATATCCTCTGCTTCTTATTGCGGAATTGTTTGATCGCCTGCAAGGAGCCCGAGTATTCTCCAAACTGGACCTACGAGGAGCTTATAACTTGGTCCGGATTCGGGAGGGGGACGAGTGGAAGACGGCTTTTAACACCAGAGATGGACATTACGAATACCTTGTTATGCCATTCGGTTTAACTAATGCTCCTGCTGTTTTCCAAGACTTTATTAATGAAATTTTTAGAGACTTGTGGTGGTTTATCTTGATGATATTTTGATTTTTTCCAAGGATATACAGACGCATCGCCAACACGTCATGCAAGTTTTGCAACATCTAAGGGAACACCGATTGTATGCCAAGCTAGAGAAATGCATTTTTGAGACATAATCCTTACCTTTTTTGGGATATATATCTCTAAGCAAGGTTTCCAAATGGACCCGACCAAAGTGAAATGCATACAAGAGTGGCCTCAACCCAACGGATTACGTGCACTCCAACGGTTTCTTGGTTTCGCTAATTGCTATTGTCATTTCATCAAAACTTTTTCCAAACTGGCTGCACCACTTACCGCACTTACACGAAAAGAAGCTAGCATCAAAACCTGGCCTGCAGAAGCGGTAGAGGCATTCCAAGCTCTCAAAGACTCCTTCCTACAACAACCTTGCCTTCGCCACCCTGATCCTAGACGTCCCTTTACGGTAGAGGTTGACGCTTCCACTGAGGGAGTTGGAGCGGTGCTGAGCCAGAATGACGTAGGAGGAACGTCTCATCCGTGCTCCTATTTTTCGAGGAAATTTTCACCTGCAGAACGCAACTATTCCATTGATGACAAAGAATTGTTAGCCATTAAACTTGCCTTTGAGGAATGGCGACAGTGGTTGGAGGGGGCTCAACACCGCATTACAGTTTTTAACGGGCCATAAAAACCTAATATACCTACAGCAAGCTCAACGCCTGAACCCACGTCAGGCTCGTTGGGCACTATTCTTTACACGTTTCAATTTCGAACTTAGATATCGACCAGCAAGCAAGAATGTCAAAGCCGTTGCGTTGTCTCGGTCTTTTGTCAGTGAAGACATGGAGGAACCTATACAGAATATTATCGACCCAGTCCGCATCATTCTCTCGGCAACTTTCACGGTTCCAGTCGGTAAGACAGTAGTACCCAGGAGACTCCGCAATAAGGTACTGATATGGGGACATGATTCCCAGTTGGCTGGGCATCCAGGACGTAGACGAACGCTAGATCTTCTTCAACAACATTATTGGTTGCCTGGGATGTGCAAGGACATTCGCGCGTATGTTGACTCCTGTCCTGTTTGTGCGCAACATAAGAATCCTGTGGGGAGACCTTGGGGGCAGTTACAACCACTTCCGGCACCAACAAGACCATGGACTCACATTTCCACCGATGTCATTGTCGATCTTCCAGCTTCAGAAGGACATACTGTAATATGGGTAGTGGTTGATCGATTTTCTAAGATGGCCCACTTTACACCACTACCCGCCCTCCCCTCTGCTCCCAGTCTGGCTCAATTATTTATGTCAATCACACAACAAAACCCACTCACACCAACTGGTGTACTCTAGTACACACCAATGTCAACAACCAAAAATAAACTGTGTACTAGTTAAAGAACTAACATAACACCCAAAAACGCCAAACAGTTTTTAAACAAATTTTGTAAGACCCTCTATTCACGAGAAGACATATTATGTGTTCAACTCGTTTCTCATAGGGGTCACTATTGCTTTTAATCATTCAAAAGTTCAATTTTTGTTATCTTTTTCAAAGTTTTTTTAAAAATTCCTCAACCAATTTTTTGGCAAGCAAAGTGCAACGGGTACTTATCCGCGCTGAAAAGGTCCCAGGTGACCCGACATGGCCATGTTTCGGACCGCTGTCCTGCTTCAGGGGTAAAGAAGGAAACCAATTCAGATACTTTGTAGAAAACTTCTTCTTACGGCGTCTTTATTCTGTGCCGGTCAATTTTTTCACACAGGCTGCATTTCAGCCCGCTGTATTTCAACAATGGCAACCCAACGGAAGCTGTTTATACGAATGTCAGCGCTTGGTACCACCCCTTCCGGTGACGGGTAGTAGTTCCCTCTCACGTCCTCGCACCCAAACGCTGTCAGTCTGATTACAATTTTTCTATTTGTAACTAAAACATATGTTCAAGACTCACATATTACGAAAAAACCAAGGAGGAAGGCTGTCCATGTAGCGCTTCAAAAAACGGCAAACTCTGTCCCATACGCTCTTATCTAAACAGCATAGGGGTAGATTTTAAGAGGCGCGCGAACAGCCTACTTTTGCTTGCGCATCAGACTCAAGCAAAAGTACGCTGGATTTTAGTAGATACGCGCGGAGGCGCGCGTATCCACTAAAATCCTGGATCGGCGCGCGCAAGGCTATCGATTTTGTATAGCCTGCGCGCGCCGAGCCGCGCTGCCTCCCCCCGTTCCCTCCAAGGCCGCTCCAAAATCGGAGCGGCCTCGGAGGGAACTTTCCTTTGCCCTCCCCTCACCTTACCCTCCCTTCCCCTACCTAACCCACCCACCCGGCCCTGTCTACACCCCCCCCTTACCTTTGTCGGGGGATTTACGCCTCCCGGAGGGAGACGTAAATCCCCGCGCGCCAGCGGGCCTGCTGCGCGCCGGGCCGCGACCTGGGGGCGGGTACGGAGGGCGCGGCCACGCCCCCGGGCCGTGGCCACGCCCCGTACCCGCCCCCAAAACGCTGCCGACACGCCCCCGCAACGCCGCGCGCTCCGGCCCCGCCCCCCGACACGCCCCCCTCCGAGAACCCCGGGACGTACGCGAGTCCCGGGGCTCTGCGCGCGCCGGGAGGCCTATGTAAAATAGGCTTCCCGGCGCGCAGGGCCCTGCTCGCGTAAATCCGCCCGGTTTTGGGCGGATTTACGCGAGCAGGGCTCTGAAAATCCGCCCCATAATGCGTACCAGGGGGGCAGTTCTCTGTCACGTTCTCTCCCAATGTGTGCTGGTAAATCAAAAGCAGCTGTGATCTCTGTCTCGTCCTTTCACGCTGTACGATTAAACCCTGCAAAGTGCATCCCAGGGCGGTGATCCTCCAGCGCATCCACTCCTAGGTAGTGCTGGTCCATCATATACCATTGTATTCTCGATCACATCCAAATATTGAGGCTATCATTGCAAACAGTAGCATAATAATGTAGTTTAATACCCAATCAAATGACCAGATATTTTGGGAAGAAAATCTAATAGAAAACACAGGTCTTGTAAGAACTAGTCATATGAGAGAATACCAATTGATTCTCTCATTTAATCCATTAGGGTCCATAGTGTTCAGGTGAAAAATCCAGAAATGTTCACGTCGGTTCAGAGAGGACTGTATGTCTCCTCCCCTGGGGTTATGATCCACTTGTTCCAAAATGGACCACCGCAAGTCAGTAAATTGGTGATATTGATTGATACAGTGTTGCACTAAAGGAGCCGCAAGTTTAGATGTCCTAATGCAACTTCTGTGTTCAATCAACCGCGTACGGATTTTTCTCTTTGTGCGGCCAATGTAAACCAGGTTGCAAGGACACTGTATGGCGTATACAACGCTCATTGAATCACACGAAGTCCATCTGTCATGCCGAACCACGACCCCTGAGTGAGGCGCCCGCCATTGTTCTCCTGTAAGGGTTTGTGCACACATGTCACAAGTCCCACAAGCTTGATGGCCTCCAGAGGAAAATCGTTTTGTGGTAGATGAAAACCGGGAATGTACAATACGATCCCTAATATTCTGTCCTCTGAAGTAGGCAAATCGTGGACTGGTTTGAAATACCGTATGCAACATTAGAACTTTCCAATGTTCACGTACGATATTGACTACTTCATTCACATGGCGTGAATACTTCAAAGTACAAGTCAGCTCTTGATTATAGGGACGTTGCTGGTAAAGTAACAACAGGTCTCTATTAGCAAAGCGGGCTCTCTTATACGCCCTCCTTACTACTCCCCGCGGGTAACCTTTTTGCACAAATCTAGTAGAAAGAACTGCGGCTTGGGATTTAAAATCCTCCAGGGACGAACATATCCGGCGTAATCTGAGAAATTGAGATATGGGGAGTCCATTCTTTAACCTTTGAGGATGAAAACTGGAATACCTTAAATAGTGATTCCGATCGGTGGGCTTCCTATAAAGGGAAGTTGTAAAAGAATCTCCCTGTTTCTTAATCAATATATCTAAGAACGCTACTGCATGTGGATCAACATGAGCCGTGAATTGAAGATGAGAATCCTGCAAATTTAACCAACCCAAAAACAGTTGTAGCTCATCCCATGTTGATGTCCAAATAAAGAATATATCGTCAATGTAGCGCCGCCAGATTAGAATATCCTTGAACCATGCAGATTTGTACAGGAATTTCTCCTCAAAACAGGTTACATATAGGTTGGCAATGTCCGGGGCAACAGTGGCCCCCATAGCCACACCTTGGACTTGTAAATAGAAGGTCCCATGAAAGCTGAAAAAATTTTTGAACAGAACTAGTTTCAACATATCCAGCAGAAACCCTGTGGGTACACGATGCGGACGTGGGCGATCCCTCAGAATGTCTTGTACCAATTGATACGCTTCCTCTTGCGGTATGTTGGTATACAATGAGGTGATATCTAAGGTTACCAACCAACAGCCCTCAGTTACCGGTGGGAGATCCTGCAGGATGCGGAGCATATGGGACGTATCTTGAAGAAAAGAAGTGGATTGTAGTACTACAGGTTTCAGGAAAAAATCAAGGAAATTTGACAAGGGTTCTAAAATGGACCCCCGCCCTGCTACAATTGGGCGGCCAGGAGTTACAAATAGAAAAATTGTAATCAGACTGACAGCGTTTGGGTGCGAGGACGTGAGAGGGAACTACTACCCGTCACCGGAAGGGGTGGTACCAAGCGCTGACATTCGTATAAACAGCTTCCGTTGGGTTGCCATTGTTGAAATACAGCGGGCTGAAATGCAGCCTGTGTGAAAAAATTGACCGGCACAGAATAAAGACGCCGTAAGAAGAAGTTTTCTACAAAGTATCTGAATTGGTTTCCTTCTTTACCCCTGAAGCAGGACAGCGGTCCGAAACATGGCCATGTCGGGTCACCTGGGACCTTTTCAGCGCGGATAAGTACCCGTTGCACTTTGCTTGCCAAAAAATTGGTTGAGGAATTTTTAAAAAAACTTTGAAAAAGATAACAAAAATTGAACTTTTGAATGATTAAAAGCAATAGTGACCCCTATGAGAAACGAGTTGAACACATAATATGTCTTCTCGTGAATAGAGGGTCTTACAAAAATTTGTTTAAAAACTGTTTGGCGTTTTTGGGTGTTATGTTAGTTCAATTAATTATGTTACATGTTTTTCGTCTTCATGGAATACCCCAACACGTCACATCTAACCGTGGGTCGCAATTCACGGCCCAATACTGGCGGAGCCTCTGCACCAAGTTTCACATTGCACTAGACTTCACCACCGCTTTTCATCCTCAAGCCAATGGGCAGGCAGAGAGGAATAATCGTGCTCTAAAACAATTCCTACGCTCTTATGTTAATGCTCGACAGGATGATTGGGCGGCATTGCTGCCCTGGGCAGAATTCTCTCATAATTTTCACACTTGTACCTCGACTGGGGCTTCTCCATTTCAAATTGTTTTCGGTTGACAACCTGCTCCACCGGTGCTGCTCCCGCTGCCTGTCTCCGCTCCGGTGGTCCAGCTTACTGCTACACAATTTAAGCGACTGAATACATACCCGACAGATGCTACAGAAAGCTGCAAATACTGCTAAGAAATTTGCTGATCGACATCGGAGACCAGCACCACGATTTCGTCCAGGAGAAAAGGTTTGGCTCAGCACCAGATATATCCGCTTAAGGGTTCCCTCGATGAGATTGGCCCCTCGTTACACTGGCCCTTTTCCTGTGACTAAACAAATAGGTCCCATGACCTATCAATTACGCCTGCCCGCCACACTACGTATCCACAATTCCTTTTCTGTGTCCCTATTGAAGCCCTTGCTCCTCAATTGGCCCTCTCGGAAGGCTCCTGTGACTCCACAACTGAGGGTGGAGGAAGACTCTACTTATCAAGTTCGGGAAGTTCTCGATGTTCGGAAACGAGGTCATAGATGGGAATATCTCCTAGCTTGGGAAGGATTTGGGCCGGAAGAGAATTCTTGGGAACCTGCAACTAACATCCTAGATAAAGATCTTCTCAAGAACTTCCACACTACTCACCCTGGAAAACCCAAGCCTTCTCGGGGGAGGCCTAAAGGAGGGGGTACTATTATGGCCGCCAGTCGCGGCAGACCGCGACCGGGGCCAGGCACTTACAGTCGTGGCAGACCGCCGAAATACTAACTGCCCGCAGGCATCAGCAGGGTTCCTTGCGGCGATTCCTGCAGTCGCTGAACATGGCCGCGGCGCCGGCTGCCTTCCTGCTCCCTCTCTGGCTCCTCCCCCGCCGGGTCTCCCTAGAGCCGCACGTGCGGCAGAAGCTAGCAATTAAAGGAGCCACTACAGGATTTGGGATTGGCTCCTTCCGGTGGGCTCCACCTACTGGGGTACTATTTAAGGCAAGGTCTGCACCTCAGACCTTGCCTTGGCTTCTTGGCTCCTGTGGTTTGTTGTTCCCGAGTTCCGTTCCTGGTTCTCTGTTTTGAACCCCCATGCCTGATTTTCGGATTGGCTGTGGTTCTCCCCTGGTATCTGATTCTGGACTGGCTGCTGACTTCGCTTGGTATTGACCCTTGGACTGGCTGTGGAGTAACCTCTGGTTCTTGATCCCTGGACTGGCTGCGGAGTATCCTCTGGTTCTTATCCCTGGACTGGCTGAGGAGTATCCTCTGGTTCTTGATCCCTGGACTGGCTGCTGAGTATCCTCTAGTTCTTGCTCCCTGGACTGGCTGCGGAGTATCCTCTGGTTCTTATCCCTGGACTGGCTACGGAGTATCCTCGGGTTCTTACCCCTGGACTCTTCTCGACTACCTGTGAGTGTAAGCCAGAGTGGGATCGACCTGCTGGAGGCGCCAGCCCTTTGAGACACACGACCTGCTGGAGGCGCCAGCTATCTGGATCACACGACCTGTAGGAGGCGCCTGCATCCAGATTTCCCTCTGCAACCTCACGAGAACCTCTGAGTTGGCCTCGCCTTCCGACGGTAGGAATTTGAAGTACTACGTCGGACCAAGGGTCCACCTCCCGAGGCATAACAGTGAGTTGCAGTAGTCAAAGCATGTGAAAATTAGGGATTGAAGTATTGTTCTGAATTCTGGTTGGTTTAGCAGTGGTTTTAGACGTTTAAGTACTGCAAGTTTGTAGAAGCCCTCTTTGGTTTCAAGGCTATGTGGTTTTTGATGCTCAGTTCGGAGTTGAGCCATATACCCAGGTCTTTCACGTTTTCCCTTAGTTTAATTTTTATATCAGTTGGACTTGTGTTATTGGGAGGGGGGAGGGTGTTGTTGAGCTTTTTCTTTCAAGTAGAATGTATTCAGTCTTGTCAATATTCAGGCATAGTTTCATTTGGTTTAGGGTATTTTTTATGTTGCTGAGGTATGTGGCTGAGAGTTTAAGGGCATTCTCTACAGTGCTTGTTACTGGGATGAGTAGTTGGAAGTCGTCAGCGTACATGAAATAGGTGATGCTGAGGTTTGATAGTAGTTGGCATAATGGTAGGATATAAATGTTGAACAGTGTGGCGGATAGAGCAGATCCCTGTGGCACTCCGGTTTCAAGGGGGGATTGATTCTGAGAGGGAATTGTTAAAGTCCACTTGGAATGTTCTGTTTCTTAGAAATGAGAACTAGGCTAATGTGTTTCCTGTTATGCCAATTTCAGTTAGTCTTTGAATTAGGGTTTTGTGGTCAACCGTGTTGAAGGCTGCGGATAGATCTAGTAAGATGAGAATGTATTGTTGGCCATTGTTGAACCCTCTTAGGACTGTATTGGTTAAGAACATAAGAACAAAAGAAAATGCCATACTGGGTCAGACCAAGGGTCCATCAAGCCCAGCATCCTGTTTCCAACAGTGGCCAATCCAGGCCATAAGAACCTGGCAAGTACCCCAAAACTAAGTCTATTCCATGTAACCATTGCTAATGGCAGTGGCTATTCTCTAAGTGAACTTAATAGCAGGTAATGGACTTCTCCTCCAAGAACTTATCCAATCCTTTTTTAAACACAGCTATACTAACTGCACTAACCACATTCTCTGGCAACAAATTCCAGAGTTTAATTGTGCGTTGAGTAAAAAAGAACTTTCTCCGATTAGTTTTAAATGTGCCCCATGCTAACTTCATGGAGTGCCCCCTAGTCTTTCTACTATCCAAAGAGTAAATAACCGATTCACATCTACCCGTTCTAGACCTCTCATGATTTTAAACACCTCTATCATATCCCCCCTCAGTCGTCTCCTCTCCAAGCTGAAAAGTCCTAACCTCGTCTTTCCTCATAGGGGAGTTGTTCCATTCCCCTTATCATTTTGGTAGCCCTTCTCTGTACCTTCTCCATCGCAATTATATCTTTTTTGAGATGCGGCGACCAGAATTGTACACAGTATTCAAGGTGCGGTCTCACCATGGAACGATACAGAGGCATTATGACATTTTCCGTTTTATTCACCATTCCTTTTCTAATAATTCCCAACATTCTGTTTGCTTTTTTGACTGCGGCAGCACACTGCACCGACGATGTCAATGTGTTATCCACTATGACACCTAGATCTCTTTCTTGGGTTGTAGCACCTAATATGGAACCCAACATTGTGTAATTATAGCATGGGCTATTTTTCCCTATATGCATCACCTTGCACTTATCCACATTAAATTTCATCTGCCATTTGGATGCCCAATTTTCCAGTCTCACAAGGTCTTCCTGTTGAGGAGTAGTGTTTCAGTGCTGTGTTGTCTCCAGAAGCCATGTTGTGTGGGATATAGGATGTTGTTTAGTTCAAGATGATCATCTAACTGTTTCAGGACTACCTTTTCTGTCCCCCTTCCAGTCATTAATTCAAATTTGATCATATTATGATCACTATTGCCAAGCGGCCCCACCACCGTTACCTCTCTCATCAAATTTTGTGCCCCACTGCAAATTAGATCTAAAATTGCTCCCTCTCTCTCATTTATTCCATCCAGGAACTTTATCTCTCTAGCATGCCCTGATGTTTCACTTACCTAGTCAATACTGTGATAATTGACATCTCCCATTATTACTGCACTACCAGTTTGGTTAACTTCCCTCATTTTTCTTAGCATTTCACTGTCCATCTCACCATTTTGGCCATGTGGACGGTAGTATACTCGTCATTATACTTTTCCCCAACACTCAAGGGATTTCTACCCATAAAAATGTGATTGTGCATTTAGTCTTATGCAGGATCTATATCCTTTTGGACTCTATGCCATCCCAGACATAAAGTGCCACACCGCCTCCCAGATGCTCCTCTCTGTCATTGCAATATAATTTGTACCCTAGTATAGCACTATCCCATTGGTTATCCTCTTTTCACTATGTCTCTGAGATGCCAATTAAGTCATCAAAATGGCATCAAAATGGCAGATGAAATTTAATGTGGATAAGTGCAAGGTGATGCATATAGGGAAAAATATAGGGAAAAATAACCCATGCTATAGTTACACAATGTTAGGTTCCATATTACCTGCTACAACCCAAAAAAGAGATCTAGGCGTCATAGTGGATAACACATTGAAATCGTCGGTTCAGTGTGCTGCGGCAGTCAAAAAAGCAAACAGAATGTTGGGAATTATTAGGAAGGGAATGGTGAATAAAACGGAAAATGTCATAATGCTTCTGTATCGCTCCATGGTGAGACCGCACCTTGAATACTGTGTACAATTCTGGTCGCCGCATCTCAAAAAAGATATAGTTGCGATGGATAAGGTACAGAGAAGGGCTACCAAAATGATAAGGGGAATGGAACAGCTCCCCTATGAGGAAAGACTAAAGAGGTTAGGACTTTTCAGCTTGGAGAAGAGACGGCTGAGGGGGGATATGATAGAGGTGTTTAAAATCATGAGAGGTCTAGAACGGATAGATGTGAATCAGTTATTTACTCTTTTGGATAATAGAAAGACTAGGGGGCACTCCATGAAGTTAGCATGTGGCACATTTAAAACTAATCGGAGAAAGTTCTTTTTTATTCAACGCACAATTAAACTCTGGAATTTGTTGCCAGAGGATGTGGTTAGTGCAGTTAGTATAGCTGTGTTTAAAAAAGGATTGGATAAGTTCTTGGAGAAGAAGTCCATTACCTGCTATTAATTAAGTTGACTTAGATAATAACCACTGCTATTACTAGCAATGGAATAGACTTAGTTTTTGGGTACTTGCCAGGTTCTTATGGCCTGGATTGGCCACTGTTGGAAACAGGATGCTGGGCTTGATTGTTGCGATCCCCCCTGCTGCTGCGCTACAGGAGGTCTCTTACCTTCCTCCAGAGGCCGCTCTGAAGCCAGGGCCTCGCCTACGTTCCATCTGGGACTTGCTCCAGGGCCTGAGAGGTCTAGCTGTGCCTGTGGCTTGCATGCCTCATCTATTGTGGGTGGGGAGGAGGCGGGGGCGGCCAAAGGCCGCCCCACCCCTTAAAGAAACAGGGAGAAACAGACAACTAAAGAAAGGGAAGGAGAATCCATTGCACCCCAGCGCCCCCTTGCGAGGGCGCCGGAGACTACCAGCATGGGACAAAGGAAGGGAAGGTAGGAGGGGCGACAAAACAAGAGGCCACTAGGACACACGTGGCCGAAAAAGCAAGCAGGAGGCTGGAAGCAGGAAGCAGCAGTAGCTGGAACCAGCAGGCAGCAGCAGCAGCAGGGCTCAGGAGTAGCAGCAGGGCTGGAGGCCCAGGGGACTCAAAGTCACAGGGCTGGAGGCCCAAGAGAGACAGCACTACAGGGCTGGAGGCCCAAGAGAGACAGCACTACAGGACTGGAGGCCTAGCAGACACAGTTCCAGGGCCTGAGAGGCCTAGCAGACACAGTTCCAGGGCCTGGGAGGCCTAGCAGACACAGCTCCAGGGCCTGTGCTCCATCCGGGACTTGCTCCAGGGCCTGAGAGGCCTAGCTGTGCCTGTGGCTTGCATGCCTCAGCGTTTGGACTTCCTGTTGGGCGACGCCCTTCCCTAGGGGCTGGCCCGCAGCTCTCTACCCCAGTTATAGGACCAGCGGTGGGCGGTCCTGGCAAGCTCCTCCCAGGGAGTTGCCTTCTACCTCCAGTATTTAAGGACTTTCTGTTCACTTGCAAAGGGCCTTTGGATCAGGTCCTACAGTCGTCTGTATCCTTGCTGATCCAGGTCTTCCGTGATCATCATATGCTTTGATGGATCCCTGTCCAGTGTCTCTGCCTAGATGTTTGTTCCTGTGCCTGCCAGCCGTAAGGACTTCGGATGTGAGTATCCCAGCATCGGAGTTCCTGTTCGCCTGGAGTTTCCCTGCACCCTCCTTCTCAGCGTGGTCCGCGACCAGCCTTCCTGGGCTGTGTAGGGCGCGTCTGGGACAGGGTGGTCCGCGACTCAGTCCCACGGGTGGGCTGAGTAGGGCGCCCTGATGGACAGTGCCATGTTTCCGTCCAGCCTTGTCTCAGTGTCTGCTTCAGCCCTTGCCCGGATGTCTTCCTGTCTCTGCCTTGACCTACGTCCTCGTCTGGTTCCTGAGCCTTCTGTCCTGTTGGGCCCTGGAGTGGCCAACAGGAGGGATTCGTCCCACGGGCTCTTGAGCTTCTGCCAGCCGAGGGGGCTTCGGATGTGAGTATCCCAGCATCGGAGTTCCTGCTCGCCTGGATCCTCCCTGTGTCTCGCTTCAGCCCTTGTCCTGATGTCTCCGTCTTGCTTCAGCCTGCTTCTGCCCCGTCTGATGTCTTCTGTTTAAGGACTCTGTCTGCCCTCGCCTCTGTCCGGCCTGCTGCCCATTGCCGTTCCCTGCGGCAGGTCCGAAAGGGCCGGGAACAGTCGGAGGACCGTTCATTAGTCAACTTCCCCGTGTTGGCTACCATGGGCATGCAGGTCCGGCTGAGGGTCGGACTCCCTGCTTCTGCTCCTGCCTGCCTCGCTCACCATGCCTGCTCAGCTCACCTCCCACGGTGTGGCTTGGGGCTCCTCCTTGAGTCCTGCCGTGGCCCAAGGGCTCACCACCACCCGCTTACGACGACCGCGCCCGCGCGCGCTCGTAACATTGATGGACCCTTGGTCTGACCCAGTATGGCATGTTCTTATGTCATCATTCACTGCTATACATTCTAATTCTCCCATCTTACTTCTCGGACTTCTTGCATTAGCATACAAACATTTCAAAGTGTGTTTTTTGTTTGTATTTACATTCTGCTTTTCAGTTGATAGGGATAAATTGAAATCTTTTAGCTCAGGTGAGTTTTTAATTATAGGCACTTGGACTACTTTTCTTATTATTGGAACCTCTCTGTTGGGGTGCCCTAACTCTAATGCTTCAATAGTATCCTTTGACCTCCCTCCAAACCAGGCACTGCTGAGTGACTGTCGGCTTTCCCCTTTGTCCTAGTTTAAAAGCTGCTATATCTCCTTTTTAAAGGTTAGCACTAGCAGCCTGGCTCCACCCTGGTTAAGGTGGAGCCCATCCCTTTGGAAAAGATTCCCCCTTCCCCAAAAGGTTCCCTAGTTCCTTACAAAACTGAATCCCTCTCCCTTGCACCATCGTCTCATTCACACATTGAGACTCCAGAGCTCTGCCTGCCTCTGGGGACCTGCGCGTGGAACAGGGAGCATTTCAGAGAATGCTACCCTGGAGGTTCTGGATTTAAGCTTTCTGCCTAAGAGCCTAAATTTGGCTTCCAGAACCTTCCACATTTCCCTATGTCGTCGGTGCCCACATGTACCATGACAGCTGGCTCCTCCCCAACAATGTCTAAAATCCTATCTAGGTGTCGTGTGAAGTCTGCCACCTTCGCACCAAGTAGGCATGTTATCAGGCGATCCTCACAACCACCAGCCACCCAGCTGTCTACATTCCTAATAATCTAATCACCAACTATGATAGCTGACCTAACCCTGGGAGATACATCCTTTGTGTGAAAGGACAATGCACCACCTGGAGAGCAGGTCCTTGCTATAGGATCATTTTCTGCTGCACCAGGTTGATGGTCTCAGATCATGAGACCTTCCTCCTCCAAGGCAGCACCAAGGCTGCCAGACTGGAGTTGGGACTTGGCTACTATGTCCCTGAAGGTCTCATCTATATACTTCTCTGTCTGCCTCAGCTCTTCCAGTTCTGCCACTCTAGCCTCCAGAGATCGGACTCGTTCTCTGAGAGACAGGAGCTCTTTGCATAGCATGCACATGTACAACTTCTCACCAATGGATAAAAAAATCATACATGTGACACTCGATGCAAAAGACTGGGAGGCCCCCCTCTTGCTGCTGGTCTGTTGCCTTCATCTTAAATTTGTTCAGTTCCTAGTTAAGTTTTAGGTTGCTTTGGGAGTAGGAATGTGTACAATTAGGGTCCTTTTAAATGTATTAGTGTATTCACTATATATCTGGTAGTGAGCTACAAGGGAATGATCAAACTCTTGATAAGGTGTGGGGAATTTCTGAGCTTAAGTTAAAAGGCTGATTAAAAAAAAAAAGTTTAAGTGTGAAAGTGACACCTGCCTAGAAATTAAAGCATAAGCTAGGGATGGGTAGGAGAGGGGTGTGAAGTTTGGGAAATACAAACACATAAACTTCTGTTTGTTGCCTGCCTTTCTGACTACCTATTTAAAGCAAAACACACAAACACACTAAATAATATACCACAATACTTTACTTCTCCCCAATACTTTTAAGTTTTACAAATTTTTCCAACCAGTACTTACTGATTCTTTCCAGCCACCAGCAAGGTGATCCTCTCCTCTCAGTGCTCTAGCCTTGCTTCACAGAAACCCTTTATTACAACACCAAAGAAGAAAGAGACCTGCTTACCTCAGCAGTGCTTAAACCAGAAACAATAGCAGTCAGACATATTTTCTCCTACCTTTAGCAACCTGAGGCTTGTCTGTTCCCTCCTGGGCTCACTCTGTTATTCTCCTGTGACCAGGATTCCCTTTTGGGCTGTGCCTTAAGGTGGATCAGGCTAAATGCTTGGTCCTGGTATTTTAAGGAGGTCCTGATATATACTCCTTTACATACCCTCCCCCTCATCTTGACCTTCCCAGGTTGAGAGTTTGCTCCTATCTGGGTTATTTCCTGAGGAAAGGAATTCCTGTGTATTTCTCTTTTGGCTACTTATTCTGTACGTCCTTTTCATCTAATGCCTCTATCTATAGCAACCACTAAATGCTGGAAACCACTGAACATTTTTTTCCCCTGCGTTGCCGTCATGGTTTGGGCATCTTAGGTTCCCTGACCCCTCTGGATCTTCTGATGGGAAAGCCTGAGGGAAAGGTGTCTCAGTATGTTCTGAGCTGGTCGAATTAGTCGTAAACTGGCTCCAGAGAGTCTTAAACTCTGGACAATCACATCCCAAAACAATGGGGTATGGGAACTGAGGCAGTAAGTCTGTCCAACTGAGGTTGTCAGCAAGACCTCACTGGTCCGGTATTGTCACATATACAGGCAAGGGTCACCATCTTCTCATAGTCAATCTGTACTCTTTTGACTAACTCCCTCCGGGTGAGAGACCTTATGCTTCTTGAGTGTACCAGGGCTTGCGTGGGAGAGCCATCCAGTTCTTCTAGAACCACAAAAGTTTAGTTTATTTAAAAAATGTGTATACCGCATACATCATTAGATTTTGAAGCAGTTAACAGGCTTAAAAACATGAAAAAGGCAAACATAAACTAAAATTGAGTAATTAAAATACAGTTTCCCAAAAAAATTATATATATCTCCAATCATCGCTGCATAAAGGCGTTTCTAAAAAAGTAAGTTTTCAGTGCTGTTTTAAAATATGTTATACAGGACATAATTCTTAACTCGTTAGGAAGAGAGAACCCAAGTAGGGAATGGCCACAAAGTTGAAGAAATGTAGGGTCATCAGGTTAACGTCCATAGGTTCATCTTTTGTCTGAATATAGTCATGGGTAAAATGATCTCCCTCCCCACAGCTGAAGTAGACTGGCAGTCCTGGATCTTGTGATTGGTGTCCTTTTGGACTGTGGCAGTCCAGTCTCAGTGGTGGCATTTTCTCAGGTAGATGAGGTTGCTCTGGCATTGACCAGGCCTGGTGGAAGGAATCAGCCCTTTCCAGGATGGTCTCCAAGATGAGCTTTGAGTGCCAACATACCCAGTGTCATATAGGCCAGCCCAACCCATCCATACACATACTATATCAATTCGGCTACATTAATGCCTGTCTTCCCTTCAGGCTGTCACGATTTCCAGCCTATCTCTTTTAGCCAATAGAAAAGGCTTTGTGGTTGAAAATTTCCTTTGGGTTGAATGACTTGCCGCCAAAACTGTTGCCAATACACACTTCTGGAGTGCACCCCATTCTCTCAAGTATGGCAACTTTGACCTCTGTGTAGCTGGCCCTTCCATCAGGATTTGCAGCTTGAAAGGCAGCCTGGCTGCTGCCTGTCAGTAGATTCCTGAGGTACAGGGTCCAAGTGAACTCTCACCATCCTGCCAGCCAGATGGTTCATTCAACATTGATTAAGAAACAGTCTGGGTTCTCACCTGGAGCCATGTTAAACACTACAGGTGATAGCAGGGTAGGCCTATTGTAGCAACTTGTACTGCTTGTGCCAATTGGGTAACCTGCTTTTGCAGTGCTTACTGCTGAGCATATTGGTTCTGTACCACAGTTTGTAACTGCTGTTGTCCCTTTGTGAGGACCTGCAGTAATTGCTGTATGTTGAGCTCTTCCTAGAGGGTCACTGCCGTGTTAAAGAATACACAAACAAAAATCTTTCTGTCTCTCAGGGGAGGAGGGGAAAAAAAAAAAACCTAGCGCGTACAGCTCTTACTTACCACAGTTCTTATCTGTCCAGGTGGGGCTAGCCCCCTTAGACCTTTATATTCAACAGCTGCCTCTGCAGCCAGGCCACCCCAATTTTTTTTTTTTTTTCGGCATGGTTTCCCTGTTCTATGCAGGCATTTAGAGCAGGAATCCCATCTCTGCTACGATATGTAATACCTTGGGGAGTGGCAAAGGCTTAGGTAGGGTGCCAAAGGACATATCAATCTGGATTCCAGCCTTGCTTCACTGAAATCCGTTATTATTTACAACAACACAATAGCTGAAAGTAACTTGCTTAACTCAGCAGTGCTTAAGTCAGAAAGACTCCCTGGGGCCTGCCTGTTCCTGTTCTCTTATTCCTCTACTTAGGGAAATGCCCTGTGACCAGAATTCTTTTTGGTCTGTGCCTTAAGGTGGACGAGGCTAAACATGTGGTCCTGGTCTTGGGGGTCCTGATATATATTCCTTTGCACTCCTCATCTCTCAGCATCTTCTTTTCATGGTTAACCAAATTATGAAACATGAACCAGTTACATCACTGAGAATATATGGAATAGGAATATTTGTCCATTCTTCACTCTGCACTGATGATCCCCCTTCACCCTGCTCCATAAGATGGCTCATTACTTTTACCTTTCCTTACTCAGCCCATTGCCATTTGTTTTGGTATTATAGACCACAGCTGGAGCGGCTTTTTGCTAGCAAAAATCTGCACAGAGTAGAAAATCTGTTTTTCTTAGCAGCTGGCAGAACCAGAGTAATGCATTCCTAACTTCTGTTCCTGATTCACAATCATTCTTATGACAGTGCCAAAGGCAGAATTTGAAGGCCTTGGTAGCACTGATAAGAGCCGAGGCACACTCTGTCAGAAAGGATCGAGTCCCAGCGCAAGGGAATTTATCAATAATTACTGTCCCGGATAGCATTCTGTCATTGCATTGCCTCTTTGGAAGCTCTGCAGCATTCAGGAGGTTCAAGAGGACACCAGGTAGGGCTAGAGCCCTTAGAAAGGAGGACACCAGGTGGGTTGAAGCCCTTTGAAAGAACAATCCTTAGTTTCTTTTTTTCTAGTGCAAGAGATAACATAAAATGGATGAGAGAGACTATTACAACGCTATTTTTGGAGAAGAGAAATTACATATAAGTAAATTACACTACTCCAAAAACTAAGTATGTCTAAACATTCACACTGATAGGCTTGCTTTGGCTTGTTAAGAATTGTCTGGTAAATGAAACATCAGCAAGGTGCAAGAAAACATTTATTTTTAGATTTCAAAGTTCTTTTAAAATTATACAGAGAAAGAACACTGAAACTCTACCAACGAAAAGGTTCCTACAGGGCTGGAAGCAGGGATGGATTTGGTCAGCCTCCACCCCTAGGTGCTGATTCAGCAAACCTTCAAAATATGTGCGGCTCTCCAAGACATTGATTCCAGTGGCGATCCTCAAAGAGCGGTGAGCGTGACGACCTGCACCCACAGGTCCTGACCCCACCCCCACAGAAGCCCAAGGGGGCGGGGCATGTGAGTTCAGGCTTAGTCCCCATGCTCACCGCTCTTTGAGGAGATTGCAGAGCATCTGGCTGCATGCCCATATACACAATTACTTTCAAATTGGCACGCAGGCGCACATACTGATATGTGTATCAGCATGCAACCAGATGCACAGACATGCACATATTATTAAATAGTCCTAGCACGTATATGTGTGCTTCTAATTTTAAGCTTGTATGCCACAGCAGCATGTCGGCTTTGAGCTGCACAAGTGAGGGAATTTTAGAACAGGTGTGCGTCCAGCCCATGACCATTTTCTTCAGTTCATCCACCAGTTTGCCCAGTCTACAGATGGATCCTCCAGACCCCCTGATTCTTTAGCCTGCACTTCCCCCAATTACCCCAGCCCTCAAGTACTCAGATGTCTGAAACTAGTTTTTTTCAGACTTGGACCTCATCCATAGCAGAAGTAACTTTGCGCTGCAATATATCTGAGCACTCACCCAGGCATGTAGGTACTTGCGCGCATATCTCTTGGTCCCACCCTGGAATTATTATGGTTAGGTGTGTTTTGGTGGATCCTTGCATGCTGTGGGAGATGACCACGCCCACGGGGAGGAGCCCCGTGAGGAGCCACAGCACTGGGCTAGACTCGAGACGCACAAAACACAGTATTTCTTTATTAGACAGCTTGAAGAGAGCCACCCTTGGCGCGAACCTCGAGGGCGTTCCCTCATGCTGACGTCATGCCATCCGGGTATATTACCTTCACTAGTTTGCTAGCTCATTGAGTTAGCAAGGACTCAAATCCGTTCCTGTTTGCGCTGCTCTGCCGCTTCGGGTAACTGTTAACCTGGGTACCCGCTCCTCAGGGGCCCTCTGCTTTATTTCAGGTGCCTTACAGGGAACAGGTACTCGCTCCTCGAGGGCCTGTTCCCTGTGGTGGGACCAAGAGATATGCGTGCAAGTACCTACATGCTTGGGTGAGCAAGTCTAGTAGTTGCAGTCTCGGGGACCTCGGCAGAGGGAGCCCTTCTCTCCTTGATGACGTCAGGAGGTTCCGCAGCAGGTCTCCCAGCGAGGAGAAAACTGTGGATGAGATAGAGTGAGAGTTAGAGTATTCACTAGCAGCTCAATACTGTAAAGTGCGGCCGCATTTACCCCGCTCCTAACTCGCGTTCTACTCACTTTCCAGCCGCGTTAGCCCTTCCTGCGATACACTATCCCCTTTAACCTACTCCTACTGCGTCCTAAAATCCCCGGGCAACCCCTTCCGCACACGGCATGTATATTGTATGTAAACGAGCGAATTAGCTATTCCCTAGCATCCAGTAACCCGCGCCCCGACTATCGCTATTTTACCCTGCCGTTTTGCTGCGCGTTTAACCTGCTAACTTACCGCCTACCCTTACCCCTGTGTTAGAGGCAGGGGTAAGGGTAGGCAGCAAGCTTTCCCCCAGCCCCCGCTCACCTGCCCTGGCCACGTCCATGGATGCTGGTCTCCGGGGCAGCCCCAGTCCTCTCCCCTCCTCCCGAAGCAAAAAAAAAGCGAAAAAAAAAGTTGCAAGAGAGAGAGGGGAGAGGACGGGCAATCCTACGCTCGGCGACTTACTTTTGCAGCCCCCCTCCAGACATCGTGGCTTCCCCCGTGCCAGTCCCCTCTCCCCTCCTCCCGAAGCACGGTGCGAAAAGCAGCCTTGCTCCAGGAGGAGGGAAGAAGGGACTGGCAGTGTAAAGCGGCGAAGCGACTTACTTTTTGCAGCCCCCTCCGGACATCGGACGACCTCTCCTGCCTCCAGCTGCTCGCGAAGATGGACGCCTGCACGGCCGCTGAAGACGTGACGTCACGAAGTTTGGCGTCACGGCATGTGATGTCACGTCTTCAGCGGCCGTGCAGGTGTCCATCTTCGCGAGCAGCTGGAGGCAGGAGAGGTCGTCCGATGTCCGGAGGGGGCTGCAAAAAGTAAGTCGCTTCGCCGCTTTACACTGCCAGTCCTGTCTCCCCTCCTCCCGGAGCAAGGCTGCTTTCGCGCCTTGCTTCGGGAGGAGGGGAGAGGGCTGACAATCACCCGCCCGCCGGCTCCCGCCTCGATGACAGCCCGCCGGATGAACGCGCGCCCGCCGGCTCCCACCGCCGCCGCCTGGATAAACGCGCGCCTGCCGGCTCCCACCGCCGCCGCCTGGATAAACGCGCGCCCGCCGGCTCCCGGGAGGGGGGGAACCATCCACTTCCTGGTACCTGTCATTTCAAATGTCATTTGAAATGACAGGTACAAGCGCACCCAGGATACTGTATAGGCACTGTATTAAGCGCCTATACAGTAAAATGGGTTGCGCGGGCCTAACCCTTCGCCTAACGCTTCGCAGACGTGGCTTGCATTTGCAAGCAATTTGAATAGAGTATCGAGCGGTATGTGAGCAGGACTGTGCGTGCGGGGAACGAGGGTGCGCCCGGCACTGCAGCACTCTTTCTAATGCGGCCTTGCTGTATTGACCTGTAGGTGTTTGCTGTAGGTCTGCGATTCCACCAGGTATGTTGTAGAAGGTGCAGGCACCGAGGCAGGGAGAGCAGGCCCTCGAGGAGCGAGTACCTGTTCCCTGTAAGGCACCTGAAATAAAGCAGAAGGCCCCCGAGGAGCGGGTACCCAGGTTATCAGTTACCCCGAAGCGGCAGAGCAGCGTAGACAGGAACGGATTCGAGTCCTTGCTAACTCAATGAGCTAGCAAACTAGTGAAGGTAATATACCCGGATGTCGTGACGTCAGCATGAGGGAAAGGCCCTCGAGGTTCACGCCAAGGGTGGTACAAAGACGTGAGTTGTGCACGTGCGTGCACCCTAGTAGGTACCTGGGAAGAGCAATGGTGGGAGGCTGCACCATAGCCGTTCCGGGGACGCCAGAGAGGTCGGCTTGTAGACGCTGTGGTAGCCATCTTACCCAGGTAAGCGGGAGGAACCATGAATAAGGTGAGGCAAACGGGGCGAAGCCGTCTAGGACCGATGGACGCAACAGGAATGCCTATGCCCCATCCTGGAATGTCCATACCCGTCCACATTCCACCCCTTTTTTCCTGATGCGAGATATTCATGCATTGGTACTTGTGCGCGTATGTGAGTGGTTTCTAAAATCAGGTGGACATGCGAATGTGCTAGATGCGCGCCATCTCCCAATTTTAGCATGTGCCCAGCTTTTAAAATTCACCTTTAAATGTTCATGCATTTGTGGGTCCTTGCTAAGATTAACATCTCTGTTCTTGTAAATGAAGCCTTGGGATGTTTGCTAAGCAGCTAGTATTTCCATTTAATATCCAGATCATCGTATTCAGTAACATTGTGTGGTACAAATTCAGAGACTTCAAGGCCCCTTCCAGAGTGCTTCTTGTAAGCCAGGGCTACCTACACTTGTCCTGGAGACTCCACAGCCAGTCAGGTTTTCAGAATAACCCAATGAATATGCATGGGATAAACCATATATGCAAATGTTATCTCATGCATATTCATTATGGCTATCCTGAAAACCCAGCTTACTGTGCGGTCACCAGGATAGGTTTGGGAAGTCCTGTGCAAGCTTATATCAAAGCAGTAACCAGGTCTGACACTGGTTAACTTTTAAAATTTCATAATATCAGATCCTAACTTGGGATGACTTCATGCATGTGCTGTGAATTCTGTGGTGTTAGCACTAGACACAGACAGGGCAGGAGGAACCACTAGGCGAGCTAGGCCTGTGCCTAGGGCGCCGAGACTTAGGGGGCGCCGCTGCCGCTCGCGGCCACTTCAGGCAGCAGAATTTTGAAAGGACAAAAAGTGCCCCTTCAAAATTCTGCCCAGCCCCACCTCACCCTGCTTCCCCCTCCCTCTTCCCCCGGTCGTGCCATCCTCCAGACGCCCCCCTGGTGGTCCAGCGGAGGGCCCAGAAGCGATCTGCCACTCCCGATGCCTCGGCTGCCACTAACCAAAATGGCGCCGGTGGCCTTCAGCCCCTACCATGTGACAGGGGCTACCAGTGCCATTGGTTGGCCCCTGTCACATGGTAGGGGCTAAAGGCCACTGGTGCCATTTTGGTTAGTGGCAGCCGACGACCCGGGAGCAGCAGATCGCTCCCGGGCTCCCCGCTGGACCAGGTGTTTTGTGAGGTTTTTTTTGGGGTGGAGGGGAAGATTGGGAGGGTGGGGGAGTGGTGACATGTGGTCCCTGCCCCTAGTCAGGGCTGCGACCGAGGGTGGGCTGGGGCAGCACAACTGGGGGGGGGGGGGGTGCGCAAGTCTGAAGGTGCCTAGGGCGCCGAATCCCCTTGCACCGGCCCTGGACACAGACACAGAATGAAGGGCCAATGATATTAGCGATGTGCAGACAAAAAGTTTATGTTCATAAGTCCATAAGTCGAAAAGGGGGGTCAATTTCGGTCAATATGGACATATGGAGAATTCCATAAGTTGAGTCTATGTCCTTACGTGCACCGGTTCCCTAAATAAAAATTTAAACCCCTCACCCTCCTTAATCCCCCCCCAAGACTTACCAAAACTCCCTGGTGGTCCAGCGGGGAGTCAGGAAGCCATTCCTCTATTCCTTTGCGAGGAGCACGTGTCGTCCGCGTCACGTCGGAGTGACGCGGCCGTCACGTGGTCCACCGCGGTTCCGCTCCCGGACCCCTCGTTGGACACAAACGTAACTTTTGGCCAGCTTGGGGAGGTCAGGAGGCCCCCCCAAGCTGGCCAAAAGTTCCGTTTGTGTCCAACGAGGGGTCCGGGAGCGGAACCGCGGTGGACCACGTGACGGCCACGTCACTCCGACGTGACGCGGACGTCACGTGCTCCTCGCAAAGGAATAGAGGAATGGCTTCCTGACTCCCCGCTGGACCACCAGGGAATTTTGGTAAGTCTTGGGGGGGGGGATTAAGGAGGGTGAGGGGTTTAAATTTTTATTTAGGATCAACTATCGCGATTTCCAACATAGCTATGTATTCAACATAGCTATGTTGAATAAGCTGGAAATCCGATCGTTTTCGCCTCATCACTTTTTTAAGTTAAAAAAAAAAGTAGCGTTTTACATATAAGTTCAAAACGAATGCACACCCCTAAATGATATATTCTGCTTCTATATCAGACAAACATTGCCAAACAAATACATCCTATTCCAGAATAATTTTTTTTGTATTATTTCATTAAGTTGTATTTCACTAAATGTCCTCCTTGGATCTTGCTCCAAAACCACATTTTTCATTGAGAAAACTATAAACCACAGGCCTAAATTACAGTTTAATTATAATAGCTGAGTCCTCTAATGCTGCCTGGGACCTTTTACCCTCCTTATATAATTCTAAAAAATGGACCCTGACATAATTTTCTTCCCTAGAATAATACGGAGAGATCTAGTCCTCAATCCTGCTGTCTTATAATTTAATGTAAGAAAGCAATTATTATTCAAAAGATAACATTAAAGATATTGAAACTATTCTGAAATGTAAGTATAAAAATGAGTTTCTACATGCAAGTTCCCTTTCATCCCTGCATCTTAAGTAAATGAAAAAGAAAAAGATTTAGGTTTTAATTCATTGATCATGTGCCAGTTGCATACTTTATTTTATAAAAATAATTTTATAGGCCAAAGTCAAAGTTCAAAAGCAAATTAGAGCAGATCAGAAGGGCACCTGCTTCCTAGCCCTCTCCTGGAGGCACACAGCCAGTTGGGTTTTCAGGATATCCATAATGAATATGCATGAGAGAGATCTGTATGCATTGGAGACCCAGAGTATGCATGTCTCTCTCATGCATATTCATTGCAACAATCCTGAAAACCCAATTGATTAGGCATGCCTCCAGGAGAGGGCCAGAAACACTGCTGGAGAGTTTGTGCAGGAGTTATATAAAGGCTCAAATGCTGTCAGGACACAGGGAGCTCTACTTTCACTCATTTTTTCCAAGATTAATATTAGTATTTTATAAACTGTGCAGCAAATTTCTGCTCCGAAAGTACATGTGTACATTTCAGTATAAGCAAATATTTCCAATGCAGGAAAAAGCATACTGTCCTAGCCCATTTGACATACATACATACATGTGTGTATTTTACATGTAAAATAACTGTGACACAGTGGGGCGGATTTTAAGAGACTTGCCCGCCTAAATCCGCCCAAATCCGGGCGGATTTAGGCAAGCAGGGCCCTGCGCGCCGGTGAGCCTATTTTACATAGGCTCACTGGCGCGTGCAGACCCCGGGACTCGCGTAAGTCCCGGGGTTCTCCGAGGGGGGCGTGTCAGGGGCGGGCCTGGTCGTCGCGGCGTTTAGGGGGCGTGTCGGCAGCGTTTTGGGGGCAGGTCCGGGGGCGTGGTTACGGCCCGGGGCGGTCCGGGGCCGTGGCCGCGCCCTCCGTACCCGCCCCCAGGTCGCGTCCCGGCGCGCTAGCGGCCCGCTGGCGCGCGGGGATTTACGCCTCCCTCTGGGAGGCGTAAATCCCCCAACAAAGGTAAGGATGGGGTTTAGACAGGGCCGGGCGGGTGGGTTAGGTAGGGGAAGGTGAGGGGAGGGCAAAAGAAAGTTCCCTCCGAGGCCGCTCCGATTTCGGAGCGGCCTCGGAGGGAACGGAGGTAGGCTGCGCGGCTCGGCGCGCGCCGGCTATACAGAATCCATAGCCTTGCGCGCGCCGATCTCGGATTTTAGCGGATATGCGCGGCTCCGCGCGTATCTACTAAAATCCAGCGTACTTTTGCTTACGCCTGATGCGCCAGCAAAAGTAGGCCAAATCGCGCGGTTTGAAAATCTACCCCAGTGCGAATGAACACCCAGAATTAAATGCACAGGCAGATATTTTATAAAGAATATGTGTCATACTGTTTTGAAAATACACACAAGCTCTTGGCATCACCAGTTCAACAATATCTCCAACCAGTTCACCCACTAGACCCTCTAGCATTTCACCTTGAACCCTCCCACCCAAAACTGCAGACAACAGACAAGGCCAATTTTCATTGCATGAGTCAATGAGCAGTTCAGTGATGTATACCGCTTACAAAATAGCAACTACTGCACACACTTTTGAACCCCACCCCAGAACACCCATAGACCTTCCCCCCCCCCCCCCAGTAAAATGTATGCATGAAACCAAATATATGAATGCACTCTTGATGTTTAGCATATAATGCACATACATGCTACCTAGGTGCAAAGCCCCTTGGAAAATTTACCTATAAGAGGGTCATTTTCTTATATTGTGCATGACTTAGCTAGCAAATACACTAAGGGGTAGATTTTAAAAAAGTGCGCCTTCGCATACTTTTGTTGGCGCACCAGGCGCAAACAAAAGTACGCTGGATTTTAGTAGATACGCGCGTAGCCGCGCGTATCTGCTAAAATCCAGGATCGGCGCGCGCAAGACTGCCAATTTTGTGCAGCCGGCGTGCGCCAAGCCGCGCAGCCTGCCTCCGTTCCCTCCAAGGCCGCTCCGAAATCGGAGCGGCCTCGGAGGGAACTCGCTTTCGCCCTCCCCTCACCTTCCCCTCCCTTCCTCTATCTAACCCACCCCCCCGGCCCTATCTAAACCCCCCCCTACCTTTGTCGGGGGATTTACGCCTCCCGGAGGGAGTAAATCCCCGCGCGCCAGCGGGCCGCTAGCGCGCCGAGACGCAACCTGGGGGCGGTTCCGGAGGGCGCGGCCACGCCCCCGGACCGCCCCAGGCCGAAACCACGCCCCGCGTCCGCCCCCGAAACACCGTGCCCCGCCCCCAAAACGCCGCGCCAATCGGCCATGCCCCCGACACGCCAACACGCCCCCCTTGAAAAACCCCGGGACTTACGCGAGTCCCGGGACTCTGCGCGCGCCGGCAGGCCTATGGAAAATAGGTGCGCCGGCGCGCAAGGCCCTGCTCGCGTAAATCCGCCCGGATTTACGCGAGCAGGGCTTTTAAAATCCGCCCCTAAGGGGGTAAATTTTAAAAGACATTTAGTTGTGTAAAGTGCATTTAATCAAGTAAATCCTATGGACAATTCAATAGCATATGTTGTAGCAATTTTCAAAAGCCCACTTACTCAAGTAAAGTGCATTAACTCAAGTAAAGCCCAATTTTAAGTGCACAAATGCTTTTTAAAATCAGGCTGTAAGTGTGCAGGCTAACACCTAAAATTGTAGAGCACAATATTAAAAACTGGACTTGTCAGCAGGCGCTACTTAGCTACAAAAGTGGCTTAGCCAGCTAAGGAGGTAATTTTCAAAGAAGTTACACATGTAAATGTAACATACCATCATAACAATTTTCAAAAGCCATTACCCGCATTAAGTACATTTACACAAGTAAATCCTATGGACAATTCAGTGGCATATATTGTAGCAATTTTCAAAAACCCACTTATTCAAATAAAGTGCATTTACTCGGGTAAAACCCATTTTTAAGTGCACATCTCGCATTTACTGATAGCTCTTCATTGGCTACCTGTACAATCCCGTATCAAATACAAAGTCTTAACATTAATACATACCTCCATCCATTCTAACAACTCTGCTCTGGTAAGTGCAGCACTGCAACCATACAAGCCACATAAGAACATAAGAAATTGCCATGCTGGGTCAGACCAAGGGTCCATCAAGCCCAGCATACTGTTTCCAACAGAGGCCAAACCAGGTCACAAGAACCTGGCAATTACCCAAACACCAAGAAGATCCCATCCTACTGTTGCAATTAATAGCAGTGGCTATTCCCTAAGTAAACTTGATTAATAACCATTAATGGACTTCTCCTCCAAGAACTTATCCAAACCTTTTTTGAACCCAGCTACACTAACTGCACTAACCACATCCTCTGGCAACAAATTCCAGAGCTTTATTGTGCTTTGAGTGAAAAAGAATTTTCTCCGATTAGTCTTAAATGTGCTACTTGCTAACTTCATGGAATGCCCCCTAGTCCTTCTATTATTCGAAAGTGTAAATAACCGATTCATATCTACTCATTCAAGACCTCTCATGGTCTTAAAGACCTCTATCATATCCCCCCTCAGCCATCTCTTCTCCAAGCTGAACAGGCCTAACCTCTTCAGCCTTTCCTCAGAGGGGAGCTGTTCCATTCCTTTTATCAATTTGGTTGCCCTTCTCTTTATCTTCTCCATCGCAACTATATCTTTTTTGAGATGCGGTGACCAGAATTGTACACAGTATTCAAGGTGCGGTCTCACCAAGGAACGATATAGTGATATTATGACATTTTACGTTTTATTAACCATTCCCTTCCTAATAATTCCTAACATTCTGCTTGCTTTTTTGACTGCTGCAGCACACTGAGATGACAATTTTAAAGTATTATCCACTATGATGCCTAGATTGTTTTCCTGGGTGGTAGCTCCTAATATGGAACCTAACATCGTGTAACTACAGCAAGGGTTATTTTTCCCTATATGCAACACCTTGCGCTTGTCCACATTAAATTTCATCTGCCATTTGGATGCCCAATCTTCCAATCTTGCAAGGTCCTCCTGTAATGGATCACAATCCGCTTGTGATTTAACTACTCTGAATAATTTTGTATCATCCGCAAATTTGATAACCTCACTCGTCGTATTCCTTTCCAGATCATTTATATATATATATTGAAAAGCACCGGTCCAAGTACAGATCCCTGAGGCACTCCATTGTTTACCCCTTTCCACTGAGAAAATTGACCATTTAATCCTACTCTCTGTTTCTTATCTTTTAACCAGTTTGTAATCCACGAAAGGACATTGCCTTCTATCCCATGACTTTTTAGTTTTCTTAGAAGCCTCTCATGAGGGACTTTGTCAAATGCCTTATGAAAATCCAAATACACTACAATTAGCGGTTCACCTTTATCCACATGTTTATTATCCCCTTCAAAAAAAGGTAGCAGATTTGTTAGGCAAGATTCCCTTGGGTAAATCCATCTTGACTGTGTTCCATTAAACTATTTCTTTCTATATGCGCTACGATTTTGATCTTGAGAATAGTTTCCACTATTTTTCCCAGCACTGAAGTCAGGCTCACTGGTCTATAGTTACCCGGATCGCCCCTGGAGCTTCTTTTAAATATTGGGGTTACATTGGCCACCCTCCAGTCTTCAGGTTCATGATTTTACTGATAGGTTACAAATTTTAACTAATAGATCAGAAATTTCATTTTTTAGTTCCTTCAGTACCCTAGGATGCATACCATCCGGTCCAGGTGATTTGCTACTCTTTAGTTTGTCAATCTGGCCTACTACATCTTCCAGGTTCACAGTGATTTCATTCAGTTCGTCTGACTCATCGCCCTTGAAAACCATCTCTGGACTGGTATCTTCCAAACATCCTCATTAGTAAACACGGAAGCAAAAAATTCATTTACTCTTTCTGCAATGGCCTTATCTTCCCTAAGAGCCCCTTTAACCCATCGGTCATCTAATGGTCCAACTGACTCCCTCACAGGTTTCTTGCTTTGGATATATTTTTAAAAGTTTTTATTATGAGTTTTTGCCTCTATGGCCAACTTCATTTCAAATTCTCTCTTTGCCTGTCTTATCAATGTTTTACACTTAACTTGACAATGCTTATGTTTTTAATCCTATTTTCTTCAGATGGATCCTTCTTCCAATTTTTGAAGGATTTTGTTTTGGCTAAAATAGCCTCTTTCACCTCACCTTTTAACCATGATGGTAATCATTTTGCCTTCCTTCCACCTTTCTTAATGTGTGGAATACATATGGACTGCACCTCTAGGATTGTATTTTTAAACAATGTCCATGCCTGTTGAACACTTTTAACCTTTGCAGCTGCACCTTTCAGTTTTTTTATACTATTTTCCTCATTTTATCAAAGTTTCCCTTTTGAAAGTTTAGAGCTGCAGATTTACTTATTGTCCCCCTTCCAGTTATTAGTTTAAATTTGATCATGTTATGATCACTGTTGCCAAGTGGCCCCACCACCATTACTTCTCTCGCCAAATCCTACGTTCCACTAAGAATTAAATCTAAAATAGCTCCCTCTCTTGTTGGTTCCTGAACCAATTGCTCCATGAAGCATCATTTATTACATCCAGGAACTTTATGTCTCTAGCAAGTCCTGATGTTACATTTACCCAGTCAATATTGGGGTAATTGAAATCTCCCATTATTATTGCACTGCCAAATTGGATAGCTTCCCTGATTTCTCTTAGCATTTCATCATCTGTCTGAATATTTTGTCCAGGTGGACGGTAGTATACTCCTATCACTATACTCTTCCTCAACACACATGGGATTTCTACCCATATAGATTCTACTGAGCATTTAGTCTCTTGTATGATTTTTATCCTGTTGGACTCTATATCCTCCCGGACATAAAGTGCTACAACCCCCACCAAGTTGATCCCCCTATCATTGCGATATAATTTGTATCCTGATATAGCACTGACCCATTGGTTATCCTCCTTCCACCAAGTCTCTGTGATGCCAAATATGTCAATCTCATCATTTGCTGCTATACACTCTAACTCTCCCATCTTACTTCTTAGACTTCTGGCATTGGCATACAGACATTTCAAAGTGTGTTTTTTGTTTGTATTAACAACCTGCTTTTCAGTTATTAGGGATAATTCGGAAATCATTAGCTTTGGTGATTTTTTACATATAGGCACATGGACTATGTTTGCTTTTAATGGAACCTCTAGGTTGGGATACCCTAACTCTCCTGTTTCATTAGTATCCTTCAAGGATACATTTCTCCAAACCATGCACTGCTGAGTGACTGTCGGCTTTCCCCTTTGTTTTAGTTCAAAAGCTGCTCTATCTCCTTTTTGAAAGTTAGTGCCAGCAGCTTGGTTCCACTCTGGTTAAGGTGGAGCCCATCCTTTCGGAAACGTCTCCCCTTTCCCCAAACGTTTCCCCAGTTCCTTACAAAGCTGAATCCCTCTTCCCTGCATCATTGTCTCATCCACGCATTGAAACTTTGGAGCTCTGCCTGCCTCTGGGGACCTGCATGTGGAACAGGAAGCATTTCAGAGAATGCCACCCTGGAGGTTCTGGATCTCAGCTTCCTACCTAAAATCCTAAATTTGGCTTCCAGAACTTCTCTCCCACATTTTCTTATGTCGTTGGTGCCCACAGCACTGTCTTTAATCCTATCTAGGTGATGCGTGAGGTCTGCCACCTTCACACCAGGCAGGAAAGTTACCAGGCAGTCCTCACATCCACCAGCCACCCTGCCATCTACATTTCTAATAACCGAATCATCAACTATGATGGCCGGCCTAACCCTTCCCTCCTGGGCAGTAGCCCTGGGAGACTTGTCCTCAGTGCGAGAGGACAATACATCACCTGTAGAGCAGGTCCTTGCTACAGGATCAGTTTCTGCTACACCAGGGTGATGTTCTCCTACTGGGACACCTTTCTGATCCAAGGCAGCACTGGGGCTGCCAGACTGGATTTGGAACTTGGCTACTATGTCCCTGAAGGTCTCATCAATGTACCTCTCTGTCTGCCTCAGCTCCTCCAAGTCTGCTACTCTAGCCTCCAGAGATCAGACTCGTTCCCTTAGAGCCATGAGATCTTTGCACTGAGTGCACACATACAATCTCTCACCGGCAGGTAAAAAATTATACATGTGACACTCAATGCAAAAAACTGGAAAGCCCCCCTCTTGCTGCTGGACTGTACCTTCATCTTAGTTTTATTGAGTTCCTAGTTAGGTTTAGGATACTAAGGGAGTTGGAATGAGAGTACTTTAAATTTACAAGTGAATTTACTAATTAATCAGCTAGTGTCCTACAAGGGGATGATTAAACTTTCAATAAGGGCTGGTACAATAGTATGATTTAGATAAGACCCTGGTTGATTTGTAATGAGAAAGTGTCTCGTGCCTAAAAATCAAGGGTTGAGTGGGTGGGAAAGACAGACACTAGAATTAACTATCTCTAGCTTGCTTATTACCTCAGACACACACAAACTCTAAAGAATATATCCCTTAATTTCACCTTTCACCAAACTTTTATAAGCCCAAAAAATTCTGAAAGCTATACTTACCAATCCTCTTTAACCACCGTTAAATTAATCTTCACTCAGTTAATGGAAGGGTTTGAGATATGGCGCATAGTCAGGCGCGTGCTTCCGGTCCTCCTTTACTGCAAAGGGTGCGGGGCCTCTGGAAGCTGGGGCTGTGGAAGTCAATCCTGGATCGTTTGCGGTGACCTCTGGACTCCTCTCCCGGGGGATGCTGGGAGCAGTATGCAAATGAGCTTCCGGTTCTCCTCTACTGCAAAGGGTGCGGGGCCTCTGGAAGCTGGGGCTGTGGAAAAGTAAATCCCTGGATCGCTTGCGGTGACCTCTGGACTCCTCTCTCCCAGGGGATGCTGGGAGCAGTATGCAGATGAGCCTTCTGGTCCTCCTCAAAACAAAGGACTACTAGCTGTGCCATCTTTACAATATACTCATCTAACAAAAATAAGAGACTGTGTTCTCCATAGCAGGCCCAATATTATGGAACTCTCTACCCGAGACTTTACGACTGACCGCAGAAAAAAAGAAATTTAAACATGACCTAAAAACATGGTTATTTCAAAGTGTCTATGACCTAACCTAAACCTTCTATACCAGAGCTTGCACAAACAGGACAATTCATTAAGACACTAACAATTGAACCAAAAGCTTCATCACATCCCAACCACGTCCACATAAATAAAACTGAAACTTATTATACAGCAGATCTATTCCACCCCGATTGCATCATTCAACACATATGTCGATCTATAATGTTAGTCGTTCACATCAAATCAGTGTACATATCAATCTATTATATGTGTGTCATGGCCTGAACCGTTGTGATCTTCACTTGGACAATGGTATATGAAATAGCCAAATAAATAAATAAATAAATGCTTTTGAAAATCAGGCCCTATGTGCATATGACATCAATGTTCAAAGCAGACCGAAGCCTAGATTTATCAAAATGCTATAAATATAGCAGAAATAGTGCCCGCGATAAAAAATGGGTTGTGGCTAGGCTAATTTCCCTGTTCCCACATCGTGTAGATAATTTCCGCATTGCGTGCTATGTTATTGTGTTCTGCAACGCGTCAGCGTGTAATTAGCCGTGTCGCATGCTATTTGCTACAGCTCGCTTTTTTTTTATGCATGTTGCACAATTTTTTGCCTGCAGCTGCCTCCTTGAGGGTGTGTCAGGACTGGGAGAGAGGAGGTTAGGAGTTGTTGGAATAGTTGGAGCTTTTCATATGATTACTGAGTTGTCCTGTTTTGTTATAATCTGTTTCCCTTTCCCTTGGTCTCATTTGTTATTTTGTGTGCGTGAAAGTTTTTGTTTCTTTGTCACGTTTGTCTGTGGGGTTTTTTGTCTGGAGGAGTAGAAGAGTGGTGGTGTAGAAGAGTAAGGAGGCATGTGGGGGAGGAGTGGAGCAGTGAGGAGGCATGTGGAGGAGTGAGGAGACGTGGAGGAGGAGTGTGGAGGCATGTGGATGAGGTGTGGAGGAGTGAGGAAGTGTGTGGAGAAGTAGTGGAGGAGTGTGGAGGAGGAGGAGTGAGGAGTGTGGAAGAGTGTGGAGGCGTGGTGGTTGTGGAGAGGATGGAGCTTGAGAGGCGTGGGGGAGAGAGGAGAGGAGAGGTGTGAGGAGAGGGGGGAAAGGGAGGATAGGAGGAGGGAAGACAAGGGCAGGAGTGCTAGGGGGAGTAGGAGTAGGGACAGGGCCAGGAGTAGAGATAGGAAGGAGGGAAGGGATAGGAGGAGGAAGGAGGGGAAAGGGGATAGACAGACAAGGACAGAGGGAGGATGGCCTAAGGAAAGAGAGAGCAGAAGAGGGGTTTGCAGGGCAGGGACAGGGGGAAGAAGAGAGAGGAGATGGGAGTGGGAGTAAGAGCGAGGAAAGGGAGGACACCTCTCTGAAAGTGGAAGTGGCACCCCATTCTGGCAGCCAGGCAGCAGGATACCCCTCGGCTGAGGGCTCTCAAGTTTAGCATCGAGGTCAATGAGATGATTATTACTGGGATCCTTGAGTATTACCCCTTGCTTTTTGGAAACCATGCATCCACATCTGGTGCACCAGGTGGAGCTGTGTCCAGTTCAGTGCTGAGCAGGTGGCCCACAGGTACCGGGTCATAAAGGCACAGTTAAAGATGAAGGTCAGCAGCCACAACAAGCACTTCCAGCAGACCAGCGGAGGAGCCCTGTGTCCAATTGTGCTCACGGCCATGGAGGAGTGACTTATCCAGCGACTGGGACTGAATGTGTTTGAGGGTTTGGCTGAACGGCTAGACACCATGCAAACCAAAGCCGGTAAGTTTACTTCAACTGTTAATGGCAAGGCTGCTACATTTGTGCACATCATTTGGCATAACGTGCTCACATTGTTTGAGATGCAAAGTACTCATGTCATGCCAAATGTTCCATGTGTCTTCCTCTTGGCTTTGGTACTTGTCGTCTTCTTTGTTTCCACAGCTCTCGCCCAGGCTTCTGCCGGTCCAAGCCATCAAGCCCCAGGGATCAGCGGCACAGCTGGAATGTTAACTACACCCTTGCTTATAGACCAGAGACCCAGTTCAGTGAAGAGGAGGAGGAGGAGCAGCAGCAACAGCAGCATCATCACAGCCTGCTCCTGGATGTCCTAGGCTCAGCAAGCCCGCTGAATGTGATTTTGAATCTCTCTGCCTTAATGGACGAACCCAGCCTGCAATGGGACACAATGCAGGCAGTATAACCTCACTTCTGCACACCACATCGCCAGCACGAGGCTGCAGGCACTGAGGAGGACCAGACCACCAGCCCCCTCATGCCCCTTCTGGAGGCCAAAACCTCATCTCGGAACATGACAAGTACAGCATCAGCTCCGTCCCCAGGACCAGCTGTGCCACCAACACCAGCTCCCAACAGCACCGTCACCAACACTGGCCTCCATACAGGAGCAGCTGGAATGGCTGGAAAGGAGTCATCGTGTCCATCTACACCAAATACAGGCAGAGCTAGTGTACCTGAGGAGGGCCGTCAATAGGCACACCCAGGCTCTGCATGCCCAGACAGAAGTGCAGGCACAGGGTCTCACTACAGTGGCAACATCTATATATAATCTCACCGCTGTCATGACACAGATTCTCCAAAGAATGCCGGAGCCAGCACCTGTGCCTTCCCAGCACCACAGGACTCAACACCATGCAGCAGTCCCCATTCTGAGAGATGACTAAGAGGGAGGCCCCCCAAGGATATGCCACCCCCAAGTGGCAAGCTATAGTTTGACAAAGGCCCATGAAGCCCCCAAACACCTGGCCTCTAAGGCTGAAGAACAAAACTTGTAGGACGAGCCTGGCCAGGCCTCTGTACAAAGTTCCTGTGTCGGCTAGATAGAAGAAGCCTGTTCGGCCTGTCCTGACTACAGAGTTCCTGTGCCAACTAGATGGAAGAAGCCTGCTGGGCTCATCCTGACTACAGAGTTCTGTGCCCACTTGATGGCGATGGTCTAATGCATGGCAGTGTAGTCCTGCAGTCTACTTATAATGCCCTCCTCTAGGCTCTGCCCATACTCCAGCCTCCTTGATACTGTCTCCAGTCATGGTTCAGCTGCTGTCTCGTCTTATCATGTCTCATCTGCTGCTCCTGTTGCTGGTGTCTAGGCAAACTAGGCAATCGTCTAGGACATCAGCCATTAGGGGGCTGCAAAGAGCAGCCATGTGGGGATGCAAGAAGAGCCCATCCCACTCATGGCCAAGAGAAGCAAAGCCATGGCAGGTCAAGAATGGCACCTCAGTATGTGTGTGTGAGTGAGAGAGAGGGATTGTATGTGTACAAGAGAGCAACAGTGTTAGTGACAGAGAGAAAGGGAGGGAGCCTGTATAAGAGTGAGTATGTAAATGAGACAAGGAACCTAAGTGTGTGTGTAGGAGAGGGGGCCTGTCTGAGTGAATGAGGTCAGGGCTGGAGCCGGGGCCTGGATTGAAAGGGGGGTGGGGTGGGCACAAGGCAGAAGGTTTGCCTAGGGCGCCTAATACCCTTGCATTGGCCCTACTGGTGTCTCATCTCATCTTAGTCTGCTGCAGCCTCATCATGTTTCACCTGTTGCTCCTGATGCTGGTGTCTTATCTCATCTCAGCCTGCTGCCACCTCCATGCTGCTGTGTCTTCTCATGGGAGCCCTGCCTCCATGCTGCTATGTCTTCTCCTGGGGGCCCCCTGCTTCCATGCTGCTGTGTCTTCTCTTGAGGCTCGTCTCCATGCTGTTGTGTCTTCTCCTGAGGCCCCTGCCTTAATGCTGTGCTCTTTGGTCCTGGTTGTCTGCCTCCATGATGTGCTCTTTGGTCCTGGTCCTGCTGCCTTCTTGCTGAACTCTGCTGCCTTGGCCCTTAGGCTGCCTTGGCCCTTGCACTCTTTCAACATGGTCTGTCTGGGGCTTTCTTCTTGCCATTACATAATAATGCTACTATCAGCTCTAACATTAGAGCTGTACTGTAGCTATTGGGGGTGCTACTTCTGCTTTTTATGTTCTTTGCTGTAATCATGATTATGCAAAAAGGATAAGATGCAAAACTTATATATGTAATTATGCCATTTCTAACAATGTATGTACAGGTCTACATGCAATGTGCTGTTCAATTTATTTACAATGTCATATGCTGTTTACTATCTTGTCCTTGCAGAATATGATTACCAAAGATATTGACTTGCTTTGAATCTGCTGACTAGATTTGTTCAGTAATAAACTGGTCACAGGTTAGAAATATACATTTTCTGGTTGTGTCTTCTCATTGTTGGGTTTTATTTTTGTCTTAAGGATTAAGTAGGTCAAAGGTATGACTTCCACATGACCTTGCACGCTATGTGCCCTTGCACAATCCAACTAGGCACTTACCTGGCAGGCAAGAATATATGGCCTAGGCCAGTAGTTCTGAATCTTTTTTCTGTCAGGACACACCTGACAGATTGTTCTCACATGCGTGACACACTGAACACATGACCGTCACGGAACTAAAAGTAAATAAGTACTCTGCATCTTCAGGAACCGCCCAAATCCCCCAACAATGGGCGCAGAGCAGAACTAGGACATTCCCCACAATTCACCATACAAAAAAGATATTTCTGGTATCATCTCATTAGCAGCAACATAAACTCTCTCTCTTACCAAGTGCAATAGCGCTCCTTATGAAAAGACAGTAATTTACCGCCAATACATGTCCTATTGAGAAAACACAACAAATAAGATTGGTACAAATGCCTAAATGCTAGTAAAATACCTCATCTGGTCACACATAGAATTGACCTTCACCAAGTACAGAAAGACCACAAATTGCAAATATGGAGACAGAAACTGGAATGGAAACCCAAAAAAGCCACTCTGCATACAGTGCAAAACTGGAGAAATGGAATCAGAAATATAGCACCTAACAAACTCCCAGGATCTGCAATAATGTACACAAACTAATGCGCAAAAGGTAACACCTGCATTATGGCATGCACTCAAACAGTAACAACCCTATCTATGAAAAGGCAATGCTACAAATATTTAACCAGGCCCTAAACACCAATACATCTCCTATTAGGAAAACAGAACAAGCCAAGCTGCTATAGATCCCCACATAGAAAATACAAGCTTGCAGAACACCCTTACTGGGTCACACACACAAGAACACACAGACTTCACCAAATTCAGAATAAAGTGACCATCAAGTAAGGTTTGTCTTTTTGTGGATGACACTAAGATCTGCAACAGAGTGGACATGCCGGAAGGAGTGGAGAGAATGAGACGGGATTTAAGGAAACTGGAAGAGTGGTCAAAGATATGGCAGCTGAGATTCAATGCCAAGAAGTGCAAAGTCATGCATATGGGGAGTGGAAATCCGAATGAACTGTATTCGATGGGGGGGGAAAGGCTGATGTGCACGGAGCAGGAGAGAGACCTTGGGGTGATAGTGTCTAATGATATGAAGTCTGCGAAACAATGTGACAAGGCGATAGCAAAAGCCAGAAGAATGCTGGGATGCATAGAGAGAGGAATATCGAGTAAGAAAAGGGAAGTGATTATCCCCTTGTACAGGTCCTTGGTGAGGCCTCATCTGGAGTACTGTGTTCAGTTCTGGAGACCGTATCTACAAAGAGACAAGCACAAGATGGAAGCGGTACAGAGAAGGGCGACCAGGAAGGTGGAGGGTCTTCATCGGAGGACATACGAGGAGAGATTGAAGAATCTAAACATGTACTCCCTGGAAGAAAGGAGGAGCAGGGGTGATATGATTCAGACTTTCAGATACTTGAAAAACTTTAATGATCCAAAGACAACGACAAACCTTTTCCGTTGGAAAAAAATCAGCAGAACCAGAGCTCACGAGCTGAGGCTCCAGGGAGGAAGACTAAGAACCAATGTCAGGAAGTATTTCTTCACGGAAAGGGTGGTGGATGCCTGGAATGCCCTTCCGGAGGAGTGGTGAAGTCTAAAACTGTGAACGACTTCAAAGGGGCGTGGGATAAACACTGTGGATCCATCAAGTCTAGAGGGCGTGAATAAAGTGGAGGCAGCAAAACACTGCACGGAGTGGCAGTAGCCACAGAGGCATTCAAACACTGCACAGAGCGGCAGTAGCCACAGAGGCATTCACGGAGCGGGATGCCAGTGGCCAGTAGTTAGTGTTCCACCTTCACGGAGTGGAAGGATGGAGGGCTGCTATGTCCAAAAAAATTTAAAAAAATAAAAAAACAAACAAAAAAATAAAAACAGGGGTGGGTAAGAGTATGGGGCAAGGGTGTGGCCTGCTTGTTACAGCGGTTGCTACCCCTAATTGATCTGGATGTCACTTGGATGCAGATACGGCGCTGCTCTCTAAATTGGTGTGGGGTGGAGGGGAATTAGGGCTGGAGAGTACTGGAAGCCAATAGCAAAAGGTGAGAGAGAAAAAGGGGAAAAAAATGGATAAAGTGCGTAGCTTGCTGGGCAGACTGGATGGGCCGTTTGGTCTTCTTCTGCCATCATTTCTATGTTTCTATGTTTCTAAGTAAATTTGTTTTGTTTATCCATTGTTGCACTACATATACTCAGTCTGACTTTTTGCATTTTCCACTTCACTTTTAATCTACACACTTCTATTTATCCATTCCTTAAGAAATATAAAAAAAAATAATTTGAAAACTAGAATAAATATAATAAATGTTTCAAACAACTGATAAATAGAATAACATCCAATCATTTTTTAATTATTTTATTTGATTTATTTATTAATTTTAAAAATTATTTAAAATTCTCCAAAACCAGTAAAATATTTCAAGTAGCAGATACATCACATAATACCCAATAATTAAAATGGCAGTCAATCAAGAAAGATAAACTTAATAGGCCACCTTTACTTACCCTCTCCAGCAATGCTTCTACTCCTTTCACTTGCAAGCCAGTAGCACACACCAGAAGCAGCAGTGGCTGCTGAAGCTCTATCCTCACAGTCCGCTTCCTTAGGGCTCATGACTAGTCTGTCTCACACACACACAACCACACACACAGTTTCTATCTCTCACACACATCAGTCATCTCACTTACCAGACTCTCTCTGTCTTTCACACATCATCATCTCCCCAACCAGTCTCTCTCTCTTTCATTCTCTCACACACATACCAGTCACTTCCCTGACCAATCTCTCTCTCTCACATACACCAGTCACCTCCCTGATCAATCTCTCTCTCACACTCACATGCCAGTCACCTCCCTGAGCAATCTCTCTCTCACACACACACACAGACACCAGTCACCTCCCTGACCACACTCTTTCTCTCTCAAACATATCAGTCACCTCCCTGACCAGTCTCTTACTCTGTCACACACAACAGTTACCTTCCTAATCAGTCTCTCTCACACACTGAGAAGGTGTTATTGTTTGTAAGGTTTTGGGTAGACCCTTGGACACTGTGGCAGATAACCACGCCCACAGGGGAAGTCAAGTGAGGGGCCACAGGTCAGGCTCAGCTTTAGGACACACAACACAGAATTATCTTTTATTAAATAGAGTTGAGAAGCTACCAGAGGTGGCAGTAATGAGTAGAGATGAAGCCCGGCTGGGCTTGTAGTCCCTCAGGACACTGGAACCGCGATCCCTCAATAGCTGTGCTGTAGTGGAGAGAAACTGAGATAGTGATACAGTGGAGCATACACAGGGTTCTGGTATGGAGCCTCGTTGGTTGATTACTCACACAGTGGTTTCTCCCGGAAGGTAACACAGAAGCTGGAATAGAGGCAGGCCCTCGAGGAGTGAGTACCTGGTTCCAGGGAACAGCTCTGAGAGAATCTCGATGGTAACTCACTGATGGTGTAGGCAGCGGTTTCTTCCAAGCAGAAGTGAGCTCAGGCAGCGAGTCCGGGAACATGGGCCCTCGAGGAGCGAGTACAGGTTCCAGACAGCGACCTGAAAGAAAAGAGAGAGGCCCCAGAGGAGCGGGTATCCCGATAGAGTAAGTCCAATAAGGAGAGGCAGAGTAGCTGAGAGCGAATCCCATCCGTAAGGAGTCCCTTGCTAACTCATTTAGCTAGCAAACAGAGTAGGCTTTTGTATCCGGGATGCGTGACATCATCACAGGGGGACGCCCCTGAGGTACGCGCCAAAGAAGGAATAAGAAGCAGGGCTGCGTGGCACGCGCGCCCTATGCCAGCTGAACAACATGGCAGGATGCAGAGCCCAAGCCAGACTGGGGACGCCGGAGAGGTGGCAGGCAGACACCGCGGCAGGCAGACGTCCATCAACTGCGAGAGGAATCGCCAAAGAGGTAAGGAGGGTGGAGTAGAGACGTCGGGCAGCAACAGTCGTAACAGAAGGGCAGCTGGTGTGCTGCTATTAAAGCAATCATGACAGGCTGGGAACTACAGCATAAGAACATAAGAACTTGCCATACTGGGTCAGACCAAGGGTCCATCAAGCCCAGCATCCTGTTTCCAACAGTGGCCAATCCAGGCCATAAGAACCTGGCAAGTAGACTCACAGGGGGGAGTGGCCAAGATGGCGACAGACTAAGACGTGTGGAAAGCTCTCTCCGTTACCTGATATTTTGTTTCCTGGTTTTCGATCTCTATTTTCTGATTACATGCCTCACACCAAAAGAAAAGCTAGGCTTCGTGAAAGCCTAGCTGCTGCTGAGAGTTCGAATATTTTCAGCCTACAATTGAGAAGTTTTTTACATCAACGCCGACGGAGCCGGGAGCGAGGGCCGCAGCAATCGTGGAAGCTGAGCGAGCTTCATCGATAATGGCCGAGGAGATCTCGCTGAGTCCCGGCGCGCCTGTGACGCCGTCCCCACCCCAGCGGCTGAGAAGCGAAGGAGAGGAACTACTGCTGGGATCTTTGGAGAGTCCCTCTGATATACCTTTACAGAGAGAAAACAACCAAGGAGGAAATCGAGGAGGGGAAGAGAAAGGCGACAGAAGGGAGAGCCTAAGGTTCTCTCACAGGGAGCTTACCTTCCCCCGCTTCGAGAACCAACCAGCCCCGCTGAATCGCCTGAGGGAGAGACTCGGGACAATGATACTGAGGCCACACGAAGAGGTGAACAGATCCAAGTAAGACCTTTTTTGGTTAAACCAGCTAAAATATCGATGGAAACTTTGTGGGAGGCGTTAGCCTCGATAGAAAGTGCTATTATTGGGCTTTCAAGATCTGCCTTTGAAATAAATAAAAATACTCGGTATAATGAAGAGAGAATAATTAAACAAGAAAAAACAGTCTTGGATGTGGAAGAGAAAGTGAAACAGATTGAGAAGAAACAACTGAATTTAATACAATCTGAAAATGTCCAAAATAAAAAATTGGAAAATTTAGAAAACTCCCTGCAGAGTACAAATATAAGAATTGTGAATTTTCCCATCATACCACAGATATCACCAGTGGAATTATTCAAAATCTATTTAACTGAAAAGCTGAAAATTCCAAAGGAGGCACTCCCACTGATTACTAAAGCTTATTTTTTGCCTCAGAGGAAGGCTGTAAAAGACCAAGGAAGATGGGAGATCAGACAACTGCGATGAATCTGACAGATATATTGGAATTATCTCAAGAGACATAATTACTAAAAGAGGAGTGTTATTAGTAACTTTTGCCTTCTTAACCGAAAAGAATAATAATTTTGAATGTACTTTAGGAATAGTGCAGAACTTTTTCATGGACAAAAGTGTGGGTGTATCCCGATATTACTAAGGTTACACAAGACAGGCGAAGGACATTTTTGAGTTTGAGAGCTGAGGCACTAGCAATAGGTTCAAAATTTACTGTTAGATATCCATGTAAATGTCATGTTAAATACCTAGGTAATGATTATATCTTTTTTGAACCTTCGCAGTTAAAATTCTTTTTGGATGCTCACCCAAAGGCGACCTGATCAGTACATTAGGCAATTGAAGGCTAAGAATCTTAGTGTTTCCTTTTACTTTATTCCCTATTATCGCTTCTTGTAATAATGGCCGACATCCCCCCATGCATTCCTTTTTTCATTTAGGTTGGTAATGTTGGCTTTTTGCAAATAACCCCAATGGGATTATGTTGAAAATGTTTTTTCCTGTTTTTTCTCGGTATATGTACCACCTATAATTGCCTTCACATTGTAATACTATGTGTAAATTTTGAAATGCAGAAAAATAAAATTAAAAAAAATAAGAACCTGGCAAGTACCCCAAAACTAAGTATATCCCATGCTATTGATGCTAGTAATAGCAGTGGCTAATTTCTAAGTCAACTTGATTAATAGCAGGTAATGGACTTCTCCTCCAAGAACTTATCCAAACCTTTTTAAATCCAGCTACACTAACTGCACTAATGACATCCCCTGGTAACAAGTTCCAGAGTTTAATTCTGTGTTGAGTGAAAAAGAATGTTCTCCTGATTAATTTTAAATGTGCCAAATGCTAACTTTATGGAGCGCCCCCTAGTCCTTCTATTATCTGAAAGTAAATAACGGATTCACATTTACCTGTTCTAGACCTCTCATGATTTTAAACACCTCTATCATATCCCCCCTCAGTCGTCTTTTCTCCAAGCTGAAAAGTCCTAACCTCTTTAGTCTTTCCTTATAAGGGAGCTGTTCTATCCCCTTTATCATTTTGGTTAACCTTCTCTGTACCTTCTCCATTGCAACTATATCTTTTTTGAGATGCCTTGACTAGAATTCTACACAGTATTCAAGGTGCAGTCTCACCATGGAGTGATACAGAGGGATTATGACATTTTCATTTTATTCACCATTCCCAACGATGTCAATGTATTATCCACTATGACGCCTAGATCTAGCTAATAATATGGAACCTAACATTGTGTAACTACAGCATGGGTTATTTTTTCCCTATATGCATCACCTTGCACTTATCCACATTACATTTCATCTGCCATTTGGATGCCCAATTTTCCAGTCTCAAAAGGTCCTCCTGCAATTTATCACAATCCTCATGTGATTTAACTACTCTGAATAATTTTGTATCATCTGCAAATTTGATTACCTCACTCGTCGTATTCCTTTCTAGATCATTTATAAATATATTGAAAAGCACCGGTCCAAGTACATATCCCTGAAGCACTCCACTGCCCACCCCCCCCCCCCCTCCATTGAGAAAATTGTCCATTTAATCCTACTCTCTGTTTCCTGTCCTTTAACCAGTTTGTAATCCACGAAAGGACATCACCACCTATCCTATGACTTTTTACTTTTCTTAGAAGTCTCTCATGAGGAACTTTGTCAAAAGCCTTCTGAAAATCCAAATACACTACATCTACCGGTTCACCTTTATCTACATGTTTATCAACCCCTTTAAAAAAGTGAAGCAGATTTGTGAGGTAAGACTATCCTTGGGTAAAGCTGTGCTGACTTTTTTCTGGGAAACTACAGACCAGTTAGCCTGACTTCAGTGCCAGGAAAAATAGTGGACTAAATATCAAAATCACAGAACATATAGAAAGACATGGTTTAATGGAAAAAAGTCAGCATGGAAAATACCCAAGGCAAGTCTTGCCTCACAAATCTGCATCACTTTTTTTAAAGGAGTTAATAAACATGTGGATAAAGGTGAACCAGTAGATGTACTGTATTTGTATTTTCAGAAGGCATTTGACAAAGGTCCTTATGAGAGGCTTCTAGGAAAAGTAAAAACTCATTGGATAGGTGACGATGTCCTTTCGTGGATTACAAACTGGCTATAAAAGACAGAAAAACAGAGTAGGATTAATGGACAATTTTCTCAGTGGAGAGGAGGTGGGCAGTGGACTGCCTCAGGGATCTATACTGGGACCCATGCATTTCAATTATATTTATAAATGATCTGGAAAGGAATACGAGGAGTGAGGTAATCATATTGCAGATGATACAAATTTATTCAGAGTTGTTAAATCACAAGCGGATTGTGATAAATTGCAGGAAGACCTTGTGAGTCTGGAAAATTGGGCATCCAAATGGCAGATGAAATTTAATGTGGATAAGTGCTAAGGGATGCATATAGGGAAAAATAACCCATGCTATAGTTACACAATGTTAGGTTCCATATTAGGTGCTACTACCAAGAAAGAGATCTAGGTGACATAGTGGATAACACATTAAAGAACATAAAGAAATGCCATGCTGGGTCAGGACCAAGGGTCCATCAAGCCCAGCATCCTGTTTCCAACAGAGGCCAAACCAAGCCACAAGAACCTGGCAATTACCCACAACACTAAGAAGATCCCATGCTACTGATGCAATTAATAGCAGTGGCTATTCCTTAAGTAAACTTGATTAATAGCAGTTAATGGACTTCTCCTCCAAGAACCTTATCCAAACCTTTTTGAACCCAGCTACACTAACTGCACTAACCACATCCTCACGGAGAGGCAAAATAAGTTGCCATATGCTCATATTTTGGTATGGCTCTTAAAGAGAAGATCAGACCTAACCAACCTGATTCTATAATCGGTATTGAGCTAGCAGATAAGCAAGATCCAGGTATTTTTGAAGTGATCAACACAATAAGATTCATGGGCCATGCAGTATACAAAATATGAATCTCTCTGTATAAAGCAATCCTAAACTATTTAGCACAAAAACAAATATGGGAAACAGCAGCTACTTTCCCCGCCCCAGATGATGGCCAAAAGGATAAACGGATCCTACTACTTATCCTTTCAACAGCTGCAATTTCCAGTAAAGTTATGCTTCACTATGATGATAAACAAATAAATATTAAGGGCAATCTTTAGAAGATATTGATTTAAGATACCACCCAGTTATGTATGGCTAGCTCCAGAGTTGGTAGTCAGAAGGTTGTTCATATACCAGCGCCAGCAGAAAACATAAAAATATGTTGTTCAATAAAATCATTTGTTTATCTGTCAAATTTGAACTATTTGCTCCACTTTGTGAAAAATGATAGGAGTTGGGTGGCACTTTATAAAACTAACCAATGTATTGAAGCAAGAGCTTTTGAGGACAGAGTCCACTTTGTCAGATGCCACCCAACTTGTCATGTTTGCTACATCAGACTAACACTGCTATCCTTCTAAGAATTTTTCATTACTTTGTGTAGTATCATTATTATAACACAGAACATGATTACATGACCATACAGCCCAACCATCCCACCCAATTTTGCACCATGTTCTTTTAATTTTAATAGAACTCGCAATTACAAAATAACCTGGGTGAAGAAAGGGTACTTCTGCTAGTATATATACATGTCAAGAAAAGAAGAAGGCACATTCATCAGTTTAAACATAAGGAAAGCATATATCAATCTCCTAACACAACTGCCTTCCAATACAGCCGACCTCCAGACATATCAACAACCTGCCCACAAAACGTCAGCTTAAACACCTTTGAACCCGTCTCTTCCACGGAAATACAAAACCATCCTGAGAAGAATGAAACCTTCGTCTCATCCTGCAGGACCACATCCCCTCCAAACTACTTCTATCTGTTCCAGACACAATAGCCACCTCATTGAAAAATATCATCACTGCTCTCTAGCCCAAGGAACCTTCCCAGATGATCTCAAATGGCCTCAATCTCACCGCTCCTAAAGAAACCTAACCTAGACCCGAAGGACCCTAACAATTTCCGCCCCATAGCTAACCTCCCATTCATCGCCAAGATCATGGAAAAACTAGTGAACTCCCAACTCTCAGATTTCATCGAAGACAACAATCTTCTCTTCACACCACAACACGGCTTCCGAAAAAATCGAGGCACAGAATCCCTCCTCACCTCGCTGACAGACCATATATTACTGGGCCTCGACAAAGGAAACTCTTTCCTATTGATCTTGTTAGACCTATCCGCAGCGGTCGACACTGTCACCACGCCATCCTCCTAAACCAGTTGTCGTCCATAGGAATCTGCTGGGCACCGTCCTATCTTGGTTCAAAACCTTTCTCAATAACAGAGGTTACAAAGTTAAACTCCAAAACAAGGAATCCTCAAGATTTGACTCGGCCATAGGAGTCCACAAGGTTCTTCATTATCTCCGACTCTATTCAATATTTACCTGCTTCCTCTCTGCCAACTTCTCACTGACCTCAATCTAAAGTACTTCCTATACGCAGATGATATTCAAATCATCATCCCCATCAAAGACTCATACTCTAAAACTCTTGACTACTGGGAATCATGCCACCAAAAAATCAAACATCTACTCAACAGCCATCACCTCATCTTAAATTCCTCCAAGACAGAAATCCTACTCATCTCTCCTGAGAACAATACACCTAACATTGCTCTTCCTACCAACCTACATACCAACAAGTTAGAGACTTAGGAGTGTTATTGGATAACCGGCTAAACTTCAAGGCACACATCAACAAAACAACCAAAGACTGCTTCTTTAAACTCCAGGTTTTGAAAAGGATAAGACCTCTCTTCCCATGCTCAAGACTTCAGAACGATCATCCAAGCAGTCATTTTTCAAAATTAGACTTATTGCAATTCCCCTATTGCTAGGTCTGCCCTCTTCCTATTCCAAACCATTACAGATGGTGCAAACTTCAGCAGCCCGACTACTAACAGGCACAAGAAAAGAGACCACATATCACCCATCCTGAAAGAGCTACATTGGCTACCCGTATACTTCCGTATCATGTACAAAGCCATATGTATCATTTTCAAAACTATACATCAAGGCACTTCCCTCGATCTTCAATTCCCTCTCCAAGTATACAACTCGACAAGACCTACCAGAGATGTTTATAGAGGCACACTCCAAGTTCCCCCTGCGAAAACGACTAGACACATTACCCTAAGAGATCGCGCCACCTCCACAGCTGGCCCCCTTCTGTGGAATTCCTTGCCCACAGATCTCAGACTAGAACCCTGCCTCCTAACTTTTAGGAAAAGACTTAAGACTTGGTATTCAAGCAAGCTTTCCCAGACACAATTTAATGACCAATCCAAGGACACCAATCCAAGGACTCCTCTAAAACATCAGCCATTAATCATGCCATTTGCACATAACTTGTAATTTGACTTGTATATCGTTTAACCAGTTTATTCTTTCCTATTTCTTCCTCTTCACCAAGTTTTGCTACCCTTGTTAATTGTAACTGTACCTTCGGTCACCTCAGTTCTAGTTTGATGTATTTAATGCACTCCCGTTTCATGTAAACCAGCAAGATATGTTCTCATGATTGCCGGTATATAAAAACCTTAAATAAATAAAAATAAAAATGGGGTCTGATTTTGTAAGGCTTTTCTCTTCTTCTGGGTCTATGGGGAAAAAAAATCGTATATCTGCACACTCAGTATCAAAGAAACCACTGCATTGATCAGTCAGTCTACAGACTTCTTAATGAAGAGATGTTATTAGCTTTTACTTGCACAGACTATATTTCTACAGTATAAGAACATATATGCTTTAGCCACATTTACTTACAGAATCACAAAATCCTACTAGGTGGTAACGGTGCAGAAATAAGGAAAATGCATAGTATTTGTTGTAGTAAAGTATCTTTCTTCAGCGATTGATGCATGTTCAGAATAAATTCACTTCCACAAACTTTCCCAACTGTAAACTGAATTTAATGAAGGCAGGATTTTTATCAACTTGCAAGAAACTCCTTCTGCCAAATAGTCCAAAACCCACACATTTGGTAAGGCTGCATTATTTTCTCAAAAAGTAACCAAATACACTAATTTCAAGAACCTCATGTACTTCTAATTTAAAAAATAAATAAGCAAACATGCTTGGTCTATTCTGATGATGTCTCTCAAAGATGTAATAACCAAAAATAGCTCTATAACCTAAGGGGGGCAAAAGGAACTCGTTTTATGATTCCCTTTGCAAGTAGCATCTCCAATGGTTTGACTCTGTGAGTCCCGTGACGGGAATGAAACTCACTCCTTAGCCAAAGCATGAGTAGCACAATACCAACCGGCTTACATTTACTGCATGTGATCTTCTTAATACCTGCACTGGGCAGAGAGCTTCCTTCTGGAGTTCACTTGGGTGTAGTCTGTGCATGCAGCCATATCAAGGGCACTTAGAAGTTTCTTTTTAATAAAGCCAGTGGCACCCAGTACAGCTGGTATTATTGCAGTATCTTTCTATCACATTTTCTTTGGCCCGGATTCATCTCTTGGTTATCTAATGATCTTCTGTCACTACTACTCTGTTTTTATTTTTATCCACTCCATCCCTGCTTCCTCTCCCGTTCCCTCCCAGGCTGCAACAGGAGAGAAGATAGTGGCTAAGCAGGGAAGAGGTGGGGGACAAGAGGAGAAAGCCAGAGACTACCCAGCTGCTGTGAGGAGCCCTCTCTCCCTGGGCCAGGGAGGAAATTTGGCATCTGGGCACCACTGCATATTTCTCCATCCCGGCCCTCGCCTTCCAACACTCACCTGGACAGCACTTTGGTCTAAACCCCGAACCACCTTCCTCTCCCCCCACCAAGCTTTAAGGCCCTGGAGGCGAGGAGGAAGACAAAAAGTTTCTGCAACGCTGCTCAGGCGCTCGGCAACGGCTAAAGCAGAGAGGAAGTGAAAGGAAGCTTTTACTGCCTGTTCGAGAAATCCAGCCTACCTTTCTTGCAGCTCGATACTGTAACGTGCGGTTGGAGATTCCCCGTCTGTAACCCACTGTGGGCGCACAATTCGGACGTGTAAGGCGATCCTGCGATACAGTCTCCAGTTTCACGCGTCCTTAGCGCTTCTTGAAACCGACCAGTAACCCTTTCCACACCCAGCATGTATATATGTAAATGAACGAATTAGCTATTTAATGAACGAATTAGCTATTCCCCTCCGATACTGTGACGCGCGCTCCGATTATCTCCTTTGTAACCCGCTATTTTGCCGCGTCCCTTAACCTGTTAGTTTACTGCCTACCCTCTACCTGGTGTTAGTGTGGTGTTCGAACAGCTACGTACCGGACTGCACCATGGACGACCTCCATATATACTAACATTTGCAGCGTAAAGTTGTTATATATATATATATATATATAAATACCTGTCACTTTCCGAATCCCCCATCTCCACACGGGCTGGGCGTGCAGTCATCGAGGCGGCGGCGGGAGATGCGAGGGCGGGCGGAGACAGGTAAGAAAGGAGTGGACTTCGGAGGGGGAGGAGAAGGAGGGAGGGTGGGAGCAAGTTAAGGGGCGGGGCAGGAGCGACGGGCGCGAGTTCGATCCAGGCCGCGGCGGGAGCCGGCGGGGCGCATTCATCCAGGCGGAGGGAGCCGGCGGCGAAAGCGGCCTCCGGCAGCCCACGCCGGCAGTGAATGAATGCACGCCTGTGACGCCCGTGCGATTTTGGCGCTCAAGGCGTGACGTCACGAAGTGACTGCCTTGAGAGCCGAAATCGCACGGGCGTACACAGGCGTGCATTCATTCACTGCCGGCGGGGGTTGCCGGAGGCCGCTTTCGCCGCCGGCTCCCTCCGCCTGGATGAATCTGCGGCCTGGATCGAACGCGCGCCACGCCCACCGGCTCCCGCCGGGCCTGAAACGGGCGCCCACCCGCCGCCAGCTCCTGCCGCCGCCGCCTGGATGAACGGGCGCCCGCCAGCTCCTCCCGCCGCCGCCTGGATACGGCACGGAACGCGTGCCCACCCGCCCAGCCTGTGCTCCCGCCGCCTCCTGGATCGAACTTGCGCCCACCCGCCCATCCGGCTCCCGCCGCCGCCTGGATGAACGGGCGCCCACCCGCCCGCCGGCTCCTGCCGCAGCCTGGATCGAACCATGCGCCCACCCGCCCGCCGGCTCCCGCCGCCGCCTGGATCGAAACGCGCGCCCGCCGTTCCCGCCAGTAAGTTTACTTTTTTTTTACACTTTATTCCCTTTTGTTTAAATTTTCGCCCTGCGCCTTGCTTCGGGAGGGGGGGAACCATCCACTTCCTGGTACCTGTCATTTCAAATGTTCAGTTGAAATGACATTTGAAATGACAGGTACCAGCGCACCCAGGATACTGTATAGGCGCTGTATTAAGCGCCTATACAGTAAAATTGGTTTGCGCGGGCCTAACGCTTCCCTAACGCTTTGCAGACGCGGCTTGCATTTGCAAGCAATTTACATAGAGTATTGAGCGGTAGTAAAGAGAACTGTGCGTGCGGGGAACGAGGGTGCGCCCGGCACTGCCGCACTCTTTCTAACGCGGCCTTACAGTATCGACCTGTTGGTTATATAATCTCTCGGCAAGGCTTCTCCATGGATCCAGCGAAACTAAAGGGAATCCGAGATTGGCCACAGCCGATGGGCCTCAGAGCGCTCCAGTGCTTTTTGGGATTCCTCAACTACTATCGTCATTTCATCCCACACTATTCGACACTGGCTGCCCCATTGACAGCCTTGACTCGTAAGGGTCAGGACACACGAAATTGGCCTCCTGAGGCCGTCGCAGCCTTCCATTGCCTGAAGGAAGCCTTCCATAAGGGGTCCTGTCTGCACCATCCCGAACCACCCATTCCTGGCGAAGTTGACGCCTCTGCCATTGAGGCTGGGGCAGTGTTTGCACCGTCGGTCGCAGACGGCTGCAACTTTTGCTGCTCACCTCTCTTTTCCCGGCTACAGCAATACTCAAGGCCATGGCGGCCTCAGCATGCAAATGCCACCTCCCCTCGACGTCCCTGGGATGGCATGGCGATCCCCATCTGCCATCTGATCGGGGATTACTTAGGGCACATGCGCACCAGGCCCTCTCTTATCTATGTCATGGCGAGAACCTTGGGGGCGTCCCCTCCACATGACGTCACCCACCAGAAGTATTTAACCCAGCCAGCCTATGCTTCCTATGAATTAGCAAGGACTTCCTTCCTGCTTATTCCACTCCATTCGGAGACGCTTCGCTTCACTATTGAACTGCTTCCTGAACTTTGAACACCTTAGGTACCCGCTCCTCGGGGCCTTGTTACATTCTGGCTATCCGCTCCTCAGAGGGCCTTCCTGCCTGAGTTCCTGTCATCCCTATTCAGGACTCCGCCAGTTCAGCCTTGTGAGTAGTATCATCGCTTTGATCATCTTGCTGACAGAACCGCTGGCGTATCCCAGGCTCGGGCCACTACCGTGCTTTCCAGCTACCTTTCTACACCCCAGAGTAAGTACCATCATCTACTTTGCTCTTTTGACCTTCTGCACCTCTCTGAACTACTATTCGCTGATCCTAGGCATACCCCGTGTTGCGGGCCACTACCGGATCCATTCCAAGGAATATCATCTAGAGAGGAGTTCCCTGGCATACTCTGCTCTGCGGACCACTACCAGGGACATTAACATTGAGCAGCCTTACTACTCCGGATTGTGTCTTCTCTCTACGCTGTGGGTATCACCCACTATTCCAGTACAATAAAGTCTCTCATAACTGTGTCTGTCTCTGCTGAGGCCACGCCCATCATAGCGAGTGCCAACAGGGCTCCTCCCTGTGGGTGGCATCAGTTCTCACTATGATCCAGTGTCCACAACCACACCAGATTATAACAGGCAGTTCTGAGTCAACGCACCACCTCTGGAACCGTAGTTCCCTGTTCTTTTTATTCCCACAAATTTTCATCTGCCAAGCAAAATTACAGCATCGGGGATTAGGAGCTGCTTGCCATAAAATTGGCTCTTGTAGAGTGGCGCCTGTGGCTAGAGGGTGCACAACACAAATTTACTATGTTCACCGATCATAAGAATCTGGAACATTTGAGTCAAGCACAACGCGTCGACGCCTGTCAAGCCTGATGGGCCTTGTTTTTCTCCAGATTCGATTTTCGAACTCCACTATCGCCCAGCTGATAAAACCTCTGGGCTGATGCCTTATCATGATCCTTCGAGTCCGAGGACACTCCGGAAGAACCTACACATATAATAGACCCGACCTGTATTTGTTTATCTGCCACTCATCCAGTTCCTACTGGAAAGACAGTCGTGCCCCGACGACTCCGAGAAAGAGTTCTCCGCTGGGCACATGATTCCAAATTCGCCAGTCACCCAGGATGAGCATGAACCCTGGCACTGCTCCAGAGGTTCTTCTGGTGGCCCACCATGGTCTCCAATGTAAAAGCATACATCAAATCCTGTAACATCTGTGCACAGCAAAAAACCCCTGGTAGGTCAACCTCGGGGTCTTTTACAACCACTTCCAGCACCCGAAGAACCGTGGACTCACTTGTCTATGGATTTCATCGTGGATCTGCCGCCTTCAAAGGGTCACACCGTAATATGGGTCACCATAGACTGATTTTCAAAAATGGCCCATTTCATCCCTCTAACAGGCCTGTCTATGGATTTTCATCGTGGATCATGCCGCCTTCAAAGATGTCAGATCCACGCCTCCCCTTCCCCACCCTATCCCTCCCTTCCCCACCCTATCCCCACCCTATCCTCCTCTTCCCCACCCCTCCAACCTCCCATCTCTAATCTAGCCCCCCTCTTCCCCCAGCTCTTCCCCACCACCCCCCCCACTTTGTTAATAGAATGCACATAATAGAATGTATAGAATGTATATAGAATGTACATAAAGCCTGCTACTTGTAAATAAACCACCCTCAATCCCTCCTCCGTTCCCTGTATACACATAAAGTTCCAATTTACTTCCCTGCCCCACTCCGTCCCTCCTGCCCCCAGTTATAATATCAGTTACAATGTAAAGCCCAGTTGGCTGAATTTTCTGTTGTCTGGAAACCGATGTGATGTCTCGTGCGAATGTCGGTATAGAAAATGTTAAATAAATAAATTAAAATAAATAAATACCATCTATTCCAGAGCTAACATGATTATTCTTCCACCATATCTTAGACTGCACGGCTTACCCAAGGACATTGTTTCTGATCGAGGTCCTCAATTTGTTGCCAGGTATTGGCGCTCCCTCTGCCGAAAATTCCGTATTAACATCAGCTTAGTAATGCCTATCATCCACAAGCCAACGGGCAAGCTGAGCGAATGAATTGCTCCTTGAAGGCCTTCCTGCACGCTTACATCAATGACCGACAAGATAATTGATCAGACCTCTTGTCCTGGGCAGAGTTTTCTCACAACTCTCACATCGCCACTGCTATTGGAACATCACCATTCTTGGTTGTCTATGGGAAACAACTACGACCACCACTGCCATCTCCTGTGGCACAGGCTACTGTGGATGCCCTTAAAACGTTATGGGAACAAGACAAATCTCTGCTTGCGTCAGGCCACTTTCCGGGCCAAGAGAACTGCTGACAGTTGACGGCGCTTGGCTCCTGAATTTCTCCCTGGCCAGAAAGTCTGGTTAAGTTACTCAGTATATCCGACTTCGAATTCCATCTCAGAGATTTGCTCCTAGATATATTGGTCCCTTCTCTGTCACCCGACGCAATGGGAACCCCTTACATACCAGCTTCGGCTGCCTCCTTTGCTGGGAATACATAACACATTCCATGTATCGCTTCTAAAACCTGTGATCTTATCTTGGCCTGCCCGGAAACCCTTGAGCCACCTCCATTGGTGGCAGAAACCGATACGACGTATAAGGTCCATGAAGTCCTAGAAGTCCCGCCGTAGGGGCCGCCAGTGGGAATACCTCCTTTCCTGGGAGGGTTATGAACCCAAAGAGAATTCGTGGGAACCAGCTCAGAACATCCTGGACAAAACTCTCCTCCTGAATTACCATTGTGCCCATCCGGGCAAACTCTGACCTCCAAGAGGGGGGCGTAAAGGGGGGGGGTACTGTTTACGCGTGCCATCCGCGGCACGGCCCCCTCACCTTCTGACTTGGACTCCAGCTCCTGGTCCCTCCTCGCTAGCGGCGGTGGGCTGCCGGCTCCGGCTTCGGGCCACCCCCGGTGCCTCCGGCTCTGCCATGGTTCCCATTGTTGCCAGTCAAGATATCAGTGTTTCATCGGGCCTCTCCATGTGGTCCATGGAGAGACGCCGCCACCAGCGCCACACCCCTCCCTAGGCGCGCGTGTGCGCATCGCTAATCCTTTTGAAGGGCCTGCCGCGGGAACCTGACCGCGGCCGCAAATGATGACGTCAGACTCTCCAGTGTATTTAAGCTCAGGCATCACTCCATAGTGTTGCCTTTGCAACAGGTCTCCTCATACTCCTCGTACTCATTGCTGATAGAGAATCCTCTCTATTCCGTATTCCTGACCTTCATTGTTCCTGGTTCCTGTCTTCATCGTTCCTGCCTTGTCTATGTGTTGGACTGACTCTACGGATATCGACTTTGCTTTTTTTGACCATGCTTCAGCCTATCTCCAGACCCAGACCTCCACTATGCCTGACTACTCTTCTGCCTATCTCCAGACCCGGATGGACCTCTGCTACGCCTGACTACTCTACTGCCTATCTCCACACCCGGACCTCTGCTACGCCTGACTACTCGACCTGCCTATCTCCAGACCCAGGACCTCTGCTACACCTGACTACTCTTGACTTCTCCGTGCTCAGACCATCGCCTTGATTGACTATGCTATAGACTTCTCCGTGTTCAGAATTCTACATTGCTTGCCACGACCTCTGTTTGCCGCCGGCCCTGATCCAAGCCTGTCATTGATGCTTCTCCTAGCCTACTCCTTGGACGTGGACATCAGGCTTTGGCCTATCTTTGCTTGAGCGCCTCCAGCCACTCTCCATCCCATTGGTGCCCGAATTCCAGTACCGTACCCAGTCCAGGGTAGGACTACGCCATCTATCGACTGCTTGTCTCTGGGCTGAACCAACTTCTCTCACTAACCTACCTTGAGGCCCACTTAAATCCTGCCAGCCCCAGCACCCAAAGGCTCAACCCACAGGGAACGAGGGCTGGTATAGGTGAAGCTCCAGCGACCTCTACCTTCAGCCCACTCCACCTGCCGACGGTGGGGACCCGTAGGTCCTCACCTACGGGTTTGCGTCAACCCCACCTCGGCCCAAGAGTCCACCTCCGACGCACAGGCAGCCTAAGATCTAGCTGACTCTGATTGTTTAACCTCAGTGTAACCACGCTATTCCTTCACTGAGCTGATGAAGAGGCAGGGGTAACTCTTAAAAGTTCATCACAGATGCATTAAATTAGTTCAATAGGAAGGTATCACCTAGAACTTGTTTAATGACTATTAGTTCTACAAACTAGGATGGATTTGATCCATCATTGCCCCAAGCACTGACTCAGTGACACTTTCCCCCCTCACCCCAAGCAAACCTCCATGCTATATGCAGCATCCTCAGACCTTGGTTCTGGCTCCATTTGCAATCCTCACAGCACAGTGAGCATGGGAATGAAGCCTGCACTCACAAGCCCTCCTCCCTGCATGGAACCCCAAAGAAGCTTGGGTCCCCATCCTCCCTATGCTATGCTGAGATCTGGAGAGGAGAGAAGGCAGTGGTTGTGGCAGCAAGAGAGACGCTTTCCAAGCTTCAGAGTAGGATTGCAGGGTGGTGGAGGAACAGGAAATCTACCACCCCCAAATTTTGCTGCTCTAGGCACAGACCTAATAGGCTTGCACATAAATCAGAACATCAGACCAAAGTTATTGAGCCCAGCATCTTCTCTCCCACAGTGGCAAGTCCAGTCATAGTCCACTCCCAGTGATGTGCTGGTTATCCCACATCTACTTGGTTAATAACTGTTTATGGACTTTTCCATCAGGAACTTCTCCAGTCCTCTTTTCAAGCCCACTGTGTTAGTTGTTTTGACCACATCATCAGGCAATAGATTCCATAGCTTGACTGTGCACCGAGTGAAAAAATACTTCCTGTGATTTGTTTTAAATCTGTCAGTTGTTAGTTTCATGGAGTGTCCCCTAATCCTAGCGTTGTTTGTTCTATTTATTTTATTTAAAATATTTATTTCCCGATAATAGCGAACCTGTCGTGCTAAGCGGGTATATATAGAATTCATAACAAGTCAAAATACATGTTTCCAAAATAAAAACATTAACAATTAAAACTGAAATAAAAAAACATAAAAATGCAGAGCAAACACTATGCACAATTGTCAATGTTCCAAAAACAAAAACGGCTTTCACTTGTTTACGGAAAACCGTTATATCAGTGAATAAACATAAAGCAGTAGGAAGTGAATTCCAAACAATAAGACCTATTACAGAAAAAGCCCAATTTCTTGTTTCCTTCAAATGGGTATCTTTGATAAATGGATCCCTTAACAAACCCATATCATGTGTTTGAAGGGTATGAACTGGAGAATAATAGAGGTGTGAATCGTGTGCCCGATCGTCTTAACGATCGAAATCGTCTGGCAGGAGAAGAAAATCGTGTTTGGCACGATTTGTTAGTTAAAAAATCGTTTTTTCCGATTAGTTAGTGCGCACTAACAGAAAATGATACAATTTGACACTTTTCAGGTCAGTTAAGGTCAGTTTAGGAATGAATATGTATTCCTATTGGCTGCCCTCTTATTTATTCATGTTACCAAGGTTCCCACTGACAATATATTTTATTTTATTTATTTATAACTTTTTCTATATCGAAGTTCAGGTAACAGCGTTACTTATCACTCCGGTTTACATTGCAACAGATATTAAACAATGACAACAGGTGTCTTACAGAGAACAGGGAGAGAATAACTTGGATAACATAACTGGGAACAAGAACATTAAACTATTAATGTGAAAACAAGCCCATGGAGTGGGAGCTTAGCTATTGGTGTCTATAGTCTGTGGGAGTTGGAGTATTTAGCAAGTTATGGGAATGCTTGACCGAACAGCCATGTTTTGAGTCTTTTTTTGAATGTGCTGAGGCAGTGTATCAACCTTAGTTCCGGAGGGAGAAAATTCCACTGCTTGGGACCTGCTGTTGATAGAGCTCTTTTACTTAACGATGTTTTCATAGGAGGCACGTGTAGAGTTCCTCTCTGTGCTAATCTTAGCGGTCGGGAAGATGTGTGAAGTTGCAGAGGGATTCTGAGGTCCAGTGGGGTGTTGTTGAAAATGGCTTTGTGGGTGATTGATAGAAGTTTGAAGAGGATTCGAAATTTGACTGGGAGCCAGTGGAGCTTTTTTAGAATTGGTGTTATATGGTCTCTTTTGCTGGATTTGGTGAGACATCTTGCTGTTGCGTTCTGTAACATATATGGGGGATGGGAAATGGAAACAGTTGGTAGCTTGACAAAAAAAGTAATGTGATCAGTCAATGTGATGAGAACTTGTGCCCTATCCCTGATAACCGGGAGTGTTGTGATCTTCCTGCATGCAGTGCCGTATCCCTGATACTGGGAGTGTTGTGATCTTCCTGCACGCAGTGCCCTATCCCTGATACCAGGGGTGTTGTGATCTTCCTGCATGCAGTGCCCTATCCCTAATACCAGGAGTGTTGTGGTCTTCCTGCACACAGTGCCCTAACCCTGATACCAGGGGTGTGTGATTTTCCTGCACACAGTGCCCTATCCCTGATACCAGGGGTGTTGTGATCTTCCTGCACTCAGTGCCATATCCCTGATACTGGGAGTGTTGTGATCTTCCTGCATGCAGTGCCCTAACCCTGATACCAGGGGTGTTGTGATCTTCCTGCACGCAGTGCCCTAACCCTGATACCAGGGGTGTTGTGATCTTCCTGCACACAGTGCCCTAACCCTGATACCGTGAGTGTTGTGATCTTCCTGCATGCAGTGCCGTATCCCTGCTCAGTGCAGGAAGATCACAATACCCCCGGTATCAGGGATAGGGCACTGCGTGCAGGAAGATCACAACACTCCCGGTATCAGGGTTAGGGCACTGTGTGCAGGAAGATCACAACACCCCTGGTATCAGGGTTAGGGCACTGCGTGCAGGAAGATCACAACACTCCCGGTATCAGGGTTAGGGAACTGTGTGCAGGAAGATCACAACATTCCCGGTATCAGGGATAGGCACAAGTTCTAGTCACATTGACTGATCACATTACTTTTTTTGTCAAGCTACCAACCGTTTCCATTTCCCATCCCGCCAACCATCACCTCAGTGGGAACCTTGGTAACATCAATAAATAAGAGGGCAGCCAGCCAATAGGAATACATATTCATTCCTAACTGACCTGAAAAGTGTCAATTTGTATCATTTTCTGTTAGTGCGCACTAACCCGATTAACAATTTTTTAACGATAAATCGTTAGAATTCCTATTGTATTCGTGTAATGCATGGGTTTATTTTTCACTATATGTAACACCTCTCACTTGTCCACATTAAATTTCATCTGCCATTTGGATGCCCAATCTTCCAGTCTTTCTAGGTCCTTCTGCAATTTATAACAATTCCCTTGTGATTTAAGTACTCTGAATAATTTTGTATCATCTGCAAATTTGATAACCTCGCTCGTCGTTTTCCTTTCCAGTTCATTTATAAATATATTGAAAAGCACCGGTCCAAGTCAGATCCTTGAGGCACTCCACTGTTTACCTTTTCCACTGTAAAAATTGACCATTCAATCCTACTCAGTGTTTCCTATCTTTTAACCAGTTTGTAATCCACGAAAGGACATTGCCTCCTACCCCATGACTTTTTAGTTTTCATAGAAGCCTCTTATGAGGGACATTGTCAAATGCCTTCTGAAAATCCAAATACACTACATCTACTGGGTTACCTTTATCCAATCATATCTTCTCTTAGTTGTCTCTTCCAAGATAAAAAGCCTGAATCCATTTGTAACCGTCTCTTTTTAGTCAGTAAGGAGGTCCAGACAACTGATCCGTAAAGATAGACTTTTATTGCCAGCAAGATGCAGCTAAGACAAAGGCTCAGTACAACTGCATGCCCCTCCCCTCCAGGAGCAGACTCTTATGCACTTTACAGTTCTTATCTTTACACATGCGTTCTAAGCATTGCTGAGCAAGCATATTCCGGCTGAAGGGGCTACTGACCCCCTCCCTAGACACCCTGGAACTTTCGTGAAACTTCTCCCATGTTCTGCAGGAGAGGCTGCTGGGACTTGCAGTTCTGGAAAGGAATTCGCGAGTCTGCAGTAATACAGCCCATCACATAATACATCCATTGTTCTAATCTAGGTTACAGCAGTGAAAGCTTATCAGAGAATAAGAACAGCGAAGCCAAAAAAAATGAAAATGTGCAATGTGCTGACAGAGTTTCTCAATGTCCTAATTACAGCTATATTGCAGACTGTAAGTAAACCCGTCATGAAGCAGGGAATTCTGGTACATGAAGTCCTTTGTCAGGTTGAAGCCTTCAGACTCCTTCACATTTAGCCTTTCTCCATAAGGGAGATTTTCCATCCCCTGTATAATTTTTGTCTCCCTTCTCTGTACCTTTTCGCTGTGCGCTATGTCTTTTTTGAGCTGGAGGAACCAAAACTGCACAAAGTATTAAAGGTATGGTTGCATTACAATATTCTCAATTTTGTTCTCTATTCCTTCCCAAATAATTCCTAACATTCTATTTGATTTTTGGAACAGTGCCCCACACTGAGCTAAAGATTTCAAATACTGTCCACAAGGATGCTGAGCTTACTTTCCTGGGTGGTGACTCCTAATAGAGAACCCAGCATCGTGTACCTGTAGTTGGGATTATTTTTTCCTACTTGCATTACTTTGCTCTTGTTTACATCAAATTTCATCTGCAATTTAGAAGCCCACCCTCTTAGTCCCCCTCTGAGGATCAGTAAATACCTACAGGACATGAATGTAATCCACTATGAAATTCCAAAAAAAGGAATATAAAACAAATAGAAAAATAGTCTGACAAGGTTCTTTTGCAGTTCTTCACAACTCGAAGCAATTTTGCGCCAACTGCAAATTTGGTTACCTCACTTGTTGTTCCTTTCTCCAGATCATTTATGAATTGCTAAATAGTCCACTACAGACCCCTGAGGCACTCCATTAATGGCCTTTCTTCTCCATTTGGAAAACTGACCATGTAGTCCTACCCTCTGTTTCCTATCTTTTATAGAGATGTGAATCGGAACCGGAATCGGTTCGGATTCCGGTTCCGATTCACATGTGGGGTTTTTTTTCATCGGGCCCGATCGCGGTTTTGTTTATCGGCTGCGCCCGAGCTGATAAACAAAAAACCCACCCCGACCCTTTAAAACTAGTCCCCCCCCCCAAAAACTTTTTACAGGTACCTGGTGGTGCAGATGCACAGCCGATTTTAATATTTTTATTTTAATGTGCAGCAGGTGTCATGTAATGCGTGCAATGAGGGGGGATTTTTAAAAAATATGCATGGCGACATGAGTAGGCCTTTCCAGTTCCCTTCCAGTCCGCTCCAATTCAGAAGCAGACTGGGAGGGAACTTCCCTATCCCCCTATACCCTTCTTACCTTTTCCCCTCTCCTCCTCAACCCCTAACCCGTACCTAGCTAGCCAAACTTTATTTGTTTTCAAATTTACTGCTCCTTCTGAGCAGAAGTAACTTCCGCTCACTGTCCCAGCAAGCCACTGCCCCACCCCTGCCTGCCGAGACCCCGCCCCCAGCCCACCCCTTTTGGATGGCCCAGCACTTCTGTGTGTTCCAGGAGATACACGCATTGCCAAGCCATTTCTAAAATGCGCTCAGCACGCACACTGCCCGGCCACGTGCGTATCTCCTCTCCTGGATTTTATACGCATGGGCTTTTTAAAATTAGGGCTTATATTAACTGGCTCTAGGGTTGCTAACTGGCTCCAGATTTTCAGGACAGGTTAATCCAGGCCTGGCTTTCCCTCCTGAGAGAGGCTGTGTGCACATAGTGCTCCTGAAGCAGAGAATTCAAAACCTTTATTTTCATATATTGTGTTTACTTAGCTTTATAATTTGATATATTTTGTTGAGGAACCACTCCTCACTTTTAGTTTATTTTATTTATTTAGACTTTTATTTGATTTGTTTGTTTGAGGGAAGGCAGCTCCTCTGCCTTCCCCTGTATACAGACTGCAGCCTTTCTTCCCTTTCCCCATTCACTACACACACAGGCACACTTTTCTTAGTTTTAGGGTGAGTTTTGTTTTAGGCAGAGTTAATTTCAAAGCACATTTCGTTTCTTATTTTCTTTGCAGTTTTAAATTCTGTTGGGCTCTTTCCTTCAGCCTCCCATTGGAGCTGAAGGGAGAGTTTTATTTCAACTGTTTTGTTTGACTTAGTTATTTCATTTCAACCCTTCCCCCATAATTGCCTTTATTTTAAATTGTATTTTAGTTTTATAAGTTATAAAAGCAGCAGCTCTTACCTTTTATTTTCTTTAACTGAACTCTTGGGCTCCTGAAGCTCCTGGAGGGGGAATACCTCAGCTGTTCAGTCAAGCCACAAGCTCAGAAATCAGACACCTGCTGCATCAACCCTCCCGGTAGAGCAAGGAGCCAAGCAAGTAAGTTTCAGCTTTAGTTTTCTTTTTTAACACTAAATTCCCTGTGCACAGGGTTATTTTTTGAACTAGCTTTCCACATTTATTTAATTCGCAGTTATATATTTGAGAAACATTACATTCAAATAAATCCCCTTCATGTCTTTTTTTATTATTATTTTATTTTATAGGAAGCTGTTTCAATCCCAGTCCCTATTACCAAATGATCAAGAAAAATAACAGCCTGGGAAATGAGGAAGATGCAGTCTCAAGCAGGCCCCAAGAAAGCTAGGGAAAAAAAGGTGTCAGCTGGAAGACAATACCAAGGAACATCCGTGACTTTCTGGCTGGCACCCCAAAAGCTGCAGCTGCCTCCTATTGTTGCACCACCTCAAAATACAGCATCTACCCTAGCAACAGCTAATAATGACATCTCTGCTGTTGCTGGGTACAATACTCCTGTCCCAGCACTGGTTTCTGCTAGGGCAGAGGCCCCTTTTTGGGGGGATCCTTTAGTGGTTGGTAATATTTTGCCAACCACTGAAAATACCATTCCTGCCTCAGCACTACCCAGCACTGAGGCAGCCATTCTGCCCAACGGTACCCTTCCTTCCACCTCAGAGGTGGCTGCGTCGCTAGCCCAGGAGACAAGCTGAGACCCTGCTGCTACAGATATTATTAAAACACCTCAGGCAGCAGCAGGGTACAATAAGGATAAAGCTCAGAGCCCAAGTTCCTCCCCGGTCATTGCATCCACCTCTGCTGCAGTCAAACCACCACAAACGAGATCCTATGCAGTTGTGGTATCAGGCACAGCAGCTGGTGGATCTGCCGGAAGGAATGTAGTACAAGCACAACAGCTAGGATCAGGCAGTAGGGTCCCATACCCAATACAATGTCACCTACCCCTTCCATGGGCTAACCCGGAGGCATGGGGTAAGGTGTCTAGCAATGGGAGGGGCAAACATCGAGGACCACGTCATGGCACTGGCCAATGTGGTGGGTCCTGCAGCCACTGTGGTGCCTAGCAGGATGAATGGAAAAATACTATTTTTCCTCCATATGCTGGCTGCCACACGTACAGCAACTGTAAAGGGCATAGTGGTGGAGGGGGGTTTCATACCAGTTGAGCCTCTGGAGGTCCCCAGAACCAATGTGGTACTATCAAATGTGCCACCCTATATCACCCTATATACCAGAGGCAGTAATAATGGGTCACCTGTGCACCCTGGGGGAGGTTCACTCTCCCATCACTGTGATACCCCTGGGGTGCAGGCACAGGACTATACCCCACGTCCTGTCCTATAGACTGAAGGTGATCATGAAACTGCCTCAGGGAAGGGAGGCAGTGGAGGGCTCTTTTATTATCCCACATGAGGGGGCCCCACACACTATCTACTACAGCACAGAGGAGGTGAGGTGCTTCCTGTGCCGGGAGGTGGGGCATACTCACAAAGTATGCCCCAAGGCAAAGAAAGCCAATGTCTGCTGCCCGAAAACTACCATCCTCTGCTGCCCCCTCATTTGAGGCTGCTACTAACACATTGGCAGCTGCAAAGCCCTCCACCCCAAACTCCACCTGTGCCTCTGGGGGCCAAGGTCCTAGCAGCCCTACCACATCTGCAAGGACCCGCCCAATTGACACCACTTTGGCCTTCCCCTCTACTTCCAAAATTGCAGATGCCCATCACCCCAACATCACTGCCAGTGCCAAGGAACAGCAAGCCTTGATGGGGGGGCTCTCTAATACCATTTCAGAGATCCCCAGGAACATCACTTGCAGAACTCCTACTGCCAACTATGGCTATAAGGTGGCAACTTCCTCTAGCATGCCAAAAAAAAGCTACAAAGAAACTAACAGGGCATGCCGAAGCGACAGTGAAAATGCAGTCCCTCCACTCACCATCCCAAAGAGGCCTGCTCCTCACCCCAATACTGTTGAGGCAGCCATCCCTGCAAATTCCATCATGCAAGGGACTGCATCTAATAAGAATGTGGCTGCCACCCCAATGCTACCACTATCATCAGAGGTCTTAACTGCCCCCCCCCCCCCACCCTCATTTTCAGCAGAGGTGGGTGCAGAGATTTGGCCGCTGCTGAAAAGATAATGTAGTGGCTTAAGGAAGGAGAACAACTGCCTTTCCTGTCAATATTCACATCTGAGACCACCCACATGGAGGAAACATCGAGCCCTTCCATGTCACCTCTCCCCTTGACAACACCTCCGCAGAAGGAAAAGGGGAAATAAAAACTGGAAAAAGGGAAAGGGAAGAGCCAGGGGTGGACTGGGTGTGGGGTAAGTGCACAGGGGAGGAAAAGCCTGCTCCCAAAGTCAGGAGGAGGATGCTGGTGCCTTATGGGACAAGGGACTTGGGATCAGACTCTGAGAATCCTGGCCCAATTACCAGCAAGGGCCTGGAGCAGAGGCCTGAAACATCGGACCACAAAGCTGTTACACCATCAGAGGTCCAATCCCCGAAACATCAACTCTCGTGAGCAGAGCGAGTCCTCATGCAGATTTCCTTTGGTGAGATGCCCCCTCTGCCATCGTGGCTCGGGGGGGGGGGGGGCAGAAAATCCTCCTCCTGGCAAAACTGTCAAGGAAACCTTTCACCCCTCTCTCCCCAACCACTACCAGCCGGCCTGCAAACCTCTGAATTTCAGGCGGTTGAGAGGGAGAGCCCCTCAGGGTTACTCACTGAAACCCATGATGAGTTTGATGAAATAGAGCTAAATGCCAAAGAGAGACTACCGAATGTGGAATACAGATGCATAATTGAAAGAAAAAGGAAGAGGCAGAAACATGATGATGATAGTAATGTACCTGACACTGATGGGCTACTCACACCAAGAGACACGTTTGGAACACAAACGTTCCTTACCATTATTGATCAGTTACAGGCTAGTTTGAGCAAATGAGCAGTAGTATATAAGCTTATTGCTAATATGTTTTCTTTTTTTTTTTAATAATTTCTTTATTTTATTTATTGTTTTTATATACCGACATTCGATCTCAATTGAGATATCACACCGGTTTACATTCAGGTACTGTAGGTATTTCTCTATCCCCAGAGGGCTTACAATCTGTTTTTGTACCTGAGGCAATCTAGGGTAAAGTGACTTGCCCAAGGTCACAAGGAGTGACAGCAGGGCTTGAACCGTGGGTCTCCTGGTTCATAGTCCACTGCTCTAACCACTAGGCTATTATTGAACATAGGGCAAACTAACAATATGAAATGCTCGCCTTCATTATTGTAAAGACATATTTTCCTTATTTTAATGACCCTCAGCCCCTCAATTCCTCGCCCCCCCTTCCCCCCACCCTGCAGAGAATCCCAGCTCCTCCCCACATATATATAATATATAGCAAACCAAACAGTATATAAGTATAAAAAGGCACCTGCAATAACATGGAAAAGTTTGAACTATTAACCTTTGCAGGAAAAGCCTGTAGGGGACTGAAGCGATGTGGTCCCAATTCGCAAAAAACACAAAAAGCATGACGTAAAATGTCAACGGGTAAAGCACCCAAACTCTGAAATCAGTATATCTTGATTAAGGTTTAGCTGATACTTCCAAGGGAGCAAGAGCTCTGGTACTATCCGGAAGAGCGTCATAGTACGGACCCCAAATTTCTCGAAATAGTTGTCTCTTGCGTGGAGTAAAAAGTTTATACATGGATCCATGTTCCAGTAAGTATAGTTCCGTCATCAAGGTTGACCACAGAGCTGTGGTAGGTGATTGCGGTTCAATCCACTTTAGGAGAATACACTTTTTCACTATCAGACAGGCTTTAGATATGAGACCTATGTTATCCACATTAAGACTGCTCTCTCCAATGTCATTATTCAGAATGCAAAAAGAGCAAGACCAGAGAATGTCAGTATGAACCATTCGACCGAGTCTGGCCCGTATAGCTTCCCAAAATGTAGCTATGTCTTGAAATTCCCAAAGACAATGAATCAGTATGGCACCGGACAAATTACATTTTAAGCAATTCGAGGAAGGTATGCGACCTATCTGGAATGCCCTCGCCGATGAGTAGACAATACGGTGGAAAATCCTCTGCTGAAGTTCTCGTAGAGTAATATTATTCGTAATTTTAGCGATAGACTGGTAACAATGAGCAAGCATCCGTTCATCCAGCTCTTCCCCACAGTCCTGAGACCACTTAGGGAGCAGTCTAGTAAATATAGTACACTCTGAAACAGTATTATAAAAGTGATACAGGCACGATAAGGAGCCCTGCTTAACCTTGAAACATTCCATCAAGTCATCATATGGCACATTAGTAATCGTTCCCTCTGCCTCTAGCAGCGCTGACTGCACCGCTGCCTTTAAATGAGCATACAGAAGGAAATGATGAGACTGAAAACCAAATTTCTCCTGACAATGGGCAAAAGAGTACAGCCGGCCCGTGGCAGGATCCAATACAGCACGCAAGGGCCAGTTAAAAGGTAAGGAGAAGTCGTGCTGAGCAGGTAGCAGCAGCCGGGACTCCGGAGTGGTGTTCCGCAAGGGGAAATGTGGAGAGGTACGCGTTGATAAACCCAAGAGTCTGCGGGTAGACCCCCACACCTTCCTCATTGTAGAAACTAATCTATGGTGCACATGGAATTTTAAACTCGAGGGAGGCAAGGTATGGATAAGATAACCAGGATCATATGGATAACACAATTCCTGTATCAGTAGGGGGTCTGTATATTCCTGGTTGCCCAGAAGCTAATCCCCTAAAAATCAGATTAGCAGCCCAGGAATAAAGTATAAAGTTGGGGAGCCCATACCCACCACAAGTACGTGAGGCAGTCATCGTAGAGTAAGCCAACCGTGCTCTCTTATTATTCCAAATAAATTTACGGATGGCCTCCTGAAGTACCTTATTATCCCTGGAAAGAAGTACCCAAGGTATCATGGATAATTTATATAGTATTTGAGGAGCAATAACCATTTTAACCACCGCGATACACCCTTGCAGAGACAGGGGAAGATTTTTCCATCCTACTAGTTTTTTACTTGCTTTATCAATTACCGGGGGCACATTTAAGCGATACCATGCCCGGGGGTCAGTATGTATGATTATACCTAAATATTTGATAGTGGTCTCAGCCCATTTTACAGGAAAGTCTGGCTATGTGCTCCGCAAGGACCCACTCAGATCCAATGCCTCAGTTTTATCCAGATTCAGTTTGAACCCCGATAAAGCTTGGTAGGATTGGAAGATCTGGATAGCTTCTGGGAGAGCCCAATGGGCATTTGACAATAAAAGTAAGATGTCGTCGGCAAAGAATAAAGTCAAATAGGTCTGGGAGCCCACCGAAATACCCGTCACTGCCGGGGAAATCTTCAATCGAGAAACTAAGGGTTCCACTGTTGGAATGAACAGGAGAGGGAAAAGGGGGCACCCCGGTCGCGTCCCCCTCTGCAGATAGAATTCCTCAGATAATTGGCCATTGACCATAATACGGGCAGGCGGATTAGTGTAAAGTAAAGTGATGTACTCATATATTCTACCCACAAAACCCATTTTAGAAAGAACTTGCCTCAAGAAGGGCCATGCCACCCTATCGAACGCTTTTTCAGCATCGCAGGTGACCAGCAGGGGTTCACAAATTTTGGACGCCTTGGAAAGTTCCAGTGCAGCCATCACTTTGTGAATATTTACGGTAGATCTTCTTCCGGCCACAAATCCTACTTGATCAGGGGATACTAACATGGGTATTAAGGGCTGTAATCTTGTAGCCAAGATTTTTGCAAATAATTTAATGTCCAGGTTTAACAAAGAGATAGGTCTGTAGGAGGATGCCAACAAAGGATCCCTGCCCCCTTTAGGCAGGACAACTATAGTCGCTGCCCGCATTGTCACTGGCATTTCTTGATGGTCTGTCATTGCCTCAAAAACAGACTGTAAAATAGGTGATACTTCTGCACTCAACGTTTTATAAAACAGAGATGTCAAACCATCAGGGCCTGGTGCCTTATGGGCAGGCAATGAACGGATTGCTTCACTAATCTCAGCCACTTCTATAGGGCGCTGCAGCCTCATCTGCTGAGCTTCCGAAAGGCAGGGCAAGGGTAGCCTCTTCAAAAATTCCAGTATATCAACCTCTTCCACTGGGTCAGCTGAATATAACTGACGATAATATACAGAAAAGATTTCAGCTATATCTGATGATGCCGTTTTAATTTCACATGCCTCATTTTTTAAATTGGCTATAAATTTAGAGGAGTCTTGTGCTTTTAATAGGGAGGCAAGCAGACGCCCAGCTTTGTTGCCAAAGTGGAAAAAGAAAAACTGCCTTTATCCCAGAGTCTTGGCTGCTCTAGTGTGTAGTAAGGAGTTTAGAGCTACTTGCGTCTCCCGATATTGGGCAAGTTTTGTGGCATCCTCCTGAATATTAATTTGGCACTTAAGACATCTCATTTTCTTTTCTAAAGAGATAATGTCCTTGTCAAGCTGTTTCTTCTTAAAGCTAACATAACTAATAACTTCCCCACGGAGAACACATTTTGCAGTTTCCCATAGTAAAATAGGCTGAGAAATGTGGTTGTGGTTGGTCTGCAAAAACTCTCTCCAGCACTTCAAAAGAAACACTGGAAATTCAGGATCATTGGCCAAAGAGGCAGGTAATCTCCATTGACCCGAGGAGGCTGTCACCCGTGGATCATAGGTGCCCAGGACGGGGCAATGATCTGATATCACCAATGGTGCAATATCTGAACCTGTGAATCTAGAAAAAATGGATTCAGAGATGAGAAAGTAATCTATCCGTGAGGGTGTAGGGTGGGCTCGGGCGATATGGGTAAATTCTCTCTCTCCCGGATGCAGGGTCCGCCATAAGTCTAAAAGAGCCAGATGCTTGCACAAAAAAGTGGGGCCCTTGTTCTCGCTAAGTGCATGTCCCCCCCTGGCCGGTTGCCGATCCAATTGCGGATCAACTGCAAAATTAAAGTCTCCCCCGATGACCATGGGAAACTCGCCCAACTTAAGAAGGAGTGAGAGTAATGTAGTGTAATAGTGATGGTCATAAGTATTAGGAGCATAGACAGAGAACAAGATAATTGGTTGGCCCATCAAAATTCCCTTCAAAATAATGAATCTGCCCTGGGGGTCCACCACCTCCTCCTGTAACTGAAAAGAAATGGATTTATGGATAAGAATGGCCACCCCTCGACTTTTTGAGGTTCCCGTAGCATAATAGACTTGTGCAACCCATTTTTTCTGCAACTTTTTGTCCTCCTCCTCAAGTAAATGGGTCTCCTGTAGAAAAACCACTTGCGCATGGAGTTTAGCCAATCTGGCTAGCACTTTCTCCCGTTTGATAGGGGTGCCCAGGCCTGCCACGTTCTATGTTACTATCTCTACTGCCATAATCCCAGATCAGAAGAAGTGTGACGGCCTGTAGGCTCCCCTATAAGGAAATCCATCAATAACAGCAAAAGATATGCAAAAGACATAGATTTGACCATTGGCAACCACATTTTGAACAAAATACGCCAGCGGAGCATGAGATTCTCTGCAAGTACCCTTCCCAACCAAACTACCCCCGTTTCTATAAAAACCAACCCCTCCTCCCCTCCCCCCATCGCTCGAGGGTCTCATCATGGCCTGTGAGCGATCCCCACTATCTCTCCACCTCTCACGTCAAAGCCCCTATAAATATAGGGAGAGAGATCACTAGATAGAACAATGTGACGGTTGTCACCCCAACCCACAACATAGAAACTGTATACAAACATAAGCGAGAACCCCAGAAATACCCCACAGGATAATAAAAGAAATACACCCCCAGTAGCAAACAGTTAATTTGCGAACTGCATCAGCACAATCCCCAGATAAATATCTGAGCTTCAGGTCGATATCAATGGGCGACTGCATTATGGGCAAAAATAAGATCTCACAAAAATAAAAGAGTTCAGTCTTTAAGTGTGCCCAAGAAAAAAACAGTCGATGTGTGGCCAAGATTACAACTGGCATGTCATAAGTGCCAGCAGTAGAATCACCCAACGCAGCCCCGAGGACAACAGCCCTTTGTTCATGGTGATGGCGTCGTATCTGAGGACTTAAGATTCTGCACGAACGTGCTGGCGTCTGAGGCTGAAGTGAAAAATTTTACCTGACCTTGATGTGAAATCCGGCGGCGCGCTGGAAATAAGAGCGCAAAACGAATCTTCCTGTTGACCAGCTCCGAGCATACACCATTGAAAGCTTTGCGAAGGAGGGTGACACGTGGAGAAAAATTTTGAAACACCATTACCCTATGTGAATCATAAAAGAACTCTCTTGCTTTGCGATAATGCTGCAAAACCAGTTCCTTATGGGCAAAATGAAGAAATCTAGTCAAGATCACTCGGGGTCTGCGCGAGGAATCATCCTCGGGCTTCCGGCCTACGCGGTGGGCCCGCTCCATGAGGCCCCCAGATGGGGAAGCCAGGGAAGACACGAAACTTAATAGCCAAGCCTCCAGCAAGCGCGGCAGCTCGTAATCAAGTAAGGACTCTGGAATCCCGACGAAGCGCAGGTTGTTGCGGCGCGAGCGATTTTCTAGGTCATCCACTTTTTCTTCACTAGCCCGGAGCTTCATCTCCAGCGCTGCCACGCGGTCTTCTAGCGCACCTATATCGTCTTCGGCTAGGCCCACACGGCCCTCTACCCGTTCCACTCTCCCATCGAAATCCACCAATGTCGCTCTTACTTCAGCAATCTGTTCAGAAATCTGGTGGAGACGCATATCAAGCACTGTCACTACCGCATGAGCGATCTTTTCTTCCAGGGGGCCATCCACCGATTCCACTCTCCCCGGTGAGGCAGCCATTTTGGAAATGGAAGTTTTCACTTTCTCCTTTTCCTTGCGGGTCACATGGGAAGCCATCCAGGATGCACAATTGTAGAAATCTGCTATCTGTAAGTTCACAGATGCCAAGCCAGTAAATGGGGCGCAAAAAAGGTCCGGGGTAAGCTCGATGAAATGGGATTAGGCCAGGGTGACAACTGGAGCTCTGATAGCTGCCTCCTATCGAGCCCACCACATCACGTGATCTCTCAAGTTTTCTTTTTTAATTAATTTAGAAGCTTCAGAAGAGAAGCTGTTTGAGGGTGTAAGATTGATGAAAAAAAAATACTGAAGACATTGACCTAAGCCTTGTTGGAGAGTTTATTTATTTAACTCTTTTCTATACCGACATTCATGATACGAATCATATCATATCGGTTTACAAGGAACAGGGGTTGTAACATTAACATTACCATTGAACAAGAAGCAAGCTATTCCATACTTATGTTAAGACCATTTATCCAGATAAAGGCAGCTTGAGCTTTCTTAAGTTGTATTGAGTTAAAAAATATAAAGAATCCCAAAAAGTGGAACACAGGGAGGATTATCTGGTGAAACTGAGGGAGAAGAAAAAAGTAATCAAGAAAGCAAAAAGTCAGGCAGAGGAAAGGATTGCCAAGGAGAAAAGCGAGTTGACAAAACATTTTTCAGATATATCAGAGAAAAGAGAAAGGTACATATTAGACCAGGAGATCACCGACCTTTGTGATCCTCAGGGCAATGAGGGATCCTAAGGGAAATGAGGGACCAATTAAGATCAAACTGAGGAGGAAATCTCTCCCTGATCATGGGGAGAGCTTTGAAATTCTCAGCAGTGGGGCAAGAAGGGATGATGAGCAGTCAGATGATGAGTTTGTAGGTGGTGCAGAGCCTGCAGACTCTGAAGCTCCCATCATCCTGAAGTAGGAGATCCTTCAATTTCTGGAGGGGCCCCTGCATCTGAGAAAGAAGGAGCGCTTGGCAAAGGAGAAGTGGCCAGATGCAGAGTTGCTACTGCGATCAGCCTAGGCCATTCTCCGAGCCAACCATAGGGTCAAACTGTACGAGATAGCTGGAGACATCCGTCTCCGTAAGTTCTACAACAGCCTTAAGCTCCTCAAGTAAGGACTTCAGAATAACATCGACAGGATGGCTTTTAGCATAGGCACATTCAATGTCAACAGCTGTAGGGTGGGGCTTTGGAGTCTCCAGATACTCAGCTTCCTGTGAGGGGAGAAGTATGCTGTGAGCTTCCTTCAAGAGACCCATACCACTCCGGCAGATGAGACCAACTGGCTGCTGGAGTGGCGCAACAGTGTCTTCTTTAACCACCTCACTGCTACAACTTGTGGGGTGGTGACACTGTTTGCGGAGATCTTTCAACCTGATGTGCTTTATGTGAAGGCCACCATGCCAGGAAGGCTGCTGCATGTCAGAGTTTGGCTCGAGTGCGGAATCGTTAATTTCCTTAACATGTACACTCCGAGTGCAGGGCCCAGTAGGCAGCAGACCTTCAGTCAAATGTTAACCTATCTTGACAGCTTGGAGGTCAATGAAGCTATGGTGCTGCACTCTCGAGGCCCTGGATAGGATCAACCAAGAGCCACACCAGAGCTCATTGGCTGTCCTGAGGGAGTTAGTCTGCCACTTCTTCCTGGTTGACATCTGGCGAGAACACTACCCCCGAGTCCTCTGACACCTTCACCTTTGTCAGGGTGAGAGAAGAATGGTGTCCCAATCCTGAATCAACAGTCTCTATATACCTGATGTCACGAGCCCAGTCCAGTGCCATTAGACTGGCGCTGTTCACGAATCACAATGCTGTGACTGTAATGGTAGGGTTGGAGTCAGCGGAGCCCTGAGTAGCCTATTGGCATTTTACTGGAGGACCTGGGCTTTGTGACATTGGTTTGGGAATTTTAGGATGACTGGCATGGCTACAAGGTGGACTTCTCACTGAATCGGTAGTGGGACATGGGGAAGGTCCATCTCAAGATCCTCTGTCAGGAATATGCCAGAGGCGCTAGCAGGAGGCGTGATGCTGGGATCAAGTATTTAGTGGGGGGAAGTGCTTGATCCTGAGAAGCGCTTGCCTATGCTTGGGAACCAAGGTCTGCAGAGCCTGTACACTAAGAAGAAGTGCACCTTCTGGGACCTAGCTGAGCATCGGAACCGCTTACATCAGGTTATGAATCCAAATCCTTCAGGAAATGGATTGTGGCTCACCCTTCTTCTATGAGTTGGAGACGAGAAGGGGGACCAAGAAGCAGATAGCATGCCTGCTGTCTGCGGACAGGTGTCTCCTTAACAATCTGGACAGTATTCAATCCAGAGCTAGAGAATTCCACTCAATACTCTTCACTCTGGATCCCACCGACCCAGACACCTGCAGGGTTTAATATAAGGGGCTTCCCACAGTCAGTCAGGGTGACAGGAAGTGACTCGATGCACCTCTTGGAGTTCTATCATCACTTCTGGAGTGAGCTACAGCCTGACCTTCTGCAGGTCCTAGATGGAAGCCCTTGAGGCTGCTCTCATGCTGCCACACAGTGTTAACTCTGATACTTAAGAAGGGGGGGACCTGCGTGATGTGAAGAACTTGTACCCGGTCTTGCTGCTCAGCACAGACTATAGTATCACAGCTAAACCATCTCTGTTAGGATTCGTGGGTTTTGTGGACCCTTGGCCCGAGGTGAGAGTTGATACCACCTGAGGGGAGGAACCCCACAGGTCCTCACCATCGGGAGGCAAGGCCAGCTGTAGCAGGAGGTCAGGTACTAGGGGCAGAGAGATAGGGCATCCTGCATCACAGCCACATGATCAGAGGAGCTTGTAGAGAGGATACTGTGAGGGGGTCCCGAGGAGCGGGACCCCTGAGACACAGTTCGGAGGGAACCCACAGTACTCAGGCAGGACTGGAGATGCAAGTACCAAGGCGGGATCCTCTGACAGAGGAGCGTTAGGCAGGCCCCGAGGAGTGGGGAGCGTGAGACAGGAACTGCAGGAGGAGTGCAGGAGAGACTATCCCGAGGGGCGGGACAGCATAGTGAGCGAAGCTCTGCTGTGAATGACGTAGGCCGACCTGAGGGAGCGGGGCTGCACATGATGGAATCTCTGGTAGAGAAACAAGGCTCTGCCCCAAGGAGCGGGGAAGTGCGGAGTACAGTCATTTCAGTAGAATGTAGGACCTGCTCCGAGGAGTAGGGAGGCACGGAGTACAGTCACTTATGTGGAATGTAGGCACTGCCCCGAGAAGTGGGGGAACATGGAGTACAGTCACTTATGTAGAATGTAGGCACTGACCCGAGGAGCAGGGAAGCATGGAGTATAGTCACCAGTGTAGGACGTAGGCACTGCCCCGAGGAGCAGGGAAGCATGGAGTGCAGTCTCCAAGCAGGAAGGTGGTCTGAAGAGCCACCTTGAGAAGCAGGGAAGCCGGCAGGCAGAATCTCTGGAGGGCGTAGGGGATAACCCGAGGAGCGGGAAAGCCTGGAGACAGGGTCTCCAACTGGAGTGCGAGCAGGCCCCCGAGGAGCGGGTACCCGAGCTAGAGTCCAGAGCCGCAGGCAGATCTGATGCAGGAACAATGGGTCCGAGGAGACAGGAGCAAGCACTAGGCAAAGGAACTCATTGCCAAGTCAGCTAGCAAGGGGCGAAGGAGGTCCTTAAGAATCCCATCAGATGTCATCAGATGGAGACGCCCCTGAGGTTCCTGACATTGGGCCTTCAAAGGGAGGCCCAGTGGTGCGCGTGTGTGCCTAGGAAGGCCCGGAGTCAGCGTGGGTGGTGGCGGTGTCCCGGCTGCCATGAGGAGACTTGAGAATCCAGAGATGAGTGGCGGTAGCGGCTAGCCCAAGTCACGAGCTGACCCAGAGAGGAGAGCAGACTAACACATGTCGTGAGTTGAATCGGTCACAGCCGTCTGCGACCAACGGTCATAACAATCTCGCTGCAGCTTAAGCTGTGCTAGCTGACATGATTCACCCCAACCTGATCGTGGTTAGGGTGATCCTGGGTCGGAACATATTTGATAACATCTATTTGGTCCGGAATCTGATCCATCTCATTCGCAGGACTGGTCTGCCAATCGCCCTTCTCACTCTAGACCAAGAGAAGGCGTTTAACAGGATGGTTCATAGATAATTCATGGAAACCCTGCAGGCATTTGGTTTCAGCCCACTCTTTGTGGGTCTTCTCCAACTCCTGTACAGCTCTGCAGAGTGCCTTGTGAAGGTCAATTGGTCCCTAACGGCACCTATGGCATTCAGATGAGGAGTACATCAAGGGTGCCCCTTGTCGGGGCAACTGTATGCACTGACCATCGAGCTTTTCCTACACCTCCTACACAGGAGGCTCATCGGGCTGGTACTGCAGGAACCCGAGATGCAGGTGACTCTTTCGGCATATGCTCCAGACCTGGTTGATCTAGTGAGGATGCAGGAGTGTCAGCAGGTGTACTCTGCTGCTTCCTCGTTGAGGATCAACTGGGCCAAATGTCCGGGCTTTTAGTAGGATGACAGGAGGATACAGTCCCCAAAGCTTTTCGCCATCTAGCTTGGAGTAGGGACACGTTGCAATGCCTAGGAGTCCACCTGTCAACTGCAGAGACCACAGACCCTATTAACTGGTGTGAGTTGGAAGACAAAGTGGGCACTTACCTGAGGTCATGGATGGATCTCTTCAAGTTGCTATCCCTCAGGGGAAGGGCCCTGGTGATCAACTAGCTATGGGCAAGCATGCTCTAGCATCAATTGATTGCCCTGATTCTGACCCCCTTGGCACAGACTCAGAGGAGATTGCTAGATTTCTTCTGGGCTGGGAGGCACTGGGTCTCTGCTGGTGTTCTGAGCCTCCCACTGGGAAAAGGTGGGCAGAATATGGTATGTATTCAAATCCAGGTCCGAACTTTCCGCCTGCAGACCCTGCAGAGGCTCTTTTATGCAGACCCACCTCCACAGTGGCGCACACTGGCCTGTTACTATCTTCGCCAGTTGTGCAACCTACAATATGACTGGCAGCTTTTTGTACTCGTCCAAGAGGTTATGGCAGAAATATCTTGAGGCTACCAGTCTTCTATCAAGATCTGATTAAAGCCCGGAACTTGATCTCCTTGACCAGAGAAGCCATGGCAGCCGTGAGCGTGGAGTTTCTAGGCAAGCCTCTGCTTTTCAACCCATGCTGGGAGCGAGAATGCTCAAGTCCCCCATGGTTCGCAGCCGACTAATGCTGGTCAGGATCACAAAGGTCGGCGATCTCCTGGTCTATAATAACCGCGAGTGGGTGATGCCAGAGGCCCTAGCCCATCTCAATGATCTTGCAACCCCTCGTGTCACCCGTCATCTACTCCAGGAGATCAGGCCCACCATAACACCCAATCAGTGCTCCTTCCTTGAGGGGGTTCTGCAGACCGGACGACCCCACCAGACTTAGAGCCCCGTACATCCAGATCTGCTTATCAGTTTCATGCCCTGCAACCCCCCTCAGCCTCTCCACTCAGACGATCCATCTGATTTCATCCGGCACATTTCTGCACCATGCCGAGGCGCATGATCTACTTACTCGTGCTGCACACCATGCACTTCCTTGTCCTCATCTCCTGTCCAGATACCATCTGGCGGAATGTCCTTCTACCATTTGAGGGCGAGAAACTCCGGTGGGCATCTTTCCATTCCCAGCATATTCCAAGGCCCCCCTGGAACTGAGCTGGAGAATTTTGCATGGTGTCTTCGGCACGGATGAGTTTTTAGCCCATTACACAGACCCCTTACCATCCTGTCACTTTTGTGGGATATCAGAGTCTGTTTTTCATGCTTACTTCTTTTGTGCCAGACTGCAGCACCTTTTTGTTTTCCTTAAGAACCTGCTTTTGCAGTTCTGGCTCCATTTCTCCCCCCACGGGTTTATTTTTGGACACACTATGTCCTGGATCCCAGCTCATAGAGCAAGGGACCTCCTCGTCAACCTCTTCCTGGCCGTTGCAAAAATGGCCATCTACATGACCTGGAGACAAAAACTGGACGGGGAGCTACTCATGGATTGCAAGGACTTATTCCTTCGAGCAGAGCACTATTTCGCTGTATCTACTGGCTCAGTAAATGCCTTTGTCAACCAGTGGACACTAAATAATGTGTTCTACTCACCCCCTGTCCCCCCGGATTATGTTTTACACTTCAACATTTAATTTTCTCCAGTGCTCTGTATTTCATTTTTTAGTTACAGGCACATTAACCGGTTTATGTTGAATTTTAGTTTAGATTGGTCTTTTTTCTTGGTTCTCCTCAAAGGCTTCCAAGGTTGTATATACTGCTCTGGTACCACCACCAGGTGGCATCAGACTGTAGCTGATCTCAAATAGGCCTAGTTTTACCCCATTGTATGCTGGAACCTATTCTGATTTCCCTATGGCAAGGAAGGCCCAGTGAGTAAAGGCATGCAGGGGGAAATAAAACCAGGACTGGATCAACCTGTCCTGAAAATCTGGAGCCAGTTGGCAACCTTAAGTACACTGAGATCTGCCAGGAGAGGAAGGGAGGCCTGAATGGTGGTTCATTGGATGGGTGAGGGCACAAATGTATGCTTGCCTATGGCCCGGTAAAGGATCACTTTGGTCCTACCCCAACCCTTGCTCCTGTTCTTGTCTAGATCCAAATGCATTTTTTATTAGAAATTGTAGGGGTGCTCAATGACATCAGGCCATCAGATATAGTCCTGGTTTTACCCCAGGGCATCTCTGGACTTGAAGAGGACAACTTTGAAAGTCACTGATACATGTAAATAGAGATTCACCTACCTAAAAATGACCTTCCTCAATAGGGTTGCCAACTAGCTCCAGATTTTCAGGACAGGTTGATCCAGTCCTGGTGTTACCCCATTGCATGCTTGCACTTATTCTGATTTCCCTATTGCATTACCTAAGAAAAAAAAGACCATAAGTATCTGCAAGCAGGGGAGTAAAACCAGGACTGGATCAACCTGTCCTAAAAATTTGGAGCCAGTTGGCAACCCTAACTGATTCACCTTTGTCTGCATGTTTATTTACACCCTCAAAAACATTTAGTAAATTAGTAAGGCCTGTCTACAAAACCTGATCTTTAAATGTCCCGACCAATCTAGACCAAAGTATCTGACAGACCTACTTGGAAGATAGGAAACATCTAGGGCAGGGGTGGGCAATTCTAATTCCCCAAGGGCCACAGACTGGTTGGATTTTCACGATATCCCTAATGAATATGCATGAAATAGACTTGCATACAACCAAGGCAGAGTGCATATAAATCTTTGTCAAGCCTATTCATTAGAGGAATCCTGAAAACCCAACTGGTTTGCAGCCTTTGAAGACCAGGGTTGCCCATCCCTGATTAAGGACACTGCAGCTGTTGCAGCAATGCCTGCTAATGTCTCTCATTCTGGAGACGGCTGAACTAAAGGAGACACAGCCCCAGAAATGTGGAACGTAGTGCCCCAGCACCTCAAAATAGGAGACACTTCTCTAGCATTCAGAAAAAAAGAATGAAGGCCTTAAAGATGATAACTTTTTAAGCCAGATCAACGTTTTTGGAAAGGGAACTCAAAATTCAAGTATTAAGGCTGGGATCTGTCAATTCTATTTAATTGTTGAGGCTAATAATGATTGGGGTGGGGGGAGTGCAGTGGGTTATGAGTTGAAAGGGATGGAAATTTTTCATTGCTAATCATTGTTTTTTTTCTATACGTGTGCACTTGTGTAGAGGTTGATTTTTATCGTTCCCCGCTTTTAAGGTTTACGGTAGTTAAGCGGCTCATCGAACGACAAGAGAAGACATAAAAATAATTATCTAAATTTTATTTATTTATTTATTTATTTATATATTCCGATTTTCGCACAGTACCTGAATGTAATCCGCTTTGAAGTGTGAAAAGCGGAATATAAAAAATAAATACATAAAATAAATAAATTTCACCAGCTAGTGGTGAAAGTTTACACTAACCAAGTATATTCCCATCCCCATCCCCCCTTGACCAGCCCATGGTCCTGGGGATGCTTACACTGGAAGGTTGGGCCTAGTTGCCTGACTCCCAGAGCCCATAGCAGTAAATCTGTACAGGAATGAGCTGAGCCTGAAAGCGCAGAACTGTTTCCTTCTGCTGGCGTGGCCAGAGTCCAGACCTTGGGGAGAGAAAGACACCCTTCCATTAGGAGGCCAGAAATGATTTCAGTAAATTCCTCTTTTTTGGCACTTCAAAAGTGTGCTGCCTGGATTCCTTTCAGTACTTGACAAGTCACATAAATGCATTTTACATCTTTCTGCAGTATTATCTGACTCTCCCGTCAGACTTAGTCCTTCTCTTCCTCTGGGCATAGGAAGGGGCATGCTGGCTATCCTCTTCCCTGGAATCTCCAGGTGAGGGTCTCGCCAGGGCAGGATTAGGACATCCGGAGGCCCTAAATTACATCTTACATAGCTTGTGCCTCGCACTGTGATCACTGAGGCTCTTTCAGAGCTTTTTTCTGCTACTCAGCAAGAAGGTGGTTTAGAAGGACGGCCATCAGTTACTAAATTACCCTTCACCGAAGCCATTATATCGGGAAAATCCTGGACTGGGAGCATTAATAAAACTTTTATGTTCCATGCATCTCAGGACTTTATTTTCTTTCAATTCTACCAATTAAATTAATGAAATATAGGGCCAGTCATATATTATACCACAGAAGCATTGCTGCACATGTAATCCCACCACCTTTTCCCCTCCTCCCTCACTTTTGGATAGCTGGGAACATATCACAAGATATAACCCCTGCATTGTGTGTTTGACAAATTTAGGAGTAAAAAATTGTTAGCTTGAGTTCTCAGCATAAAATGTGCTTATAAGGTAAAATTTAATGATAAATAGTCCTCATTTTTTTTTTATATACAAAGGTGAGTGGTGAAGCAACTGCCAGCTCCTTGCACAGACCAGTCCCTTCCTGGTACAGGACCTTGCACTGCTGAAAGGAAGGAAGAGATTCCCAGGCATGGAAGCAGATCCTGGCTTTTCTACAGTGAATGTGCTCAAGCATCCACTTCCCATTCTAGATGAGAAAAGACAGGAGAGATTCCCAGGCACAGAAGGAATCTCTGGGTTTTCTACAGTGAATAGGTTCAAGCAACCACTTCCCATCCTAGGTGAGAAAAGACAGATTTCCAGGCATGGAAGCAGATCCTGGCTTTTCCACAGTGAATGTGCTCAAGCATCCACTTCCCATTCTAGATGAGAAAAGACAGGAGAGATTCCCAGACATGGAAATGTTCAAGCATCCACTTCCCATTCTAGGTGAGAAAAGACAGGAGAGATTCCTACTCATAGAAGGAGTTCCTGTTTTTTCTACAGTGAATTCGCTCAAGCATCCATTTCCCCATTCTAGATAAAAATATTGAGCACAGCATAAGTTGAACTCTTGCCCAAGATGTAGAAAGAAGAAAGTATGATCTGGTAAGGCAGGACATCCTTCCCTTACACCATTCCAGCTGCGGTGCCGCAGTGGCAGAAGTAATTCTTCCAGAGGATCACGTTGGGTTATAGCCATAACACCTCTCATTCCACATCTGTCCCAGCTTTAATGCCTCATGCCACTGGGGACTTCACAATGCATGGAATACATTTGCTAAAATAGAAAACAATAAATAAATTAGGATGGCATTTTCCTATATAACAAACTTCTTATCTGTTCATCACAGAATACACCCTCCCCTATTCAGCACAAAACATGTTTTTCCTGAGTCAGAGTGGGGGTGTAGCTTTGTGTGTGTCAGAGTGGGTGTTTGTCAGAATGTATGTGTGTGTGTGTGTGGCTGTGAGTGTGTGTCAGAGTGGGTTTGAGTCAGTGCGTATCAGATTGGGTGTGGGTGCCTCTGTGTATGTCAGAGTAGGTGTGTCACATTACGTGTGGCTCTGTGTGTGTGTGTCAGAGTGGGTATGTGTGGCTCTTTGTATATTAGAGTGGGTGTGTATCACATTGCATGTGTCTCACATTACATATGGTTCTGTGTGTCAAGAGTGGGTGTGTGGCATAATGTGTGTGTGCCTGCGAATATGTGTATCAGATTCAGTGTGTGTCAGAATGTGTGTGTGTGGCTGTGGGTGTGTGTATCAGAGTGGATGTGTGTCAGAGTGGCTATGTGGCTCTGTGTGTGTCAGAGTGGGTGTGACTCATTGTGTGTGTGTGTGGTTGTGAATGTGTGCATCAGAGTCGGTGTTTGTCAGAATGTGTGTGTATGGCTGTGTGTGTGTATCAGAGTGGATGTGTGTCACATTATATGTGGCTCTGTGTGTGTCAGAGTGGGTGTGAGTCATTATGGGCCAGATTTTATAACATGCACGCGGGCTTAGAATTGTTCGCGCGAACAAATCTACGCTCGATTTTATAACATACGCGAGCTGCCGCATAACATGCAGAGCGGCCTCGGAGGGAACTTTCCTTCTGCCCCCCCCCCCCCCCCGCACCTTCCCCTCCCTTCCCCTATCTAACCCACCCCCCAGCCCTAACTAAAAACCCACCCTGACCTTTATTGAAGAAGTTACGCGTGCCTCTGGGCAGGCGTAACTTGCGCGTGCCGGTTCTCCATCCCCCGGCCTGGTGGCTGTTCCGGAGGCCTTGGTTCCACCCTCGGAATGCCCCAGGGCCGGCGCCCTGCCCACGGCCCCGCCCCCGGAGCCCATTTTTTCAAGCCCCGGGACTTATGTGCGTCCCGGGGCTAGCGCGCGCTGCCAAGCCAATGCAAGATAGGCTCGGCACACGCAGGGGGAGGCAGGGTTCGGTTTTTGGGGGTTGTGCGCATATCTTACGCGCACAACCCTTTGAAAATCTACCCCTATGTGCTTGTGTGGCTGTGAATGAGTGTATCAGAGGTCTGTGTGTGTGTGTGTGTGTGTGACATTATATGTGGCTCTGTGTGTGTCAGAGTGGCTATGTGGCTCTCTGTCAGAGTGGGTGTGAGTGATTTTGTGTGTGTGTGTGTATGTGTATGGCAGTGAATGTGTGTATCAGAGTCGGTGTTTGTCAGAATGTGTGTGTGTGGCTGTGTGTGTGTGTATCAGAGTGGATGTGTGTGACATAATATGTGGCCCTGTGTGTGTCAGAGTGGATGTGTGTCACATTATATGTGGCTCTGTGTGTGTGTTAGAGTAGGTGTGAGTCGTGTGTGTAGCTGTGAATGTGTGTATCTGAGTCGGTGTTTGTCAGAATGTGTGTGTGTGGCTGTGTGTATCAGAGTGGATGTGTGTGACATTATATGTGGCTCTGTGTGTGTCAGAGTGGATGTGTGTCACATTATATGTGGCTCTGTGTGTGTGTCAGAGTGGCTGTGAGTCGTGTGTGTGTGTGTGTGTGAATGTGTGTATCTGAGTCGGTGTTTGTCAGAATGTGTGTGTGTGGCTGTGTGTGTGTCAGAGTGGATGTGTGTCACATATTATATGGCTCTGTGTGTGTGTCAGAGTGCGTGTGAGTTGTGTGTGGCTGTGAATGTGTGTATCTGAGTCGGTGTTTGTCAGAATGTGTGTGTGTGGCTGTGTGTATCAGAGTGGATGTGTGTGACATTATATGTGGCTCTGTGTGTGTCAGAGTGGATGTGTGTCACATTATATGTGGCTCTGTGTGTGTGTCAGAGTGGCTGTGAGTCGTGTGTGTGTGTGTGTGAATGTGTGTATCTGAGTCGGTGTTTGTCAGAATGTGTGTGTGTGGCTGTGTGTGTGTCAGAGTGGATGTGTGTCACATATTATATGGCTCTGTGTGTGTGTGTCAGAGTGCGTGTGAGTTGTGTGTGGCTGTGAATGTGTGTATCTGAGTCGGTGTTTGTCAGAATGTGTGTTTGTGGCTGTGTGTGTATCAGAGTGGATGTGTGTGACTTTATATGTGGCTCTGTATCGGGTTGGCTCTTTGCAAGGAGTAGATGCTACATTCCCTCGATCTTGCACTATACAGAAGCGCATGTCCTTGCTGACAGCTTGATTCATAAGCTCCAGGGTGCAGGGGGAATTAGGCACCAGCCGCCTGACGCTCTCTCTTCTGTTTAAAAAAAGGAGAAGTTGAGCTGGGCCGCTTCAAGTCATTGTACTGCTGGGATAATAAGGTATAAAGATGCCTTCAAAGAACTGATTTCCTACTTTTAACTCACTACTAACCAGGCCTCTTTGTGAGGCTCTCTGGAACATGCATTCCCCATCCCACTCAGACAAAAGAGTGGTGAATTCATTAAACTATTTAATTATGCTTCTTTATTTTTCTCCATTAGCTAGTCCTGCCAGCACTATGGGCTTTCCCCAGCTAACACATCGGCTCTTTTCATTCTTTGCTCAGTTTACAGGATAAAAGGTTATTTTGGGGGGGGGGGGCATCTCCTCCCCCCCCTCCTAATAGAAGTCCTGCAAACAGAGGCAGTCCCTGGGCACGGGAGGCCGGGTAGTGGCACCAGCAGCGTTCAGCATTGCGAGCACATAACCCTAGCCAGCCTCCAAGGCGGCAGCAGCAGCAGCCAAAGAGCACTATCCAGGCCTGGAGCTCTTTTCTCTGCTTTTTCCATTCTTCCTTTTCCCAGCATTGCTGGTTATTGAGCTCACTGTCCACTGTGACTCAATCTATAGCTAGCGCTTTGACACCAGTGCCGTAAGGCAGCCCGGGAAATCCTGCTCGGGCTACAAACTTTATTGATTTTATAGATTTCTCCCAAAGTTGTGATAATGATATATCATTGTTAAATTTGGTAGAACAAACTGCTTTCCCAATCTGTCAATGCGAACACGGACACCAATTCACAGCCTGGTTTAGAGCCTTTTCTTTCCAGGAGTCAGCGATGGCAGCAGCTTGCCATGGGTTCATAGCTTGCCAGCCGCCCTCTGCTGACCCGCAGCAGGCTGGGTGGCCAGGCAGCTCTTTGCTGGCTACAATTAGCCAGCTTTGCAGCTTTTTTTTTTTTTTTTTAATTATTATTATTATTATTATTATTCTTTTGAAATTACTGAAATGAAAAAGCCCATGCAATTCATATCACTTAGCTTCTGCATAAAGTGCAGGCATGTCATTGATTTCATTATCAGATGCAATTAAAATATATACAGAAAAAAAATAAAGATTAGGGATTTTACATTTAATCACACTTCTTCCAGCTAATTCATCTTTCTGGAAGATAATTGTTAGTTTTTGGAAGGAAGCAGGAAAGTGCTACTGCTTGGCACTTGCACAGCTCTCTGGATGCACTTCAGCTGCCCATGCTCACCAGCAGGAGGAAATGAAATCCACCTTTAACACAACCGCACAAAATCATGGGTCTCCCTCCCCTTCCTCAGATTCCGGGCCTCACTTTTACTTCCTCCAGCAATGCATTTTTGTTTCCTTTTTTTTTTTCCAGCCGTTCATAATTGCAGTGCTCTGAATGTGCAGGGTTCTCACACAGAACGATGGGCTCCCCTCGCTCCTCTATTTGTTCAACTCCTTTGGGAGGAGCAATTTACAGAAAGCATTATCGATTTTTGCCATAATAGGTACAGAGATGCTTCACTATCCCTACTCGCTCCCTGTCAGACCCTCCCTGTGTATTATTTTAGCAAATCTATCAGAAGATTGAAAAAAAAGTGATGAAGATTAAAATGATTTTCACCTGGCCGCGTGCAGCTCGGGAAATGAATGCCACTGTTTTCCTTAAAGGGAATTGGGGTATCAATTCAAAGGGAAAGAAAAAGATGAAATGCAGACATCTGGAGCTTGCCCACCCTCCTTCCTTAGGATTCTTGTTTTTGGGGGTTCGGGGGTATCCCTGCTCAGTGGGGAGAGAGCTGCCTTTAGAAATTCGGGCTGAAGGTGCGTCCACCCCCTTTATCCTGTCTTTTCTGCTCTCTTCGTTATTTGCTGGGTAATACTTTTCATTTGGGGTTTTGCTTGGCTGAAACTTGACCAAAGTGCGAACGAGAAGGGAAGCTCTGTGCAGACTGGGTTTGGAATACGTAAACAGATTAGAAAAATGTTTCTTACAAATCCGGTCTAAACATGGCCCTAGTGAAACAGCAATTCAAGATGCTGGACTGTGGTTTTCTTTTCAGCTGTGTTAACATTCATTGCTGAGCTCAAATAATTGTTTAAAATATCCAGAAATATCCTATGCCAGCCAGTGTTCCCTCAAATTATTGAAAGACTGCATGCGCAAAAATGTTCTTTCTCTGCAAATTTTTATAAGCCAAGTTCAAATTTGTACATTACGAGCCAGTGTAATGCAAATCATATTGGGATTTTTTTTGTGCAAGCTATGTTTTGCTGCGCGTGCGGGGCACACGTACACAGCCTAGAGGGAACAGCGATGCCAGCCTCCTCCACAGGGGCATCTGCTTGGCCATTGTGCATGGGAGTGGAGGCGTGCGGGTGCAGGGTGCTTGGACTCAGTGCCTTGCACAAGCAGCCACACCTGATGCTGCTCTTCACGGTGTATCCATCCAGCACTCTGCATCATGGATTTGAAAAGTGGTATTCTTAATCTCTAAAGAAATGGTGCAGAGTTAGTTACCAGATAATTCATCTTCAAAACCTTCTTGCTCTTTGAATGTTGATTATCCTGTTGGCCCATATTTTACTGTTAAGTTTTTAATTATTTTCACTATTACTGTCATCGTTTTTTAATCATGGTACTGCTACTCCTCACGTTACTGTTTCTAGTGCTCTCTGTACCAAACAAAAGGAAATGCTTGACTTCCTGCACTTTTTAAGTTATATGTAAACTGATGTGATATGCAAATCAAACACCGGTATATAAAAACAAATAAACAAATAAATAAATAAATACATAAGAACAATGAAATGTGAAGTTGTGGAAAAGTGAAACCTCGACATCACAGTGCCTGCAAACAAAAAGGAAGAAAATATGAAATCTGCACAGGACAGTTCCATATTTGAGAGTATATAGACCCTAAACAGCAACTATGAAATACTGCAAAATAGCTGTACATGTAGAAAATACGCCCAGCCAAGGAGAAAGGCTGAGATGCAGGCACACAGACAGTGTCATCTTTGTCACTATGTCCCTATGGCGTAGTTGCAGAAATCGGACTGACATGCAGGACATCCGCTGTGGTTCCTGGACTCAGTTTTTCATCAGCCCAGCAGAGGCATCACTCACAGCCCCTGAGGAAAGGCGTTCCAGTTGCTGGGCAACAGTAACACCTACAGGTGGGATTCATTCTACAATGAAAGCCTAATTACTTAACAATAATTGCTGTTCTCTGATAACTGCCAAACAGATAGGCCTCATGACCTGCATCCTATTTGAGTCAGAAAACTCAAGAGCTTTGTTAGGAAGCTTTGAGCAGGTGGAAACCCACAGCTCTTCCGTTGATTGTATAACTCAGCTATATAACTAAGTGATTCAAATGGATTAAAACCAATCCTCCTAAGGGGAAGGAGTGGGTTGTGTGGCTCACTATATTGTCATAGAATAATTGCTTGTCTATAAGTACTTTTCTTTGGTGACAGCACCACAATGAGTCACACTTTTGAGTCTACCTAAAGGCAAGATGTACTAAAGCAGGGATGGCCTAGTCCAGTCCTCAAGAGCCATATACAGGCCTGGTTTTCAGGATATCCACAATGAATATGCATAAAATATATTTGCATACAATGGAGGCAGTGCTTGGAGGCACTGCGTATTCATTGTGTACAACCTGAAAATCAGACCTGTTTGTGGCTCTTGAGGATTGGACTTGGCCCATTTTGTGTCTATGGGAAAAATACTTAATACATAGGGGCCTAGAAAAGACATGAGGCCTGGTTGGTTGGTATCAGAAAAACAAAATGCTAGGAGGATTTTTTGCTCCAAGTAGCAAACAACATCTTTTTTACAATCCAAAGTCCAACACCACCTTAGGTGAGGCACACCACCCTGAGCAGTAGGATAGAAAAGTTACTGAGGCCTGTAGTTTGCTGATTTTATAGATTGAAGTGACTGTCATGAAACCAGAAGTGCTGGGACCCTATCACAAATGTACTACTACTAGTACTACTTCTTAACATTTCTATAGCACTACTCAACTTACGCAGCACTGTACAAACAACACATAAAAGACAGTCCCCCGCTCAATAGAGCTTACAATCTAATCAAGACAAACCTTCAGGGCAGGGCAGGTGGAAGCACTAGGCGAACTAGGCGATCGCCTAGGGCGCCTAGCATTAGGGGGCGCTGAGCTGCTGGTGGCCGATAAGAAGGCTCATATGGCCGCCAAAGATCGGCAGGGCCGTGGTGGACCTCACGTCACCACGGCCTGAAAAAAAAGGTTGCTTTAAGCCTGCAAATACTCCTCCTCCTTCCTGCCCCCGCGGCCCCAGAAGAAAAATGTTGCCGGAGCCGTGTGGGCAGGAAGTGGGAGGAGCATCAGCCGCGTGCCGGAAGGAAGAGGAGCATCAGCCGCGTGCCGGAAGGAGGAGGAGCATCAGCCAAGTGCAGAAGAGGAGCAGCGCTTACGGACCGCCGCAAATCCCACATTGCGGGCGGCCCGAGAAGACCAGGGCCGCTGCAGAGCCCATCCTGCAGTGACCCACGAAGAGGAGGCCCAGAGGTGAGAGAGAGGCTGAGGGTGTGTGTGTGCGCGTGTATGAGATGAGTTGAGAGATTGTGTGTGAGTGAGTTGAGAGACTGTGTGTGAGAGTGAGGACCTGAATGTTTGCTGAGACAGCATGTGAGAGCCTCTGTGTGTGTGTGAGAGAGAGACAGCATGTGACAGTGAGAGCCTGTGCTTGAGCAAGACAGCATGTGGGAGTGAGAGAGAGTCTGTCTGTGTGAGAGTCAGACAGCATGTGCCAGTGAGTGACTGTGTGTATGAATGATTGTATGAGAGAGAGCATGTGACAGTGAGAGCCTGTGCTTGAGCAAGATAGCATGTGGGAGTGAGAGAGAGAGTGTGTGTGAGAGTCAGACAGCATGTGCCAGTGAGAGACTGTGTGTATGAATGTATGAGAGAGAGCATGTGAGAGTGAGAGCCTGTGTGTGTGAGAGAGAGAGAGAAAGCATGTGAGAACTAGAACCTGACTGTGATTTTGAGGGAAGAAGACAGATGGAGAGAAAAGAAATAGAAAAAAAGACAATATAAAAGGAATTGGCAAAAAAAATAAGAAAGGAAAGGTGGAAAAAAAATCCTGTGACCAACCGATTAGAAAACTAAGATCAGACAGCAAAGTAAAAAAAAAATAAATTACTTTTTACTGATTGGCACATGTAATCTTTGGGAATGTGCAAGAGTAGCACTTTCTCTAGGCGGATCTCACAATGTAGGAGATCAGCATGGAGGAAGTGGAAGCCCACGGGGCCTGCAGAGAGGAGGCAGCAGAATGGGCTTCAGTGCCAGTAGCAGCAATCAGTGCCTCCCCAATAGCCACGCAGCAGCAGTGACAGTGGCAGCAGAGGAATGAGAGAGGCTCTGAGGTTGCTGGCAAAAGAAAGAGAGGGGGTCTGCCTTTAGTGTGTGCATGTGTATGAATGGGAGTCTCCTGGGGGTGTATGTGTGTGAATGCATGGGTGCCTGCCTGAGGGTGTGTCTGTGTATGAGAATGAATGGGTGTCTTCCTGGGGTTTGCCTGTGTGTGATGCATGTGTGTGTGTGAATGAATTGGTGCCTGCCTGGGGGTCTGTGTGTGTGAGAATGAATGTGTGCATGCCTGGGGGATGGGGAGGGAGTGGTGTGAAAATGAATGGGAGCCTGCCTGGGAATAAGTGTGAGAATGATTGGGAGCTTGCCCGGGTGTGTGTGTTTGTGTGTATGTGAGGGAGCCAGTGAGAGTGAGAGCATGAGTGTGTATGAGAAAATCCAGGGGTGTAAGAGTGTGTGGGGGGGAGTGTGTGTTGGGGGAGAGAGTATCTTACACCTGAGAGTGTGTCAGTGTCTGTGAGAGCGAGAGGTTATGGTGGGTATAAGAGCATGAATGTGTATGTATGTGACAGTGTATGTGTGAGAAAGAATGGACATGTGAGTATGTGTGAGAGAGAGAGGATAACCTCCTAATCCTCGACATATCAGGGTGACTGGAATCAAGAGCTTCCATGCATGGACAGCAGGGGCTTTTTAAAATCCTTATTAGTTTTAATTATTGGATGTTATTTGATATATGTGCTGTTTTGAAATATTTTATTGGTGTTTGGGAAATTGTAAAAAATGTATATGATTTTAATGAATAGAAATTCCATTTATCAGTAGTTTTAAAATATTCTTTTATTAGTATGGTTTTACTATTATAACTGATGCTTTATGTTTCTTGATTTTATTGTTTTATGAGGAATGGTGGTTCTGTTTTTCCATTATTAATACACAGAGTCTGGTTCTTTGGGGTTTCCATTTCAGTTTTTTCTAATTTGTGCTCCTTTATTTTGTATTCTGTATTTGGTGAGGGTCTGTTTCTGCTCTGTGTGTGTGACCATGATGAGAGATTCTGCTAGCATGTAGTGTCTGTATAGGGATCTATAGCAATTGGGTTTGTTTTGTTTCCTCAGTAGGTGGTGTATTGGTATTCTAGGACCCAGTGTAATATTTACCCTTGCTTATTCTCAGGTAGGGTTATTGTTGTTTGAGTCCTTGGTGTTATTACTGTTATGTTATGATGGGATTGCAGTATAGATTTTGAGTGTCTTTTTTGCAGCAGCACAAACACCTTCCACATTGTGGAAGGTGTTTGTGCTGCTGTTACTGTGAGGTGACAGCAGAATTTGAAAATATCTTTTAGTATGATGAGCTGTAAGGGAAACATTCAAGCTCCATTCTTTGGGGGAATTTCAGTGGATGCACAGAGTTACAGAACTGGAGGTGCAGGATTTATATTGACATTCTGTCCCTTCCTATATATTCCAGACTTCACTCTCATAGCCACATAGAATTAGTTGAATGAGGCTATCAAATAATTTTATAGTAGTTTTACTAGAAGTGTGAAACTGGCCAGCTTTTTAAAATTACACAGAAGACCCTTTGGACTTTTTTATTAACACTTTTTTTTATAACCAATTTTAAAGCAGGATCCATGCTATACCTCTATAGCATGGATCCTGCTATACAGGTATAGAGGCTATAGAGGCTATAGAGGTATAGAGGTATAGAGACATTTCTTCATCACAGCTACCTCTGGCTGTGATGAAGAAATGTCATTTTGGCTTCCCCCCCAAATTCTTCTGTTTAGAGATGCCACTGATTTTCTGTGACCTTAAACATTAGTACAAGAAGGATTAAGTGGGGGGGATGCTGGAGAGACATACAAATGCACTGGCCCCTGGGCGCCGGAGACCCTTGGTGCACCACTGGATGCGAGTCATATGGGGCCGCAAGTGATGGCAAAGAGGAGTGGAGATTTGGCGGGCCGCAAGCAGTGCCCAACCTGCTCGCAACCCAGAAAACCATACAATCAGCAGGCGTGATCGAGAATGAGGTAGGAATTGGGGCCAAGACTGGGGGGTGGCGGCACAACCCGGGGGGGGGGGGGGGGCGCAAGGGGGAAGGCTCACCTAGGGCGCCAAATCCCCTTCACTGGCCCTGCTTCAGGGTCAAAGAGACTTGGGGAGATCTTTCCTGTGTCTGGGAAATATGTCTTTATGAGTATGAGCTCCTTTCAGGTCCAGAGTTTAGAGAATTTAGAGGAAGCAGCATGAATGGCATCCCTGGGAACTTTCCCCTTGAGATTTTAATCAATTAGTGGGGGGGGGGGCAGGGACATGACCAAGCAGGTTGGGCGGTTTGCACACAACATTTCTCCTCTTTCAATCACACATACTCTAACACACTCACATGTTCACTCTTACACACATACATGCTCGTTCATATTCCTCTCATTTTCACACACATACAAAGTCCCCCTCAGATAAACTCCTCCTCCCTCACATACACTCCCTCCCCCAATACACATGCCCACTCTCATATTCACACACACATACACCCTCACATAAACTCCCTCTCCCCATATACAAATGCTCTCTCACATGTATTCTCTCCCCTCCACACACACACACACACACACACACACACTCACACACTCTTTCACTCACTATCTCTCCCCACCCCAAATCCACTAAAAGCAGTAAATGTCTCCTTAGGACCCCCAAGACCAATAGGATTCTTCTTTGTTCCTGCCCATGGGAGGCAGGGCCCAATCAGAAGGGCAGGAAGAAGGAAGGAGGCATCTGATTGGCCTGCAGAGACAGAAGAAAGGAAGGAGGCATCCAATTGGCCTATGGGGGCAGGAGAAAGGGAGAAGGCATCCTCCCTGCAGGCCAGTCTGATGCCTTCCAGTCTATGTGGGGCATAGGCTGCAGGGTACCCAGAGTTTACAGGTGTTGGTCTGGAGGCCCAGCAATTCTGTCAAAATTCTGGAGTTTCTTGGTCAAATCCAGAGAATTCCCAAGTAAGCAGAATGGCGACTTAGAGAATCCATCTTTTTTTTTTTCAACAAAATACATTTTATTTTGTAACATTTGTCAAACATTAACCAGCAAAAACATGAATAAGGAACAAACACTTGAACATGCAGACCCTAAGTCACATAAACTGACCATGTATAATATCCAGTGTAAGGACATATTACAATGCTACAGTTTGTTCTAGAACATCAAATTCCCACCTATCAAACTCCCATCCAACTCATTCACCTACCCAGCAGAAAGCCATCTCTTTCCCAAAATCCACCCAAATCCTACCACAAACTATCGCCCTCTGCATACCTTCAATCATCCATTAACTCACTTCCACTTTATGCCACACATTCTCAAATTCACACTTTCATACCTCAAACATATTCCGTGAAGAAAGCTCCAAACCAGAGAAAATGGGAAGGGAACTGTTTTCCTAGGGGAAAAGATTTTCTATGCACCCCAGTTTACAGAGTACCCCAAGTAGCAGTTATCTTGCCATAGAGTCAGGCTTAATTGATCAAAAAATAGGTTCCACATGAGGCTTGGGCACTTTGCACATAATTATTTTTACAACCAGCCATTCCATTTGCATAGCTAAGGACATTTTAGACTGCCACATTTGTAAAGTGTGGATTTAATCCCCTATCCACCTTTGCAAAATGTATTTGCAAGCGATACACAAAGCCAACTGCAAGAATTTTACCATAGCCTTAGGGGCACCATGAACTCTTCCTTTTTCCTGTTCCTCAATTCTGAGATGGGTCTGAACTCCCTGGTTTTCTGGTGTAGCCCCCTTTTCTAGGTAGTAGCTATAAGGGCAGGGGTCACAGTGCAAGAGCTTAATCCACCGAACCCTGGAGTGGATTCTCTGAGGGAGAGAATAGACCTTCCAAGCCCAAGGCATAATATCAGTCTCTCTTTCTATGCCTCTGTACTGGAGAGTGCCAATAAGCAGGCTGCACACATATAGTCAGAAGCATCAGAGTGGTGTGAAATTTAAAAAAGCTAAAGTTTAGCTGGACAAACCATCTGAATACTAACCTCTAAGTGACCATAGATACTGATCAGTTTTGGATTTACTGATCTGATTATGGATGTGACAGAAAAAATTTACCTGGTGTCATTTCATTACCCTTGAATAAGCTGAAAGGAAACTGTTTTTTATTTTCGAGTGTAATACTTATACAGCTCGATACAGTAACATTCAGTTGAAGATTTCTCATCTGTAACGAGCTCGCTGCGCACAATTCGGACGCGTAAGGCAAACCAGCGATACAGTCTCCAGTTTCGCGCGTCCGTGGCGCTTCTTAAAACAGACGCGTAACCCTTCCCCACCCGGCATGTAAATGAACGAATTAGCTGTATAATGAAGGAATTAGCTATTCCCCTCCGATACTATAACGCGCGCTCAGGTTATCTCATTAGTAACGCACTGTTTTGCCGCGGCCGTAACGTGTTAGTTTACCGCCTCCCCCTAGTAGGAGTTAGGACTGTGAGTCTAGTAACAAATCCATCGACACCGCTTAAGACACTCAAAAACAATAAAACACAATAAAAAAAAAAAGCGATACAGAGATGATCGAGAAAATGTAATGATGTGGGACACATAAAACCTGTCAGAAAAAAAAAATAAAAATTTTTAAATACCTGTCGGAGGGCCGCGTGGGTCCAGGCGGCCGGCGGGCGGCGGGAGCCGGGTGGTCGCGTGTTAAATCTAGGAGGTGTTAATTGGCCGGACGCTGTGTCAAAATGATAGTATTCCTCATCTGGTGGTCAGTTTCGATGCCGAAAAGGCGTTTGACCGTGTAGAATGGAGTTATTTGTTTCCACTTCTCCATCAGGTGGGGATTGAGGGTTTTTTTTACCAAGCTATTCAATTATTATATCATGGACCCCTGGCTGCAATTGTGGCGAATGGCTCCCAATCCGAACCCTTTCCTATTACCCGAGGCACGAGACAGGGTTGCCCTCTGTCCCCGTTATTGTTTGTTTTACAGTTTGAACCATTGTTGCTAGCAATCCAAGCGGCACCAAATATTAAGGGGGTACGGTTTCAGACTGAGACCTTTAAATATGCAGCATTTGCTGATGACCTCTTGGTGCTCCTGACACATCCCAAGGAGTCCCTGTCCTCATTATTGTCTCTTTTTACAGACTTTAGCTCTTTCTCGGGGTTTAAGCTGAACCATGGGAAATCTGAAGCCCTTCCATTTCCCTCGTCCCTTAAGAATAGTTGGGGAACCGATTTTTCCATGACTTGGGCCACATCTCAAATCCGTTATTTGGGTATATTTCTTCCGGCCCAATTAAGTTCCTTATATAACTGTAATGTTACCCCGCTTTTGAGAAGAACAAAAGAGCGGTTGGAGGCGTGGCGTGCTCTGCCACTTTCTCTTTTGGGGCGGCTTAATCTTTTCAAGATGCTTATTTTGCCGCAATGGCTTTTTTTATTTCAAAATTTACCCTTTCTTTGAAAGCAACCGACATAAAACAGTTGGAGAAGCTTCTGCGGGGGTTTTTGTGGCAGGGGAGACGGGCGCGTATACCTCTTCGCAGTCTTCAGGCACGGTGGGGATCAGGTGGATTGAGTGTGCCCAATCTCCGTCTTTATAACTTAGCCAGTAATCTTAGACTTGTACGGGATTGGCTCACAAGGCAATCTAATTACATCAATCTGTCAGCGGAACAAACTTTAGTGGCCCCGGTTGATTTGGGGTATGTCCTGCAGGGGGGTCATGGTGGGTTCGCCTACCCCCCCCCTGTGGAAGCTCTCTTTACCCCTTTACGGGTAACCTGGCGGGCCACTATGAAATTACTGAAGCTTCCTCCTGTTTGTGCCTATTTGTTGCCCCTTCGGGGGAATCCCGATTTCACTCCAGGCTCAACGTCCGCTAGTTTTCCAGTCTGGCTGGATCGGGGTATTACTCACTTGGGACATCTGTTTGATGGGGATGGTCAGTTATTAACTCATTCCAAGTTAACACAACAATATGGATTGCCCTCGACCCAGGTATTTTCCTACCTACAGGTACAACACTATATTAGGTCCCTTCCCCCACCTAGCCTGGAGCCGAGTCTTTTTGGTTCCGTAGAATCCTTTTTTGCATTGACTGCGTCCAAGTCCCCCACTTTATCTCAATTTTATAAAAAGCTGACGGGGACCCGACATAGCCATGATTTTAGAAGCTCGGTGGCATAGGGAGGGCCGGACAGAGGTTAAAGCGTCTATGATACGTAGCTGTTTTCGCCACTTATCCACTGTCTCCTCCAATACTTATTATAGGGAAATGCAGTTTAAATTCTTGTGGGGGGCGTATATCCCACCAACCAGGGCGGTATACTACCAACTTGTTTCAACGGGCGCCTGTGGGAAGTGCCAGGTACTCGAGGGCAATCTGCTCCACATGTTTTGGGCTTGTTCTCGGGTGAAGAGGTTTTGGATACGAGTGCTGCATTATCTTTCAAATCTATTAGATGTTGTTCTTCCCTGTTCTTTCTGTATGGTATTATTTGGTCAAATACCATTGACTCTAGTCCGGGGACAAGGACCACGATTGATGCTGCGGAAGGGTTTTGCTGTGGGGAAAAAGGTTATACTCTGCAACTGGAGGTCTGCCGCTTCACCCTCCTATTGGCACTGGAGGAACCAGTTTCATCAGCTGATGATGATGGACAAGCAGTGGGGGACAACATCCTTTCAACGTGAACGTCGTTTTCTAACTATTTGGGACTCTTATATTCAATCGTTATCCCACAGACTTCGCAGTCAAATTTTGAACGCTTAAGACATCAGTATTCTGGGTGAATTGAATATGTTTCTGGGGTTGCCTGGACTGTTGGCAGGAGGCGAGAGACTGGCACAGGGGGAGGGAGGGGGGGGGGGGTTAACTGATGATAGTTTGATACATGTCAATATACTGTTTATGTTGAAAACCAATAAAAACCGTTTTGCAAAAAAAAAAAAAAATCTAGGCCGCGGGCGGGTGGGCGCCTGTTCCAGGCGGCAGCGGCAGCGGGGGGACACGCGTTAGTTCGAGACGGCCGGTGGGCGGCGGGTGGTCGCGTGTTAAATCTAGGCCGGGTCCGCACAGGCGCGCATTCATTCACTGCCGTGGGGGCTGCCTCTCCGGCAGCCCCCACCGGCAGTGAATGAATGCGCGCCTGTGCGACCCCTGCGATTCGGCGCTCAAGGCAGTCACATGCCGTGACGTCACGGCATGTGACTGCCTTGAGCGCCGAATCGCAGGGGTCGCATTCATTCACTGCCGGTGGCGGCTGCCAGGGCAGCCCCCACCGGCAGTGAATGAATGCGCGCCTGTGCGACCCCTGCGATTCGGCGCTCAAGGCAGTCACATGTGACTGCCTTGAGCGCCGAATCGCAGGGGTCGCACAGGCGCGCATTCATTCAGGCGGAGCCGGCGGCTTTCGCCGCCGGCTCCTCCGCCTGGATGAATGAATGCGCGCCTGTGCGACCCGGCCTAGATTTAACACGCGACCACCCGCCGCCGCCCCCGCCCGCCGGCCGTCTCGAACTAACGCGTGTCCACCCGCCCCTCCGCCGCCGCCTGGAACAGGCGCCCACCCGCCCGCGGCCTAGATTAAACACGCGACCACCCGGCTCCCGCCGCTGCCCGCCAGCCGCCTGGACCCATGCGGCCCTCCGACAGGTATTTAAAAATTTATTTTTTTTTGAACACTCAGGTTTTTAGATATTTTTGGTATTTTTTTTTTTCACTTCATGGTGCCTGTCATTTCAAATGTCATTTGAAATGACATTTGAAATGACAGGTACCAGCGCACCCTGGTTACTGTATAGGCGCTGTATTAAGCGCCTATACAGTAAAATGGGTTACGCGGGCATAACCCTTCCCTACCGCTTTAAAGCCGCGGCATGCATTTGCATGCGATTAGAGGAGAGTATCGGGGAGTTAGTGAAGAGAACTGTGCGTGCGGGGAGGAAGGGTGCGCCTGACACTGCCGCACTGTTATTACCGCGGTCTTACAGGATCGACCCGTAAATACGGGTCGGAGGGCCGCGTGTTAAATCTAGGCCGGGTCGCACAAGCGCGCATTCATTCATCCAGGCGGAGGAGCCGGCGGCGAAAGCTGCCGGCTCCGCCTGAATGAATGCGCGCCTGTGCGACCCCTGCGATTCGGCGCTCAAGGCAGTCACATGCTGTGACTGCCTTGAGCGCCGAATCGCAGGGGTCGCACAGGCGCGCATTCATTCACTGCCGGTGGGGGCTGCCGGGGCAGCCCCCACCGGCAGTGAATGAATGCGACCCCTGCGATTCGGCGCTCAAGGCAGTCACATGCCGTGATGTCACGGCATGTGACTGCCTTGAGCGCCGAATCGCAGGGGTCGCACAGGCGCGCATTCATTCACTGCCGGTGGGGGCTGCCGAGAGGCAGCCCCCACCGGCAGTGAATGAATGCGTGCCTGTGTGGACCCGGCCTAGATTTAACACGCGACCACCCGCCGCCCACCGGCCGTCTCGAACTAGCGCGTGTCCCCCTGCCGCCGCTGCCGCTGCCGCTGCCGCCTGGAACAGGCGCCCACCAGCCCGCGGCCTAGATTTAACACGCGACCACCCGGCTCCCGCCGCCGCCGCCCGCCGGCCGCCTGGACCCACGCGGCCCTCCGACAGGTATTTAAAAATTTTTATTTTTTTTTCTGACAGGTTTTATGTGTCCCACATCATTACATTTTCTCGATCATCTCTGAATCGCTTTTTTTTTTTATTGTGTTTTATTGTTTTTGAGTGTCTTAAGCGGTGTCGATGGATTTGTTACTAGACTCACAGTCCTAACTCCTACTAGGGGGAGGCGGTAAACTAACACGTTACGGCCGCGGCAAAACAGTGCGTTACTAATGAGATAACCTGAGCGCGCGTTATGGTATCGGAGGGGAATAGCTAATTCCTTCATTATACAGCTAATTCGTTCATTTACATGCCGGGTGGGGAAGGGTTACGCGTCTGTTTTAAGAAGCGCTACGGACGCGCGAAACTGGAGACTGTATCGCTGGTTTGCCTTACGCGTCCGAATTGTGCGCAGCGAGCTCGTTACAGACGAGAAATCTTCAACTGAATGTTACTGTATCGAGCTGTAAGTGTTTAGCTGAATAAAAGTTAACTGGCATGATCTGGGGCAGAGTAAAGTAAACTGTTTAGCTGGATAAATGTTAACCAGATGTCAGAGATGGTCTAGAGGCGTTCTGCGGCGGAGTTAAGTTAGCCAAATAATTTGCCTGGTCATGCCAGAAATCAGTCCTAAAGTTAGCTGAATTTTATCCTGATAACAAGGATTTTATCTGGCTATATTCAGCAGAGACCCTAATGGGTAGCACTCCAGTGAATATCCATGAGTGATGCCTGACTAACTTTAGCTGGATAATCTTTTCTACTTCCTATGAGTGGAATATAAGGCTTTCCAGGGAGCAATAGAATGGGTTTTCTTATCCCTCCTGCATCTCCCCTTCTGAATACCTGTGCTCCATTGCTTGACACCAAAATCTCCAAGCCTCTCCTTTCCTATTCTCCTGTATGGAGCCTCAGGTTTCTCCTCTCTACTCTCAGTCATTGATTTCAGTTGGTATGCTTTCACTCTCTCAAACTTCTCTCAGATGTCACTTCGATCTTTCAATCTCAAGGATCCAAAAATACTTGTTTTGCTTTCACAGTATATTTAAATATATGTATATATTGTATGTTTCCTTGTCATTGTTGCAACCGTTGCTGCCTGACGGCTTCACTCCGCCTACCTTTCTTTTTCTGCGACTCCTCCTGTTCCTTGTGGATGTCTGGCTGCCGCGGCGCCTGCCGTCCTCTCCAGCATCCCCGGACCGGCTTGGGCGCTGCCTTCCGCCATGCTCCTTAGGTACCTTAGGGCGCGTGCGCCGCTCGGCCCTCATTCTTATTTCCTCTATGGCGTGAACCTCAGGTGCGACCCCCTGTGATGACGTCACACTGCCCGGATATTTAAGCCTACTGTTTATTGCTAGCTGTTGAGTTAGCAAGGGATTTCCTACGGATGGGATTCGCTCTCCATACCCAGCTACTCTGCCTCCATCTTCTATTGGACTCTTTGCTGCTAATGGGGTAGCCACTCCTCGGAGGCCTCTCTGCTTCTTTCAGGTCACTATCAGGAACCGGTACTCACTCCTCGAGAGCCCATGTTCCCTGACTTGCTGCCTGTGTTCATCTCCTCTTCTACTTGGAAGAATTCGCTACAGACACCATCTGTGAGTACTACTACCACCATCTACTCCTCAGGGCTGTTTCCCTGGAACCAGGTACTCGCTCCTCGAGGGCTTGCCTCCATTCCAGTGCCAGTGCCATCTCCTACTTGGAACTGCTGCGTGAGTACTTGCCAATGAGTCTCTGCTCCCAGGGATCTGGTACTCGCTCAAGGGCCAGCTCTCCCTATCTTGGGGCTTCTCCACACTGGGGACTCTGTGAAAGTCTTATTGTACTCATTCTCTCAGTTCTTTTCACTACTGCACTGCTACCGGAGGAACCGCTGTTCTAGCGCCCTGAGGGATACTAGCCCAGCCGGGCTCCATCTTCTACTCACTACCGCCACCTCTGATGGCTTCACAAACTGTCTAAATAAAGATATAATCTGTGTTTGTGTGTCCATATTTGAGCCTGACCTGTGGCCCCTCATGGGACTTCCCCCCGTGGGCGTGGTCAGCTGCCACAATGTCCAAGTGTCATGGGTGTGGTCATACTGCCACACTATGTCATCTCTCTGAAATTGTACAGTTTGGGTTCTCTACATGTTGTAGAGCTCTTCCTCCTGATTGGTTGTCTTTTGAGTGATTCTGTGGTTTTTTATTGGATCTTTCCTATTTTGCTTATCTCTTTCTCTCTCTCTCTCTATGCCTTCCTCCTCTTTCTATTGGTCCCTTGCTGCTAGGAATGCCTGGGACAGTTTGCCTCTTGTAATTTCCTTCAGTCGGAACTGGAATCTCTGCAGGCTAATAGCGCCTCCTAATTCTCCCTCAAGCTCTGCAGAAGCATTGCTTTCACCATTCACATTCTACAGCTTCTATCTCAGTTCCAGTCTACTGAGCTTCCAGACATCACAGCTGTGACAGTCTCTTCTTTCTGTGTGGCTACTCTTGATGCCTTCTCATTCCATGAGCGTTGAATTGTTCATCATTCTAATAAATATTGTTTGGTATTCAAGGATTGAGTCTTCTCTGGTATATGAAGCTGGGAATAAGGTTTAACTGACTGCATATGCACTCAAGCTAAGAAACGAGAGCTGAGGGCAGTACAATACTGCAACAGGCAAAACTCCTTCTTCTTTCCACTCCTCTCTCTCAGGCAGGAAGAGTAGTCAAAAATACTTCCCCCAAATTAAAGTCACTTATGCTCTAAAATACATAAAAATACTCAAAAATTAATAAAAGCACAATCACTAGCCAATGGATGTGGGCCAGCAAATTGATACTATTGCTTCATATACTTCTCAGCAAATGGATTTTTGCCAAGACTGAAAAAGAATAAGGGAATTACAAAATCTGATTCTCTTCCTTCAGATTCCAAACAAACAAATGCCCCACTGAGTCTAGGGGCCACCTGCTCCTATGCAGGCAGAAAACTACCATTGAAACAACCTCCAGTGGGGGTGCAAGATGGTACCTGCCTCTGCCCCACACTGCCTTGTCCTAACCACTAGGCCAAAGTGCAGTGGCAATCCCAACGGGTATCTACCCTTGAGAAACAGGAAATATCTGGAGGAACATTTCTGGCTCCTCTTACAGTAGGGCAGATTGAACCATGCATGCCTGCAAGAGGGAAGAGATTTTCAGACTCTGTAGATTCTGGTGGAGCATGGATCTGGATGTCCTTTTCAGAGAACAAGTCAGAGATATTCCAAAAGACATAATTTGTATCCATCCTTGATGATCTGGAAGACGTAGCTGATTAAGGTTACAAGGAGCCAAGAGTTTGTGAAAACCTCAGCATCAAAGTCTTCCTTCCAGGGATGCCTGCTGAAGCCTGGATTAGAAACATGGCTATCTCCTTTGGGCCAAGTCAAGAACCCAACCATAGTTTTGAGTGGGGCGACTTGAAGGGCTTAGAACTTTGACCTCTAGCATGAGGTCTCATGTGGGTTTAAAAGTCTGTGTGTCCCTTTGCCTTGAGGTGCCCTGTGGAAAATGAACTCCATGAAGGACTGAAATTGTATCCAGGGCAAGGAAGGAAATAAAGGGGAATCAGTTCATAAGTCTAGAATATGTGGATGAAAGAGGCTTTTCATAGAGCCTCCGACGGCGAGTGCTGCAGGAAACGACCTGGATCGACAGGTGTCACTGTGAACTTATTCTGCAGTGAATAGGAGGAGGGGAAAGAGAAATAAATGCCAGAAAAATAATGATGCCACACTGTCTCTGCACATCAAGAGAATTTGAAAAGGCTTTAATTTTTTTTAAGATAAAAAAAGGTTTCTTTGCTAGATTAAAGTAGCGATTGTCATTCATATATTGTTTATAAGGTACTCATCTCCCCTTCCGCTAGAGTTTTGGTTGTGATTATCTACACTTGTTAGTCCTGAAACGTTGTCTGCATGTATCAGACGTAATAAAGAGAAAAATGTCCTTACCTGTCAGTTTTAATAAGAGGAGTCAACATGCCTCTATTCAGGTTAAATATTGCCCTGTCACATTTCAATAGAGTCAACAGATTTCTTAAAGAAGACTCTGAAGCACTATGTATGCAAAAAGGAAGAGAAAAGAGACGAAGCCCTGTCAGAAAGTGTCACAGCTAGCTTTATCTGAGAGGCGTGGAGCTAGGACAGAAACTTCTTTTGTAAAATGAGAGAAATTACCACTCAGAACTGGCACTGACAGGAAAAAGGGAGTTTTTTGTTAAAAAAAGAAAACAAAGGAATCTCTAATTTAATAATCACCTGCAAACTGTTATTATGAAGTGAACAAAAAAACACACAATCAAAGTCATCCTTTTAAAGAAACTATGGTGTTTCCAAGCACTTTACTGTAGTTCATATATACAAACTGACAACTCATAAATCTAACAAGAATCTCCAAACTTTAGAAATAAAGTTAGACTAGCGTGAGTAGCTGTGGGTGTACAGGGAAAAGTGAATAGCAGGTGATATGCAAAGAAAAGTGAGCAGCTGCAGGTATACAGGGAAAAGTGAATAGCAGTGTACAGGAAAAAGTGAGTGGCTTTGGGTGTACAGGGAAAAGTGAATAGCAGTGGATATTCAAAGAAAAGTGAGTGCTGTGGGTGTACAAGAAAAAGTGAATAGCAGTGGATATTCAAAGAAAAGTGAGTGCTGTGGGTGTACAAGAAAAAGTGAATAGCAGTGAATATACAGGAAAAAGTGAGTGGGTGTGGGTGTTCAGAGAAAAGTGAATAGCAAAGGAGGTAGAGGGAAAAGTGAGTGGCTGTGGGTGTAGAGGGAAAAGCAAATAGTGGTGGAGTACAGGGAAAAGTGAGCGGCTGCGGGTGTACAGTGAAAAGTGAGCGGCTGCGGGTGTACATGGAAAAGTGAACAGCAGTGTATATACAGGAAAAAGTGAGTGGCTGCAGGTATACAGGGAAAAGTGAATAGCAGTGGAAATACAGGAAAAGGTGAGTGGCTGCCGGTGTAAAGGGAAAAGTGAATAGCAGTAAAGGTAGAGGGAAAGTGAGTGAATGTAGGTATAGAGGGAAAAGTGAATAGCAGTGGATATATAGGAAAAGGTGGGTGGCTGCGGGTGTTCAAGGAAAAGTGAATAGCAGTGGATACACAGGAAAAAGTGAGTAGCTGCAGGTGTATAAGGAAAATGAATAGCAGTATAAGGAAAAGTGAGAGGCTGCGGGTATACAGGGAAAAGTGAATAGCAGTGGAGGTGAAGGAAAAAGTGAGCGGCAGTAGAAATACATGGAAAATTGAGCAGCTGTGGGTATACAAAGAAAAGTGAATAGTGGAGGTACAGAGAAAAGTGAGTGGCTGCAGGCACACAAAGAAAAGTGAATAGAAGTAGAGGTACCGGGAAAAGTGAGCAGTTGTAGGTATACAGAGAAAGTGAATAGCAATGGAGGCAGAGGGAATAGTAAGCAGCTGCAGGTATAGAAAGAAAAGTGAATAACAATGGAGGCAGAGGGAATAGTAAGCAGCTGCAGGTATAGAAAGAAAAGTGAATAGCAGTGGAGGTACAGGGAATAGTGAACAGCTGCAGGTATACAGAGAAAAGTGAATAGCAGTGGAGGTAGAAGGGGAAAATGAACAGCTGCAGACATACAGAGAAAAGTGATTAGTAGTGGAGGTACAGTGAAAAGTGAGCAACTGTGGGTGTGAGAAAAGTGAATAGCAGTGGAGGCACAGGGAATAGTGAACAGCTGCAGGTATACAAAGAAAAATGGAATAGCAGTGTAGGGTACAGGGAATAGTGAACAGCTGCAGGTATACAAGAAAAGTGAATAGCAGTGGAGGTTTAGGGAATAGTGAACAGCTGCAGGTATACAGAGAAAGTGGAATAGCAGTGGAGGTAGGGAAGGGAAAGTGAGCAGCTGTGGGTTGTACAGAGAAAAGTGAATAGCAGTGGAGGGCAGAGGGGAAAATGAGCAGATGCATATCTGTAAGCCCAACTTATGCTGCTGGGTGTACACTATCTTAAAAATTAGTTTGCACACATATGCATGCCTAGGCTGTTTTATAACATGCGCAACATTTTATAAAATGGCTGCGTTTCTGAATGTGCGTCGACACACACATGTATACATGTATCCGCATGCCTGCTTGAAAGTTATTGTCCCTAAGTGAACTTATATTTAGTACACATTAGTACCTGCACCAAGCATAATTTAAGAGTATGCTCGTGCTTTGCAAACATTAAATGCCTGTGACATGCACGCATAGGGATGGTAACTTTAAAACAGGCATGCAGGCGCCCATATACATGTTTATATGGCTGTGCAGCCAAATGTGGTTCAATTTTTTTATCCTGAGTGCAGGTACGTGAACATGTTATAAATTAGGCCAAGTGCATGTATGTGAGCTCCTAATTTTAAGTATATATCTGCATAGCAGGGAAATGCTGGTTTTGAGATGCACAGTTACCCCAGACCCCTTAAACCCATCACAGATGCCTGGAAATAATTTTATTAAGACTTATAACTCCTCCATAGCAGAAGTGATGTGTCACTGGCCTGGGCTCATGCCCAGGAGCAAAAGTACTTGTGTGCGCGTCTCTTGGCCACGCCCTGGAACACTTATGCTCTGTGCACATTATGCTCACACCACACTTCTTTTTTGGCCAATATGAGATGTGCATGCATAGGCACTTGGCATGCATCCAGGTGCCTTATAAAATCAGTTGGGCACATGCAAGGGACAGATGTGTGCATGCCCGGCTTTTAAAATTAACCTTCAAGAGAGTGCTTGTGTTTTGCACACATTAGTACCTGTGACATGCACACATAGGGATGGTAATGTTCAAATTGGTGTGTGGACAAGCCCAGGGACACGGCTGTTTCATAATTTGCAAGCATATGTGCACATGTTATAAAATAACTTGGCTGCACACACGTGCACCAAATTTTAAGTGGGTGCGCTCTTGTAATCCTGCTTCTACTGAGTAAGGGGATTTTAAAAGGAGCGCATGCCGATGCCATTCCCAGTTTACCAGTTCATTCCTAGTTTTTCCAGTTAAGGGATAGGTCCTCCAAATCCTCCTAGTTTGATAGCCTTCACTCCCCAGTTAGCCCCAGCCCTTAAAACCCCACAGATCTGCCTAGTTTTCTTTATTTTAGAACTTACACCTCCTCCGTAGCAGAAGTAAGGTTACACATCAGGGGACTTCAGAGCACCAGACTCTGACATACCCATGCTCTGCCCAGACCATATCTCACCCCTTTTTGAAAAATTTTGAGATGTATCCAGGTGGCTTTTAAAATCCACTTGGTGCGCATGAGCCTGACTTATTCGTTCATCCCCTAAATGCATGCACCAGGATTTTAAAATTCACCTTTAAGAGCATGCTTGTGCTTTGCATATATTAGTACCTGCAATGTGCACACATTAAGAACGTGCTCATACTTTGCACATATTGGTACCTGTGACTTGCATGCATTAAAAGATGAATTTTAAAAGCCCTGTGCGCATCAGATAATAGAAAGACTAGGGGGCACTCCATGAAGTTAGCATGTGGCACATTTAAAACTAATCGGAGAAAGTTCTTTTTCACTCAACGCACAATTAAACTCTGGAATTTGTTGCCAGAGGATGTGGTTAGTGCAGTTAGTATAGCTGTGTTTAAAAAAGGATTGGATAAGTTCTTGGAGGAGAAGTCCATTACCTGCTATTAATTAAGTTGACTTAGAAAATAGCCACTGCTATTACTAGCAACAGAAACATGAAATAGACTTAGTTTTTGGGTACTTGCCAGGTTCTTATGGCCTGGATTGGCCACTGTTGGAAACAGGATGCTGGGCTTGATGGACCCTTGGTCTGACCCAGTATGGCATGTTCTTATGAGATACGCTTGTGTCTCAGGCCAGTGTGCGCCATGCAGTTTTTTAAGAAGAGCCGAGCACGCGCGTATCTCCAAGTACAAGCAGACGTGATACATTACAGGAGAGGACCTTGCAAGACTGGAAGATTGGGCATCCAAATGGCAGATGAAATTTAATGTGGACAAGTGCAAGGTGTTGCATATAGGGAAAAATAACCCTTGCTGTAGTTACACGGATGTTAGGTTCCATATTAGGAGCTACCACCCAGGAAAAAGATCTAGGCATCATAGTGGATAATACTTTAAAATCGTCGGCTCAGTGTGCTGCAGCAGTCAAAAAAGCAAATAGAATGTTAGGAATTATTAGGAAGGGAATGGTTAATAGAACGGAAAATGTCATAATGCCTCTGTATCGCTCCATGGTGAGACCGCACCTTGAATACTGTGTACAATTCTGGTCGCCGCATCTCAAAAAAGATATAGTTGCGATGGAGAAGGGCAACCAAAATGATAAAGGGGATGGAACAGCTCCCCTATGAGGAAAGGCTGAAGAGGTTAGGGCTGTTCAGCTTGGAGAAGAGACGGCTGAGGGGGATATGATAGAGGTCTTTAAGATCATGAGAGGTCTTGAACGAGTAGATGTAACTCGGTTATTTACACCTTCGAATAATAGAAGGACTAGGGGGCATTTCATGAAGTTAGCAAGTAGCACATTTAAGACTAATCAGAGAAAATTCTTTTTCACTCAACGCACAATAAAGCTCTGGAATTTGTTGCCAGAGGATGTGGTTAGTGCAGTTAGTGTAGCTGGGTTCAAAAAAGGTTTGGATAAGTTCTTGGAGGAGAAGTCCATTAATGGCTATTAATCAATTATACTTAGGAATAGCCACTGCTATTAATTGCATCAGTAGCATGGGTTCTTCTTGGTGTTTGAGTACTTTCCAGGTTCTTGTGGCCTGGTTTGGCCTCTGTTGGAAACAGGATGCTGGGCTTGATGGACCCTTGGTCTGACCCAGCATGGCAATTTCTTATGTTCTTATGTTCTTATATGCACAAATCAAAAAGTTAAAAAAGGGATGAGGCGTGGGCGTGGTCTGGGTGGAGGTATGGGTGACATGGGTGTTCCGGAAAATGTGTGCGGAAGTATTTATGCTCATTCCCTACCACTATGGACGGTGTGTAAGTTTTTAAAATCAGGGCGAGTCAGCGGACGTTTGAAGGGTCAGGGCTAATAGGGTAAAAGGGAAACTATCTAGCTAGGGATGTTAGAAAGTTCTATCCTTTACTGGGCAAAACTGGGAACAAACTGGGCTAACGGGTATTTGGAGCAGCGCATGCTCCTAGCAAAACACCCCCCCCCCCCCACTTACTGTGGAAGAGGTGTCATTTGCACACATGCACGTATTATACAGCATACATAAGAAAACATATAGAAAAACATAAGAAATGTGGCATATTGTTATACATTGGCCGCATTCATTTGTGCGCGCCTGCGTGGCTGTTTAAAAGTTGCTTACACCTAACATACTCATACATTGCACTTGTTGGGAGAGGGAGGGGAAAGTAAATTATCAATGTTCCTTTAAACAATGACAATTACCCCCATGACCCATGGGCATGCTAAAAAAGTACACAAGTATTGAAACTTTGCACATCCTGCCCTGTGGAGGGCAATTCACAAAACAGACTCAATTTCTCCAGGCAAAGGGCTGAAAATCTACTTCCATTTATGTCCAGGTTTCTGGAAAAATAAACTTTTGAAAGTTGTTAGTGTGAAAAAACTCAGGGTTACAAATTTACCACTACAATATCAACAGAGACTGAGGATACTGATGACAATTTTCAAACCCACCTAACCTGGTGCACCTAACTGCCCGGTTAGGAGTGCACACGGGCTCTCACAGCAGATGTGCTTTCCTCCAGGACGTGTTTAGGTTGGAGGCACAGAACAAAGCACGCATGTGTGCTATTTTACCTCTTTCCACCACCTACACAAATGGCGGGGTGCAAAGTACTCCGACATGGGAGCTCTGCAAACTGCCTTCTCCATAAACCCAGGAGCGAGGGGCATAAGTACACAGCCACTAATCAATGAACTCCATACGGTAAATCAAGTCCTAGAAGGCTACTGCGAGTGGAATAACAGACGAATATATGAAGGAAAATCAAGATAACAAAATTGGTTCTCAGCTGAAATTGAAAAGTTTAATAGATAAGGACGACAAATGACAACATTATAATGTTGAGAAATATCTTATGGTAAAAAAAAAAAAGTCAAGATGTTTCACAAGGTTATATTTTTAAGAGGCTTGGAGACCAGACCCTTGCTTTAATTACAGACTAACGAGGAGAAGGAGAACAAGCATTACCTGGAATTTGCTATTTTGATCGGGGTAGGGCATCCCGCCCGAAAGAGAGACTCGAGGACTTCTGGGTTTGCCGATTTTCAGGGCGGAGCCGGCGAGAAGGGTTATAAAAACTGACCCCCCTGTGGTTCAAACCCTGAGGAGAAGGAGAACAAGCATTACCTGGAATTTGCTATTTTGATCAGGGTAGGGCATCCCGCCCGAAGAGAGACTCGAGGACTTTCCGGGTTTGCCGATTTCAGGGTAGAGCCGGCGAGAAGGGTTATAAAAACTGACCCCCCCCCCCCCCTGCGGCGCGCAGCCGATGCCGCCATGCGCCTAAGGGGCGCGCGGCTTTACCAGGAAATTGGTAATCTTGTGAAGTGATTGGTTCTGATTCTTCTTAATAGTAAGTGTTAAAATTTCTTTTATTATTAGATTCTCCGAATCATCCGCTAGCAGGAATCAATTTTAGAGTATTTGGACAGAGTTGAAAAACTTTTATATTTCCTCTTGTGAATTTTTTTCTGGCATCGAGAGATGCCACATACTAAAAGGAAGGGGAAACTGAGGGAGGGTGACAACTACTTCCTCCCAGTAACCCCTTCGCAATCTCAACTTAAAATTGAAAAGTTTTGTAACTCAGCCCCCAGAAGGTAACTCCCGATGTAGGAGGCGCATTGATTCCTATTGTTGAGCATAAGGAGGAATCACCTGCCTCACTTCTATCTTTAAGTCCGGGAGCGCCAAATACGCCTTCACCTCCCCTTGGTGGACCATCAGTATTAAGACTTTTAGAATTAAAGTAATCTAATACAGGGGTATAAAGAAATGCACAAAGGAGGAAGTGTGGATTCTTGTATTTTAGATGAAGGAAGAGGCTCTGACACACACAGTGGGGTGATTAGTGTTGGAGCGTTAGAATCAGAGTCCGGTATCCCCCAAAGAATTGTAAAACTTCTAAAAATAACATTGGATAATGTCTGGACTGCAATAATGACTTTAGAAAAATCTATTACTACTACAATGTAGTCACAGATGTGAATAAACAAATGTTAAATTTTGAACAACAAAATGAGACACACACAAATGCAGAATATTGATCAGAAGATTCTACAAATAGAGAAAATACAAACTGGTTTAATGCAAGGGAACTCAAACAGCAGAAAAAAATGGAGAAAATTGAGAATGAACTGAGGAACTTAAACCTGAGAGTGATTAATTTTCCACAGGTTGTGGGAATTTCAGTTCAGGAGCAATTTAAACAATGTCTGGGTATGGTTTTGAAAATTCCGAAAGAATCTCTCTACCACCACTAGCAAAAAATTATTTCCTACCTGAAAGGAAAGGGAACGAACAATATGACCAACAAGACCAACAACAAGGTCTTTTAAATGTTACTGAACTGTTAGAAACATCTAATGAGGAAATAGTTCAAAGAGGGTATTGTTCTTGTTAAGTTTATTTTCCCTTCAGACAGGGATATGGCGCCTAAACTGTTTTTAAGAAACAGGTCTGTTAGATACTATAATCAGCAAATCTGGATTTTTCCAGATGTCACTAGACCTACCCAGACCAGGAGAAAGGAATTTCTAGCTTTAAAACAGTTAGCAGAGAAGGTAGGTGCCCAGATGATGATATGTTACGCTAGTAAATGCATGTTAAAATTAAATATATAAACTATGTCTATTATGAACCTTCTGATTTGAAAACATTTTTGGAGGCTAAGAATTTGTTGGGGGAGATGGCTTCTGAATAAAAGGTATTCGCATAATTTTTTAAATGGGGTAAAATATTCTAGCTAAAGTACGTATAAAATTTCTTTGATATATGCTCAAATTAATAAGTTGATTCCTTCTATTTCATAGCACTTTGAATGTCTAAGTGGATTTGTAAATGTTTTGGTAATTTCAGAATTGTCTAAGATTTCTTAAATTTTACTGTAGAATTTACTATAGACATTCGTATGTGCAAATGATAGTTGTATATCATGAATTATGAAAACTCAATAAAGCTTAAATTAATTACAGACTAACATTGCCAGGATGTTCTGGATATTCTTATGCACTGCGCTTCTGCCCACCCTGAGAAGTAACCATGCTCAGAAAAAAAGAATTCCTCTTGTTTTCTTAATTTCTTTGATTAAAAATTAGTGTTTTGAGATCACGTGATGTGGTGGGCTTGGTAGCTGCGTGCTAGCTGAGCTCCGGCCATCCACCCAACCATTCAGCTTTAATTTGCAAGTTACGCTGACTAGCCCTCCTCAGCCTACAACCAGCTCTTGCCCACTTTACAGTGCTGTTCAGCACTAACGTTTCAGCGGCTTTATGGCAACGAGGGCGGTGAAAAAGGATAAGGAGAAACTGCGGGCCTTGGAATCTAAGATGGCGGCCGACCCTGCGTCGGAGATGGATAAAGAGGAGGAATCCCTGGAAGATAAAATATCCCAAGCGGTTGTCACGGTTCTCGATGCTCGCCTGCACCAGCTATCGGAACAAATAGCGGAGGTACGCACCTCTTTTGCTGAAATTGAGTCCCGGGTGGGCAGGGTCGAGGGCCGCGTGTCTCTTGCAGAGGATGACATTGGAGCGCTCGAACGCCGCGTGGACGAGCTCGAAAAGGCCGCTAAAGTCAGGGACGAAAAGCTGGATGACCTGGAGAACCGGTCTCGCCGGAATAATCTCCGGTTCGTCGGCTTCCCTGAAGTATTATTGGATGTGGATATTTCGAGATCGCTGGAGGCCTGGCTGCTTAGCGTGGTCCCATCTTTGGCGTCACCCTCTGGAGGGCTACTCGAGCGAGCGCACCGAATTGGACGCAGAGAAGAGGGGACCCAGGGAGGACGACCGCGTGTGATCATAGCGTGCTTCTTACACTTTGCCCATAAATCGTTGGTACTTCAACACTTCAAGAAAGCCCAGGAATTATCTTATGAAAATCATCGGATCCTGATCTTTCAGGACTTTTCTCCTAGGGTTACTCTATTACGGAAGGAGTTCTCGGGAGTCTGCACGGACCTCTACAAGCGGAATATTCGCTTTGCCTTGATGTTCCCGGCTCGCTTAAGAATTACCCATCAAGGGTCTACAAAAATTTTCACGGTGGCGAGTGAGGCCCAGAGCTATGCTCGTTCTTTGCAGAGTGCAGAAACAGCGACACCATCTTGAAGCATGGTTTCTGTTCGTACATGCATCTTTTCCTTTTTCCTTAGTCCTATGTGAAGACAGCGGTCTTCTTCATTTGTGACTGCATTTTGGTTGGACCTAATCTACCAGCGGGATAGGCTGACCTGTACTGGCGTTAGTGAAGCGGACTTCTTATTTTAGTTTATTTTCTGGCATTTCTTTTATTTTCGCCAGAGATGCCGTTGCTCTGAACCTACTATAGGGGCCTTTTGGTATGATTTGGACTATTGCTTCACGGGCTGTGAGCTAGGTCACTGCTTTTAATTTTTGTTATTACCTCTCTGGTGTGTAGCCAGCGTTCTTACTAGCGGTTGGATGGGTGGCTGAGCGCATTAAGTCACTTCGTGCTCCTGTTCCCTTTGGGGAACTCATTTGTTATTCTGGTACATAGTCGTGCTTTATGTATGATCTGTGTACCATGAATGATATTGGTATGGGAAGGTTTATTCTAGCTTTTGTGGGGGGGGGGGGGGGGGGGAAGGGATGTTTGATAGTGCAGCTCCGTGTTACTAAGCTTGAGCAATTTCCAATGTATATCCTACCTGGCGACCTAGTGTGCTGGGTGGTGCGTTCTGCTTGGGGAGTACCGATATGTACGGGTAGGCCATCGTGTAGCGCTAGGCTTACAATCTGACTGTATTTAAATGGCGCAGCAAATTGTAACCTGGAATGTGGCTGGTATGGGTACGCCGATCAAACGGGAAAAAATCCTTACTAGGCTCAACAGGCTCCATACCAAAATTGCTCTTTTGCAGGAAACACACCTTACCCAATCAGAGATAGTAAAATTGAAGAAAAAATGGGTAGGCCAGCTATACTATGCTACAGGGTCATCTAAGAGCCGGGGCATGGCAATTCTTTTTCATAAGTCGTTGTCTTTTACATGTCAGGCACAGGTGGCAGATCCGGATGGTTGCTTTATCATTCTCAGGGGGTTGCTTATGGGATCACCTATCATTTTAGCTTCCATCTATGCCCCTAACGCCTATGACCATGGTTTTTTTGTGCGCTTAATGGCTGCCCTTACCTCTATAGGGGATCCCCCAATTATTATTGGGGGGGATTTTAATTTTGTTATGGATTATTCCTTGGACAGACACCCGCCAAGGAAGGGACGACAAACTAGTGATAACAAGGGCCCAAATCTTTTATGTAAAAACCTCCACCTGGTGGATCTGTGGCGAGTGTGCTGCACCCGACAGAGCGGGAGTTTACCCACATTGCTCGGGCTCATCCTGCATGCTCGCGCATTGACTATCTTTTAGTATCTGAAGCCTTGTTTCCCAGGTTCTCTGCCGCAGTTATAGAAACTCAAATTATATCAGATCACAGCCCGGTAGTGGGCACTCTCTGGGGCAACAGAGTGCGTTTTCTCCCAGTCAATGGAGGTTGCCCTCCCATTTAGCCAATGATCCCGATTTTCCTACATACCTTCAACAGAGATGGGTGGATTTTCTGGACTTTAATCAGCAACATCTTGAGAATCCGTCTCTTTTCTGGGAAACTGCGAAGACTGTCCTTCGTGGAGACATAATTAGTTATGCTAGTTTTAAAAAGCGACAATTAGACAAGAGATATTGTCCTTGGAAAAGCGTTTACGTACACTGAGGCGCCAACTTATTGCCTCTGGGAGTGATGTATTACTTTCCCAACTTAAGGCGCTACAGACTGCGTTAAATGATTTATTGCATACTAGAGCAACAAAGGCACTCCGGTTCCGTCAATTTAACTTTTTCCATTATGGAAATAAATCTGGGCGTCTCCTAGCCCAATTAATTAAAGCCCAAGAAGCCTCAAAATTAGTAACCAATATGAGGAATGCACAGGGCAAAATTGAAACAACCACGCAAGAAATTGCAAAGATTTTTCTCAGTACCACACCCTGTACTCAGCGGAACCGGTGGTGGAACGTGAAATAGATCACTTTCTTGATGCGTTGCACCTCCCCCAGTTAACAGAGGAGCAATTGGCTGGTCTCCAGAAACCTATTGACCCGGGGGAAGTGAGTGCTGCTATAAAAACCCTTCCTGACCGGAAAGCGCCGGCCCGGATGGTCTTACTTCTTTGTTTTACAAATCTCTTGCCTCTGAGTTGGCCCCGGTGCTCCAGTTGGTGTATGACAGGATGGCAGCAGAGCAAGTAATGCCTGCAAGTATGCGGGGGCTACTATAGTGGTTCTCCCCAAAGCGGGCAGGGATCCCACGGTACCCTCGTCCTACCGACCTATCTCATTGTTAAACCTTGATATAAATTATATGCTAAGATATTGGCGACTAGGCTAAAATCCATCATGCCCTTCTTGATTTCTAAGGATCAAGTGGGCTTTGTCGCTGGGCGACGATCCACAGTCAACATACACAAGGTCTTAACGGCTCTTGAGACTTGTCATTTTTGCATTTGCCAGACCCCTTATTGGTCACTTGCGACGCTGAAAAGGCTTTTGACAGGGTGGCCTGGCCCTTCCTGAGGAAAGTCCTTGCCAAGTTTGGCTTTACGGGGCGGATATTTGATTACATCAATGTTTTATACTCGAATCCCTTGGCCTGCATCTTGGTGAATGGTGCTCTGTCCGAGGAATTTTACCTGGCTCGGGGTACGAGACAGGGTGCCCCCTTTCGCCGCTTCTGTTTATTTTGACTGTGGAACCCCTAGTGTGCAGTTTAAACACCTCAACTGCAATACAGGGGGTAGCCGTGGGCTCACAGAAATATCTTACCCTGTTATTTGCTGATGATATTTTGCTGCTTCTCTCTCATGCGCGCACTTCCCTACCAAAAGCGTTACAGATCTTTACCAGTTACCAGACCCTCTCAGGATTTAAGCTGAATTTGGATAAGACCGAGGCGTTAGATATTAGGGGCTCTCTTCGGGAGACATGGCCAGACTTTCCGGTGAAATGGGCTGATTCCACTGTTAAATACTTGGGTATCATTATACATGCTAATCCCTGTCGTTGGTATGCCCTAAATACCCCACCGACGATAAAAAAGTTGTGGGGAAATGGAGGGGTGGAACTCTCTCCCGCTTACCATATCAGGGAGGATAGCGCTTATTAAAATGGTAGTTGCTCCACAACTCTTGTATAAGCTTTTGATGTTACCGGTTCTCATTGCCTCTAAGGATCTCTGTATTCTGCAGAAAGCCATGCGTCATTTTCTGTGGAAGGGGAAAAAGGCCCGTCTTTCCCTTCAGTCATTACTGGCTCCGACATGCCAAGGCGGCTATGGTGTCCCTGATCTCAGGACTTACTCCTGGGCAGCCAATCTAAGATTTTTGGGCGACTGGCTCTTGGGTACTGCGGAATACACCGACCCTCACTTGATCCATGATATTTGTGCACCCTGGGATCCTAGTTATGTGTTACATATGACCTCTCATACTTTCCAGACCTTGTCAAAGAAATATCAATTAGTACGTACTGTTAGAAAGATTTGGGGCATCACACGAAGATTGCTGAATTTGTGTTGGTCAATGTATCCAATATACGCCTTCCGCTATCTCTCACTGCTCACTTCCAGCCATACATTCATTTCGGACAGCCTCGCAGTGGCCTCTCAAAGACCTTTTAGATCAGTCTACGGGTGTTATCTATACCTTTGCTCAATGCCAGGAGAGATTGGGGTTCAGTGATGCTCACTTTTTACTGTATGCCCAACTACGGGCGAAGGTTTGGGTTATAGTACAAGATGCTAGGGGTGTTATTGACAATGATTGTTATGCTGCTTTGTTAACATGTTTCCAAGAAAAAAGAGGTAATTTATCATGCCTGTATGCGTTTTATTGTGCAAAGCGTACTTATGGCATTTATGAGGCCCTACTGGGGAAATGGTCTAAGGACTGTGGTGAAGAACTGTCTATCTCGATGCTACGCCACTCTTATGCTACTCTTTACCAAGTGACTGGTAACATACCATTGCGAGAGATGCAACAAAGAGTGTTCCACCGGATGGTGTACTCTCCGGCCCGGGCGTATAAGATGGGAATTGCAGCTTCGCCGGAATGTCCGAAATGCCTTCAAAGTCCTGCCCCCTCATTCATTGTCTTTGGGACTGTCTTCACATTCGAGCCTTTTGGGAGAAGATCCGGGCTACTCTCTCGAGGCTTTTTCACACTGAAGTTACCTGGTCTTGCTCCTTTTGTCTTTTGAACAATGACTGTGGGGATATTAGTACGAACATTGACAACGTTCTTTTTCTTTTCAAAGCCTGTCTTATAGCAAAAAAATGTATACTGTTGCGCTGGTTGGACCGGGACCCGCCTACGGAGTCGTTGTGGGTTGGCCAAATGACTGAGCTTTACCAATTGGAGTATGGGTCCAAATACAAGAGGTTTTCCTACAAGAAAAAGTGCTTCTTTCAGGAGATCTGGGGCCCTTATTATGCTTCCTTACCTTCCCATATTCAAGTGTTGGCTCCCTTGGTCCTGACTCAACTTTAGCAGAGAGCTCCCGGGATCTCTCTCTATCTGATTCTTATGTCTTACTGTGTTCATCTCTGTTGGATGGCTACTTTCTATTAAGCGTATTGGGGTTGTCTTCTTCCGAGGCCAGAGGCGCTACCCAAGCATTACTGGTTGCTAGCTGATGGTATTGCTCGCTGATAGCAGTCTGTACCTATCTGTCTTACATTTATTCACGGAGAGTTTTGTTTGTTTGTATCGGGGGAGGGGGGGGGGGGGTGGGCGGGGGGTGGGGGGGGTAATTATAAAACCTTTAAGGATTGTACTTTGCTGTTTTCGGTGGTGTTAACCTGATGTTTTTTTCTGTATTGGTACATCCTTGAATAAAGACAATATTAAAAAAAAAAAAAAAAAAATTAGTGTTTTAAAGTTTTGTCCTAGAAATAAGTGCAGTTTGGCAGGCCCCACCTTTAAGATGGAACAGTTGGAACAGTCACAGCTGAGCAATACTTCCAAAGCATGTGAGATTGCTGTTTTATGGCTAGTTTTGAAATAAGTTTGCTTACTGACACTAATTGACTATATAACATTGTAGCATCTACTGATACAGTTCAACAGGTTGGTTGGTGGGCAAGGAACAGGAGAGAAGAGTGCTTAGTCTACCCCATCACAAAGATGACCAGCCACATGTGCCAAGCAGTAGCACAACTTTTCTGGGCACCAAGCCGTGGGGTTGGATTTTTCCAACCTTCCTGCTCTCTCATCCGAGAACAAGCCTTACATTCCCCCTGTCTCTTCCCCTAAAGCACTTGTGGGAGACCCTGGGACTTCCTGAATGCACCATGGTGCCCCGGGTCTTCACAGACGCTTGGATGTACGTATGATGGCAGAGATAGTAGCACTGGGAAAACGGAGCATCATAAAACTCATCAGCCCACTTTGGCTCACGGTGCTTTCGTCCAGCCTTCCGTCTTGGGAAGGCAGCTGAGGCTCAAGGTTGGAGCTCTCGGGCCTTCCAGGTGGAAGAAGATTTCTTGGGGTGGAAGGAAGATTCTGAGATTGAGAGGATCTCACGAGAAGTGAAGAGTAAGGCTGGGGAGTTGTTCCCATCCTCCTTGTACCTGGCTGAAGGTTTGCAGAGTGCATTTCTGGTCAGGGTTAGTGTAAGGGATTTGCAGAGTGGGAGCATCTACTTTCAGAATTGCTGCTTGGAAGAAGCCAGGCGAAGCTGGTCTGTTTAGGAGAGTAATTTCAAGATCTGCACAACAGGGCAGGTATCCAAAAGGAGAGAGCCCTGGCAGGGTCCCGTCTCCAAAGAGCACCTCAAAGCTAGTGGGTAGGGGGGGGGGGGGGGAAACCCTTTTGGGTGTGAAGCGTTGCAGTGACCAACTTTTTGGATTGTGCACTGCCTTCTGTTTTGCCTGTATGGACTGCACTATTTGCAGGTCTGCACACGATTGATTTTATTAATCTGCATCAGTTACTCGCACAATACCCGAATGTAATCCATTTTGAACTGTTCAGAAAGGTGGAATATACATTAAAAAAAATAGCATCTTGAAACTATATGGCAATGTGTCATTCTTACAGGAAGGCATTAGAATCACCCAGCCAGTCTCAAGGACCTTGTAAGACTAACTTCCCACCCCTGGCAGGAAAGCACCCAGGGAGCAGGGGGGATTATTTGCCCCACTGATCCCAAAACATGAACCAAAGTTCTAGCAGGCAGAGAAGCAGGAGCTACTTGTAGCCATTTCACTGAACTACACCAGAGGTTTCTTCCTGGGGATTATTTTACACTCACTAAACAGATAAAATTAGCTCATTGAAAAATATCCTCTCAATTCTGAATTGTTACTATATTTTTTTCACAGCAGTTAAACCTAATTCTCAGGACTAAAATGGATGTTTTCCCTCTATCGTTTTTTAGTTCACTTCCGTGTCTTGGCGGATTGTTACTAACTGACACAAAAATTATCTGCTTTCCTTCCAAAATGTCAGTCGAGCTGGCGATATCTGCTCCACAGAGGATGCGCATTATAGAGAGACGGGCCTCCAGAACCACCGGCGGTGAAAGCCTGGGCTTCCCAGAGTGAGCCCAGCACGAGCAGAGCAGAATGATGATAGCAACACCCAGCTACAGTGTTCATTCCTAACAAAAGCACCAAGTACTGCAGAAATACACAAACTCATTCAATATGAAATTTAACCAAAAATCAGCACACATTGTAACAAATTATCTGCAGCTCGCATACATTTTTAGTACTGAGAAATGGATCTTGTTGGCAGGGAAGAACATGAGAAGGCACTAGAGATGCGTTTTCATTTGAAATGACATAGACAATGTCATTATTTTTATCTTTTCGTGTCGTTTTTAATGACAAAAAAAAAGAATTGTTTTTTTTTTATTTTTACTGTGCACTAATTCAAAATAGTCTGAACTAAATTGAAAGAATGTGCACTAACTCAAATAGGATAGTAACTTTAAACCGAGTGCTCGTGCACCCACGTATGCTGGAATTCTAAATCATCCATGCAAATGTGCACGTGTGATTTAAAATACACCTAACGCGCATATGTGTATTGCTAATTTTAAGTGGTTTCACAAGGAAATGTTCTTTGCATATCTTCCTTAGGAATTTGTTGGCTTTAATGCGAGCAGCCAGTTAGATTTTAAAACATGCTTATGAGAAGGAAATAGCCAGTCCACCGGCTCACCCAGTCTATGTCTAGGTCATCCAGACTCAACCGGTTCTTCAGCCTGCACTCCCCCAGTTTACCCAGACCCCTCACCCAGTCATTTTACGCTAAAATGAGTCTTCTTCAGACTTAGACCTCATCAAGAGCAGAAGTAAATAAGTGCGGGTAGCAGCCTGATGCACGCTGCGGGCATGGGATTTCAAATCCGTATTTATGCATGTAAATATTGGCCCCTCCCCAGAACACTCCTGACACGCCCTAACTACACCCTTCTTCCCCACACATTAGGTTAATCATGCGCATATACGCACATAATTGGGTCGTTTTAAAATGTGAGTTGCTCAGCCCAGATACTGGTGCATATGGGCCTTTTTAAAGCGAGCAACTCTTTTAAAATTCACTCCATAGCGCGTGGGTAAATCAAATAGTACACATTTTTTCAAGTTAGTGCATGCTGCCTGAGTTAGCGCGCACTGCAAATGAGATAAATTAAAAAATGAAATCTTCTCTAAATGAAATTTTAAAATAACAGAAATAAACAACAAAAAAAGCCAAAACAAAATGAGAATAAACTGAAATGAAAAATGTTCCATGCAGACCCCAGATGACACCACGCTCCACTGCCCACTGCTGAGCTCCCTTTACCTCACTGCCACAGACAGAATTATTCTGCAAAGCTCAGTCAGATTTTGTGTCGCTGGTACCGTGAGAGCCATGGGAACAGCATAGGGGCGACCGCCTCTGCCTGCTCAGCCTGAGAATCTGCAAGCCTTGATTAGACATAGAATAGAAAAAAAAACCCCCAAAACAGAGGATCTAAAAATCTTCAAACTCCGACTATTGGTGAAGCTTGAATAGGAACAATTTCTCTCAGTCTGAAGTTAAGAAGAGACACTCTGAATCCTAGAGAGCCCCCTAAACCTTAGCAACCTACCGTCTCACCTCTCTGATGGGACCTTTCTAATATGTTGGACTTATTTACCCTTTTTTCATCAGATTGTGCTCGTTGGGGGCAGGGATCTCTGTTTACCCAGGAGAAGGAGACTGGCCCGCTGAATTTTATATGGAGTCCTGAGAAAGTTCTCCAGAATACATATCGGGAAATATTTAGAGGAGGCTGGATGAATTCCCAAAGAAAAAAAATGTAGTGGTCAAGATGAGCTGCTTAGACCTGCTGAAATACATTGTTGGAGCCCTGAAGATAAATGATTTAGATAGGATAAGTAATAATTTTTGTCTTTCCCTGGATAACTTTTAGGGAGGTGCCAAAGACAGGAGCATTTTCAGGAGCTGTATGTTAAAACAATTTCACCACGACGAATGTTTCTAGGGTTTAAAATGGCCAAAGTTTATTTCATGTATTGTCTAGCATTTTGTTTTTCTCTCTTGTATTAATCATTCGCTGCGTCCTTTCATTTTCTTTTAATCCCTGTCCAGTGTTTCCTCTCTTCCACGACTCTTGACCTCATCCAATGTTATCTAATCCCCTTCAGATTCCCCATATTTCTTCTGTATTGCTTTCTTTGTGGTGCTCAGCTGGGCTTCTGCTCTCAGAGTATTTTGCACTACACTTGCCCAGGGCTGACAACTGCCTCCTTTGTTTTCAGGACAGGCTGATTCGGTCCTGGTATTTACCACCCGCCTTCACGGACTTGTCATCCTGCTTTTCTTAGGGAAATTAGAATGACCAAGAGATAAAACCTGGCCAGGATCACCCTCTCCTGAGCCCCTAGCACCTCCTTACAGCTGACTGCCAGAGGCCGTCACTCCCTTTTCTAAATTTAATATGGAGCCAGTGGGTACTTGCCAAATGAGTATTTTACATCCAGGTGCTGAAGGGGTTAAGTGAGCATCGCTTTGGGATTTTGACCACAATATGATTCCATCCCTTCCCATCATAAGGAATCGAAATACAATTTTTCCACCATCCTTGAAGGCATTAGAACCATTTTCAGTGAAAAATATATTATTAAAATGAAGTCTGGCACTTCTCTTGTTGCAGTTATCGGTGTTGGGAAGGCAGAGTGTGGCTGAGATGTTATCAAACTCTTAGCAGACAACTTCACAATTTAACGAAGCTGAAACATTTTGAAATTAATTGAGTGTGTGTGGTGGGGTTTTTTTTTATTTCAATTTGCAGGTCTTGAAATCTGGATTTCTTTTCCCTATTTATCCACTTTCTAACTAAAGTATATGTAGGGTCCTTCATGTTTCAGTTTAAACCGATTGTCATTCATAAATTCCCAGATTTTTCCAAAAGTGGCAATCAGTTTAAACCGATTTTCACCCTAATTTGAGACTCATTAAAGAGCAGCTCCAGCGCTGCAGATGCAGAGTCTCAAGGCCTTCAGCAACTGCTGGAAAACAAGAGTGGGCCAAAACTTGACTTGGTTTAATTTATTGTATTTTGTTTGTTGTGCTTGTTTTGCAATGGTATTGTTTTTATGAGTGTTTTTATATAGAAACATAGAAACATAGAAATGACGGCAGAAGAAGACCAAATGGCCCATCCAGTCTGCCCAGCAAGCTTCACACATTTTTTCTCTCATACTTATCTGTTTCTCTTAGCACTTGGTTCTATTCCCTTCCACCCCCACCTTTAATGTAGAGAGCAGTGATGGAGCTGCATCCAAGTGAAATATCTAGCTTGATTAGTTAGGGGTAGTAGCCGCCGCAATAAGCAAGCTACACCCATGCTTATTTGTTTTACCCAGACTATGTTGTACAGCCCTATCGGTTGTTTTTCTTCTCCCCTGCCAATAAGCAAGCTTCTCCCCTGCCAATAAGCAAGCTACACCCATGCTTATTTGTTTTACCCAGACTATGTTATACAGCCCTTATTGGTTGTTTTCTTCTCCCCTGCCGTTGAAGCAGGGAGCTATGCTGGATATGCGTGAAGTATCAGTTTTCTTTTTTCTCCCCTGCCGTTGAAGCAGAGAGCTATGCTGGATATGCGTGAAGTATCAGTCTTCTCCCATGCTGTTTGAAGCAGAGAGCCATGCTGGATATGCATCGAAGTGAAGTATCAGGTACATTTGGTTTGGGGTAGTAACCGCCGTAACAAGCCAGCTACTCTGAGCGTTCTGGTGTTTCAAGTCCCGCCCCCACCAGCATAAGTGCTGGCCCTCCCAGTGCTGCTATTGTGCTGTTTCAAGCCCCACCTCCCCCTCCCACCAAGCAGCTAAAGTGCCTGTTGCTTGCTACCATCAATGCAGCATTTGAAGTGGACCACACCCACCAGAAGCACTTCCCGGCAGGCTCCCTGGACCCACAGAAAAGAAATGCAGTGGCTGGAGAGTGCAGGAACCTCAGGCAAGCTGTTTACGCCGGTCGGCCACGGACACCAAGGCCCGTACCGCACTCACCTTCTTCCTGCAGCGACTTCCAGCACTGTTGCGGGCCCTCGGAGAGGCTCGCAGCATGTCGCTTCTCTTTGTGGCCTGCTCCATGGCCCCGGACCCTCGATTTGTGGCAGGAATGCCATCGCTGGACTAGGCCCCATCCAGGGGCCACCATAGGCGCGCATGCCCGCCCCAGAGAAATATTTAAAGGACCCAGGGCAGGAACCCTGGGCCGGCCCCGCTGATGACATCACTGATGGGAGCCCTATTTAACTCCTTCATTACCTCCTATTCAATGAGTTAGCAAGGATTCCCTCGTTGCTGAATCTGTTTCACCCTTACAGACTTCCTGTTCCATTTACTGCACTTCGGCGTGAGAAGCTCTGGTACCCCTCCTCAGGGGCTCTTCCTCATCTCTGGCTATCTGCTCCTCGGATCTGCTCCTCGGCCTTCTGCCTTGGACTGCTATCTGTTCTCATTCCCTGGGACCTCTCCTGGAACTACCACTCTGTGAGTACCTTGACTCCATGGACCACTACTGTACCAGCCTCATTGTGGGATCCTCTCCCGTGTTCCCCGTGCCTCAGGCCACTACCATGTCATCTCCTCGTGAGGAATCCCTTGGTGTACCCTGCGCTGCAGGCCACTACCGAATCATCACTACTGAGAGACTTCTTCGGCATACCCCGATCTGCGGGCCACTACTGTATCTCCATGTCTGAGGTATTCCCTCTAGGTATACCCTCTCCCTCTCGGCGGCCGAGAGCTCCCATCGCCATCAGTTGGGACTTTGCGCTTAATGTGGTAATGCTTCACACATGCTGGCCCAATGCCCTGAAAGGAAGAAAGTGAGCTCTCATTAAGAATCTGCCAAAATCATAACCCTCGGCCTTACTACAACTTCACCCCTGTTGTTATTGCCTGCCTCCCTGGAACTTCCCTCAGCTTGTATCCCCACTCAAGCCCTAGTGGATTCCAACGCCGGGGGGGGGGGACTTTGTGGCTTGATTGTGTTTCTTTACAAGGGCTTTGTGTTCAGATGTCTCGTGTGCCAACTGTTCCTTCAACTGGGTGAAAACAGCTCTCAAGACGTTCTCCTGGAGGGAACCAAGCCAGGTCTGCATCTCCTGGGATGTCTTGCAGGGAAGAAGCGGTTTTGGAAGGACGATTGCCATGGTTAAAGGGGGGCTGCGGTGTTCGGAGACCTGCATAGAACCCGCAAAGCCTTCTCAACCTTTAACCGTGGCAATCGTCCTTCCAAAAGCTTCTTCCCTGCAAGACATCCCAGGAGATGCAGACCTGGCTTGGTTCCCTCCAGGAGAACGTCTTGAGAGCTGTTTTCGCCCAGTTGAAGGAACAGTTGGCACACGAGACGTCTGAACACAAAGCCCTCGTAAAGAACACAGCTCAAAGCCACAAAGGGCTTTATATCCGTGCTGGCCTACAAGGAGCAGGAGATCCAGAGGTTACACGCTCTCTTGCAATTCATGAATGGAGGAAGTGTTGCAACCGTCGGTCTTCGATGGTTTCGCCCCGCCTCCCTCTCACTACTTGCGGCTCCTCCCACTCACCTCGGACTACTGGCTGCCGCGGCATCTGTTTTCTGTCCTCTCCGGTGTCCTGGGACCGGCTTTGGTGCTGCTTCCCGCCATGCTCCTCCAAGGTACGCCCTCATCTTTATTTCCACGTTGGCGCGAATCTCAGGGGCGTCCCCCTGATATGACATCACTCTGCCTGGATATTTAAGCCTACAGTATTTGCTAGCTCATCGAGTTAGCAACGGTATCTCTACGGATGGGATTCGCTCTCCGTACCAAAACTACTCTGCCACTCCAGCACTGTCTGGAACTCTTACACCCTTTGGGGTTTGCTAACGGGGTACCCGCTCCTCGGGGGCCTCTTCTGCTTCTTTCAGGTGCTATCAGGGAAACGGTACTCACTCCTCGAGGGTCCATGTTCCCTGAGTCGCTGCCTGCATCTTCAAACCCTTCTACTTGTGAGACTTCACTAACAGTTTCCATCTGTGAGTACAACTACCATCTATTCCACAGTACTGCTTCACTGGAACCAGGTACTCGCTCCTCGAGGGCCTGCCCTCTGTTCCGGTGCCAGACCTCTCGTCTAGTGGAATCTCTGTTACTGCTACATGAGTACAATACTACTCTCTGCACTAAGGGATCAAGTACTCGCTCCTCGAGGGCCTGCTCTCCCTGTCTCGGAGCTTCTCCTAATTCTACCTGGGACTCTGAATGCTTCTTATTGTGTACTCATAACGCTCAGTCTCTTTCCACTACAGCACAGCCTAGCAGAGGATTCACTGTTCCAGCGTTCTGTGGAGACCTGCCCAGCCGAGCTCAACATGTACTACTCACTACTGCCACCTGTGATAGTTTCCAAAACTGTTTAATAAAAGATTCAAATCTGTGTTTGTGTGGCCAGAGTCTAGCCTGACACTGAGGTCCCTCACGGGACTGCCCCTCATGGGCGTGGTCAGCTGCCACAGTGTCCAAGGATCCACCCAAACATCAATAAACGTAACAGGAAGGCACCCCTCTGGGTCTCTCTCGATGCCCTTGGAAATCCCGGGCCCTCCTCAGGATATTTTCATGCCTCGAAGATACTGTCATGCCTCGGGGCTTCGCTGAACTTCTGCTCTCAAAATTGAGTGTCATGGGAGACATCGGGCACATGGGCTACTCCAACCCTCTGGGGAGGGCCTTGAGTAGGGGGTACTGTTACAACACAACGGTCGGCCACGGACACCGCAGCCGACCGTGCTCACCTTCTTCCTGCAGCGACTTCCAGCACTGCTGCGGGCCCTCGGAGAGGCTCGCAGCATGTCGCTTCTCTCTGTGGCCTGCTTCATGGCCCTGGACCCTCGATTCGCAGCAGGAACACCGTCGCTGTACTTGGCCCCGCCCAGGGGCCTCCATAGGTATGCGTGCCACCAGGGAAATATTTAAAGGGCCCAGGGCAGGAACCCTGGGCCAGCCCCGCTGATGACATCACTGATGGGAGCCCTATTTAACTCCTTCACTACCTCCTATTCAATGAGTTAGCAAGGAGTTCCCTTGTTGCTGAATCCGCTTCACCCTTACGGACTTCCTGTTCCAGTTAACATACTTCGGCGTGAGGATGGCGCCCAGAGAGGTAACGCTGTGAATTTGCTCCGGAGATTTCGATTTTTAATCTTTTTTCCTCGGTAAAGAAAATGCCTCCTAAACGAAAAGGAAAGCTAAGGACTTCCCCCTCTACTCCTTCGCAGTCCACGGGACAAAAAAACCATCTCACAGTGTATCGAAGGAGCAGTGAAGAAGGAGCTGAGAGGTCCGGCTGTCGGGTCACAGAGAGGAGAATGTGACCCGACCTCGGAAGAGTTATCCCTCAGCCCGCTCGACATCCGTTTACCCCTGGCAGAGCGGGGAACACTGACGCAACATTCGGATCTAGGCCCCATCGGGGGAGTCACTAGAGTTGCGAATTGAGGGGGCTGCAGTGATGGGAACCCTCGCGCCTCCTGGAAAAACTGGAGAGACGACAACAGGAGATGGTCGGAAAGGAGGGGGTAAGCTCAGAATCACTTAATTTAAGTGCTTCCACTCCAAAGCCAGAGGTGGTAACATTGGACTCGATATGGAGTCTAACTTCAGCTTTAGTAAAGTCAGTTTCAGATTGCTCTGTGAAGATAAATTCTGTATCTCAACAGTTGGAAGCATTAAATAAAAACTTTGAGGGTTATAGATTGGAGACTTCAGAGAAAATAACAACGCTAGAAAATGAAATGAAGAAAATAAAAGTTCAAGTGAATATAATTCAGGATTGTGGGGCAGCTAACAGAAAAATTGAGAATATTGAAAATTTTCTGAGACACTAAATTTAAGGATAATAAACTTTCCAAGGGTGAACGGAGAAATACCAAAAATTACCTTAAATCGTTACCTGGTTGAAATATTGGAGATAGCTCCGGAGAAAATCCCCCCTTAAAAAAAAGTTTATTTCCTGCCGGTTCGGAAAGCACAGCCAACTCAACAAGTGCCACAGACTGTTTTGGAAAATCTAACAGAATTTCTGGAATCTGCTGGTTATGAGATAGCTGAAAGATCCACATTGTTAATATCTTTCTTTAATGAAATTGATCAAGGAGTAATCATGAAGGCATATTTTAAGAAGATTAAGGAAACTTTTATGGGATCCTGGATAAGAATTTTTCCAGATTTCACAAAAATAACTCAAACCAAACGGAAAAAGTTTCTTGCTCTGAAACCAGAAGTAACAGCCATGGGAGCTTAAGAACATAAGAACATAAGAAATTGCCATGCTGGGTCAGACCAAGGGTCCATCAAGCCCAGCATCCTGTTTCCAACAGAGGCCAAAACCAGGCCACAAGAACTTGGCAATTACCCAAACACTAAGAAGATCCCATGCTACTGATGTAATTAATAGCAGTGGCTATTCCCTAAGTAAAATTGATTAATAGCCATTAATGGACTTCTCCTCCAAGAACTTATCCAAACCTTTTTGAACCCAGCTACACTAACTACACTAACCACATCCTCTGGCAACAAATTCCAGAGCCTTATTGTGCGTTGAGTGAAAAAGAATTTTCTCCGATTAGTCTTAAATGTGCTACTTGCTAACTTCATGGAATGCCCCCTAGTCCTTCTTTCGAAAGTGAAAAGAACCGAGTCACATCTACTCGTTCAAGACCTCTCATGATCTTAAAGACCTCTCATATCCCCCCTCAGCCGTCTCTTCTCCAAGCTGAACAGCCCTAATCTCTTCAGCCTTTCCTCATAGGGAAGCTGTTCCATCCCCTTTATCATTTTGGTTGCCCTTCTCTGTACCTTCTCCATCACAACTATATCTTTTTTGAGATGCGGCGACCAGAATTGTCACAGTATTCAAGGTGTGGTCTCACCATGGAGCGATATAGCAGGCATGACATTTTCCGTTCTATTAACCATTCCCTTCCTAATAATTCCTAACATTCTATTTGCTTTTTTCACTGCTGCAGCACACTGAGCTGACGATTTTAAAGTATTATCCACTATGATGCCTAGATCTTTTTCCTGGGTGGTAGCTCCTAATATGGAACCTAACATCGTGTAACTACAGCAACGGTTATTTTTCCCTATATGCAACACCTTGCACTTGTCCACATTAAATTTCATCTGCCATTTGGATGCCCAATCTTCAAGTCTTGCAAGGTCCTCCTGCAATGTATCACAGTCTGCTTGTGATTTAACTACTCTGAATAATTTTGTATCATCTGCAAATTTGATAACCTCACTCTTTTTTATTTTCCCAGGAACTTATATATATTTTCCAGATCATTTATATATATATTGAAAAGCACCGGTCCAAGTACAGATCCTTGAGGCACTCCACTGTTTACCCTTTTCCACTGAGAAAATTGACCATTTAATCCTACTCTCTGTTTCCTGTCTTTTAACCAGTAATCTTATATATTGCGGTTCCCGTGTAAATGTGTTGTGAAGTATGAAAACAATAGTTATATATTTTACCATCTGAGCAATTGAAAAACTTTATTGAAGCTAGAAGAGTACTATCTTCTTAAGTAGAAGTTAAGGATGTCTTATAGTAATTAGCTGCTTGTCTCTGGATTGCCAAAGATTTTGGTTTGATTTGAAAATTTCCTTTTTATGAATCTCCTTTAATGTGCAGAGCACCCCCCCCCCCCTCCCGCTAATGTTAGGGGTCTAATATGTTGTAAATTGTTGGGAAGTTAAAATTGCCTTGTTTATGATATTGGAATTAAATTTGATTTATGTACTAACATGATACACAATATTTCCAACAAAATTTTGAACGCTTTGTAATTTCGATTAAACTCAATAAAGATTAAATATAAAAAAAACCAAAAAAAACCATACTTCGGCTTGAGATGCTCCTCGGGGCCCTTCCTCGTCTCTGGCTATCCACTCCTCGGAGGGCCTTCTGTCGTGGACTGCTATCTGTTCCCGTTCCCTGGGACCTCTCCTGGAACTACCATTCTGTGAGTAACTTGATTCCACGGACCACTACTGTACCAACCTCATTGTGGGATCCTCTCCAGTGTGCCTTGGGCCGCTACCGTGTCTTCTCCATGTGAGGAACCACTCCGGTATACCCTGTGCTGCAGGCCATTACCGCATCATCACTACAGGACCCTCACCCGTGTTCCTGCCTCAGCAAGCTTGCTCCAAAGGAGAGCGCGGGAGCTCAGCAAGCATGCTGCCGAAGGAGAGCGCGGGAGCCTCAGCCAAGCATGCTGCCAAAGGAGAACATGGGAGCCTCAGCAAGCATTCTGCTGAAGGAGAGCGTGGGAGCTTCAGCAAGCTTGCTTCAAAGGAGCACAGGAGCCTCAGCCAAGCTTGCTGCCGAAGGAGAGCACAGGAGCCTCAGCCAAGCTTGCTGCCAAAGGAGAGCGTGGGAGCCTCAGGCAAGAATGCTCCCAAAGGACAGAAGAGATATCTGGAACCACCACTAGTAAGGTGAATGCTGTTGCAATGGGGAGGAAAGAGGGAGATTCTTGGTGGGGGTGTGGGAAAGAAAGGGATATGCTATGCAGGGGATGAGGGTGGAGATAGGAATGTTGCTGAGTGGGTGAGTGGGAGAATCTGCTTAACATTCTTTTAACCGATTTGATTTGTAACTTGTTATAAGAATTTGGGTATATAAAAGTGCTAAATAAATAAATAAATAAATACATTCTTTTATCACCCTGGCTTCTGTCCACCAAAATAATCTCAGCTATTTTCCCAGAAAAAATGTCACCTTTTCCACTGATTCTCTCCCATTTTTGTTCTTGTCATAATAAACCCTGATAAGTTCCTGGGAAAATAAAAAAAAAATAAAAACCAAAAATGAAGGTCCTTATGTATTTGCCAGCAATGTACTGGGAAAAAAGATGAGATTATACTTCCAATAACTCAAAGCAACTGGCGCAACATCTCCGACTTTTGCATCAGGCACTCACATTCTGCAGACAAGAGAAGGCCGTACAATTGCACCTGTGAAACAAAGCTCAGTCTTTAACGATCTCACACGTAATGGCACAAGATAAAACTAAGAACCACAGTTTTATGGGTAAAATTATGCTAGGCTACTTTGGTGAATTTATTTTACAAATGCTTGCTTCTATTTATTACCCCCTCCCAATTATCGTACGATAATCCACAGTAACAAGTGAAAGAACAAAACTGTCTTTGCAATGTCCTAATTCTTCTTCAGTTTAATCCACTTCCCTCCATAACCATTTTGCTCAGAAACTCTCCCATTCAAAAATCAAATAATTTTAAGCATAATGAAAATCCGCAAATACCTTCCAGCTACTGATGTTGGCAATAATAAAAGAATGATAATCTGGACCTCTCTTAATGTCAACGCTGGGATGCAAGAGCCAAAACTGAAATCAGAAATACAATCCTGATATTGCTCGAGTACTGAGAGCAGGGGGATTGGGATAAGGCTAAAGTTAATTGCATTTCCAGATGACAAACGTCTCACCTCTGAACTGAATGACTCTTTATAAAAGCTGTAAATCTCAGCTATGATTGCAAATAAAGGTCATGCCCTTTCCGGCTGCCACTTTCCAGATTTTATTATATCCCTCCCCGAACCCTTTTTCCCCTAAAGTGTGCCCATTGTTCACGTTAGCACCCAGTAAGATGCGGCTTTGGCTCTTTCACTATTTTCCCTCCTTCTGACTACCTGAGTGAGCCGGGACCCCTTGCTGCTGAATGGCTGGTGGGAAAGGTTCGTCTGGAACGACAGCGGGGCTCATCTTACTGTCCAAATTTCCATAGCGGGCCTGTACCCCAGGTCCAGACATCTGAACACAGGTTTCCTGCACCACGGTGCTGGTCAAGTCACCAGGCCAATCCCAGGGCGACTTTAATTGATTTACACTTGTAGCCAGCGACACAGTGCGGGGGAAGTTAAAACCTCCAGCGCCCATTCTGCCCAGAAAGTTATCAGAGCATGGGGATGGCAGGGAGTTACCCATCTACCCAGAAATCATCAGCGGGGGAGGGGCACCTGCCAGATCTTCCCCTCTCCCACTGGCTGCATTCAGCCCTAGTCAATTTTCCATTGGCTCAATTTAGAGGCCTAACCCCCCAAATTAAGATCCTAAATCAGTTTAGATTAGATTTTCTAATATAAGTGGAATATAGGAATTTTAAATGTGTGTAATTTACTTGTGTAAAATTTACTTGTGTAAAATTTACTTGTGTAAAATTTCTGCTCTAATTTTAGCAGGTGTAGCTGTTTTTTGAAAGGTGTAATTGTATGTGAGGTTGTAGCAGGTGTAATTGAGTGTTGATGATTGGGCAGGTTGAGATTTGTGGATGTTTAGCAGTGCAGTTTGTATGTAGATAGTTTTAGGAGGCATAATTCTGTATGGGTAATTTTAGCAGGTGTAATTCTCTGCAGGCAGTTTATGCAAGTGTAATACTGCTAACAGTTTAGCAGGTGTGATTGGGTGTTTGCTTTAGCAGGTGTAACTGTATTTGGATAGATTAGCAGGTGTGATTGTGTGTGGATAGTTTTAGAAGGTGTAATTTTGTGTGTGTGTTTTAGCAGGTGTAACCGTATGTGTTAGCAGGTGTGATTGTGTGTGTATGGTTTCAGCTGGTGTAATTGTGTGGATAGTTTAGCAGTTGAAATTGTGTGTGTGCTTTAGCAGTTGAAATTGTGTGTGTGAATAGATTAGCAGGTGTAATTGTGTGTAGATAGTTTTAGCAGGTGTAATTGTGTGTGGATAGTTTTACCAGGTGAACTTGTATGAAGATAGTTTTAGTGAATGTCATTTGTGCAATTAATTTTAGCAGCTGTAGATGGTGGGTGTTTTAGCAGGAGTAATTGTCTGTGGGTAATATTAGCAGGTGTAATTGTATGCGGATAATTTAGCAGGTGTAATTGTGTATGGATAGTTTTAGCAGGTGTAATTGTGGATAATTTAGCAGGTATAATTGTGTGTGGATAATTTAGCAGGTGTAATTGTGTGAGTGCTTTACTAGGTATAATTGTGTGGATAGTTTTATCAGGTATAATTGTGTGTGGATAATTTAGCAGGTGTAATTGTGTGGATAGTTTTAGCAAGTGTAATTGGTGTGTGCTTTAGCAGGTGTAATTGTGTGTGAATAGTTTAGCAGGTGCAATTGTGTGTGTGCTTTAGCAGGTGTAATTGTGTGTGGATAGTTTAGCAGGTGCAATTGTGTGTGTGCTTTAGCAGGTGTAATTGTGTGTGGATAGTTTTAGCAGGTGGATAATTTAGCTGGTGTAATTGTGTGTGGATAGGTTTAACAGGTGCAATTGTGTGGATACATTAGCAGGTGTAATTGTGTGTAGATAGTTTAGCAGATGTAATTTTGTGTGGATAGATTATCAGGTGTAATTGTGTGTAGATAGTTTAGTAGGTGTAATTATGTGGGATAATTTAGCAGGTGTATAGTGTGTAGCTAGTTTAGCAGGTGTAATTGTGTGTGGATAGATTAGCAGGTGTAATTGTGTGTGGATAGTTTAGCAGGTGTAATTGTGTGTAGATAATTTAGCGGGTGTCATTGTGTGTGGATAGTTTAGCAGGTGTATATGTGGTGTGGATAATTTAGCAGGTGTATATGTGTGTAGATAGTTTAGCAGATGTAATTGTGTGTGGATAGATTATCAGGTGTAATTGTGTGTGGATAGTTTAGCAGGGGTATATGTGTGTAGATAGTTTAGCAGATGTAATTTTGTGTGGATAGATTATCAGGTGTAATTGTGTGTGGATAGTTAGCAGGTGTAATTGTGTGTAGATAATTTAGCGGGTGTCATTGTGTGTGGATAGTTTTAGCAGGTGTAATTCTGTGTTGGTAATTTAGCAGGTGTAATTGTTTGTGGATAGATTAGCAGGTGCAATTGTGTGGATAATTTAGCAGTTGAAATGTGTGTCGATAGATTAGCAGGTGTAATTGTGTTTGGATAGTTTTAGCAGGTATACTTATATGAGGTAGTTTTAGCGAATGTAATTTGTGCAATTAATTTTAGCAGCTGTAGATGTGTGTGTGTTTTAGCAGGTGTAATTGTCTGTGGGTAATTTTAGCAGGTGTAATTGTGTGCGGATATGTCACGATTCTGCCTGCTACACAGCTAGCAGAGGGCATCAGACAGCCTTGCTCAGAGCTGTTCTTTCACTGATCATATGATGCAGCAGTTCCCGCCCTACTTAACCCAGCCTGTTCAATCCCTCCTTGCCTCTTCATCAAGTCACCTCAGCTCCTTGACCTAGCCATCCATGCTTCCTTGCCTTGCTTTCCTGCCTTATAGCCTTCCAAGCCCTTCTGCCTTGCCTTGTGGCCCATCTTGGCCTTTTGCCTTGCTCAATGGCCTCTTAGGCCTCCTATCCTGCCTTGCGCCCTTCAGGCCTTCTAGGTTCACTTAGCCAGCCTTGTACCTTGTTTGGGCTTTCTTGCTTACTGTTGCTTGTCTTGTCTTGTCCTTGTCCAATCCAATTTTTGTCTTGTCCTGTTCTCTCCTTGTCTATTCTATTGCTTGTTTATCTTCTCTAGTCCAGACCTTGCCCTGTCCTGCCCTGTTTAGGCCTTGCCCTGTCCTGCCCTGTTCAGTCCTTGTTCTGCCGTTCCTAGTTCAGTCCAGACTGGCTTGCCTCTGCTTCCAGACTGGTAACTAATCCCTGCATGTCTCCAGCCAAAACCTCCAAGCCTGTACTACATCCAGCTCCCAGCTTGTACCTGCATCACCATGATGTTCTTCAGAAGTCCTCCTCCCTCCAAGGGCTCAACCTATGGGGGAGGTCGCTTCTGTGGGGGGGATCGCAGATTCCAGCCTGCCTGACCATGACAGGATATTTTAGCAGGTGTAATCATTTATTATTTTTATTTGTTTATTTATTTATTTATTTACACATTTTATATACTGTCATTCCATTTGTAGATGACAATGGTTTGCAAAGTGACATTCATAATTTTAACTCAACAAGCATTCGAAGATTGGTTACAGAGGAGGAGTTCTTCATAGTAAGGCATATGATATCTGTCAAACAAATTTTCTAGTATATATTAAAAAAGAATTATACATAGGTAAGGATACGGTTGTTTTGAACGAAGGGCTAGGGTGTAACATCTTAGTCACTGAGTTAATATGAGACTCTTGCATTTTCTCATTGTTTCATGAATCGATTGGTATTTTTGTCCTTCTTTTTTTTGTGGTTCTCTATATTCTGATGTTTTTAACTTAATTGTATGCGTTTTTGAATAGCCATGTTTTTTAATTCACGCTTACATTTTTTTTCTATCTGGTAGAATATGTAATGCCTCAGGCACAGAATTCCATAGCTTTGGACCTGCTATGAAAAAACACTTGATCTGCGTCAGATGTGGTGGGAATTGATAATAGTCCTTTATTTTGATGATCTCTGTGTTGACTGAGGATTGTAAGTTAGTAGCGTCACTCCTAATAAGCCGGAGTTATTGGCGTGAATGATGTTGAATATGATCATTAATACTTTATAGTAGATTCAGGATTGTACCGATAACCAGTGTAGTGATATCAGCAAGGATGAAATGTGATCATATTTCCTTGATCCTAATAATATTCTTGCTGCAGCATTTTGTAAGATTTGTGTTACGGTGCTGCTTGCGGAGCCCATCCCACGAGCAGCTTCTCACCTGCGCCAGCACCCGACCATTACCCGGCCCGATGCCGCTCCTTCTTCGCGGTCTGTGGCGCCTGGACCGCCGCTTCCGATGCTGCCTCTTCCAGCGGGGAGCCACCTTCCTGTTGCTCCCTGCAGCCTGGGATGCTGCCGACTCTGAGGCCTTGCTCTTCATGGTGGGAGTGCCGCCACCATAGACTCCGCCTCCCTAAGCAGCTAGGAAGCTGCCACCATCTTCGTCTTCTTCGCAGCCTTGGTGCCGCTGCCGACTGCACCTTCGTGGCAGGAATTCTATCGACGCCTTCTCCTGCCTGTCCCTGGGACAGCGGCAGGAAAAGCCTGCAGCCCCACTGGATGTTGTGGTTATGTGTGTTTTGGTTGATCCTTGGGTGCTGTGGAGATGACCACGCCCACAGAGAGGAGCCCCGTGAGGAACCACAGGCACTGGGCTAGACTCGTACTACACAAAACACAAATTAGCTCTTTATTAGACAGCTTGAAGAGAGCCACCAGGTGGCCAGTAGTGAAGCAGTCAGTAGTTGCAGTCTCAGGGACCTCGGCAGAGGGAGCCCTTCTCTCCTCGATGAAATCAGGAGGTTCCGCAGCCGGTCTTCCCAGCGAGGAGATACTATAGATGAGATAGATGAGAGGTACTCACTAGGTGTTTGTTGTTGCTATGCGATTCCACCAGGTATGTTGTAGAAGGTACAGGCACCGCAGGCAGGGAGAGCAGGCCCTCGAGGAGTGAGTACCTGTTCCCCTGTAAGGCACCTGAAATAAAGCAGAGGGCCACAAGGAGCGGGTACCCAGGTTAGCAGTTACCCCGAAGGGCAGAGAGAGAGCTTCCTGTGGCAGCACAGAAGCGCAGAGTAGCGTAGACAAGAACGGATTTTGAGTCCTTGCTAACTCAAAGAGCTAGCAAATTAGTGAAGCTAATATACCCGAATGGCGTGACTGTCAGCATGAGGGGAATGCCCTCGAGGTTCGCGCCAAGGGTGGTACAAAGACGTGGGTTGCATGCGCGCACGCGCGCACCCTAGTAGGTACCTAAGAGGAGCAATGGCGGGAGGGCTGCTACCATAGCCATTCCGGGGACGCCAGAGAGGTCGGCTTTGTAGATGCGGCGGTAGCCATCTTTTCCAGGTAAGCGGGAGGAACCGTGAATAAGGTGAGGAAACGGGGTGAAGCCATCTAGGACAGATGGACGCAACACTGGATGACCTCATCACTTGTGCTAGGTTTAGCCCTATAAAAGGGAATCCCTGGTCATCTATGCTTCTCTCTCCGGTCAAGGTCCTCCGTGGTCTTCTCGTGTCTTGATGGCTCCTTGTGAGATTGATCTAGATGTTCCTGGTCTCCTTCATCTGATGTCGGCTGGTCTTGTTCCTCATCGGAGCTCCTTCGTCACCTGTTCCATGTCCTGGTGTTCCATGTTTCTGAAGTTCCTAATGTACCTGACGTTCCATGTTCCAACATTCCATGTTCCTGATGTTCTAGACCTGATCCTGATATTCCCATCTCCGGCTCTTCATCCTGCTTCCAGGTTTCCTACTTGTCCACCCATCCTGGTGTGCAACCTCGTGGTCCGTGACCAGCCCATGGGGGGCTGTGTAGGGCACTTTGTGGCACATGGCCTGTCTTCACGTCTGCAGCACAAGTCTCCAGAAGGCCCTTGTTTTTATCGCCGAGGTATGTTCCTGAATCCGAGTTCCGAGTCTTGAATCCTGAGTCTTGAATCCTGAGTCTTGAATCCTGTTCCCGGTCTTCAGAGTACTTTGTTCCTGCTTCTGTCCATGCCCTAGACTCAAGCCAGAACCTACTCAGCTTCAGCGTGGGCTGTGACCAGCCATGGGCGGCTGTGTAGGGCTTGCCTCTGTACAGACCTCTCCTGAATCTTCAACATGTTTCCGGTTCCAGTTCTTCACTTTCTCGCCTGGAGTCTGCTTCACTTTCAGTGTGGTCCGCAACCAGCCATGGGCAGCTGTGTAAGGCGTGCTGTGGTGCAGTACTCACCCTGTACTAGTGCCTGAATTCTGAATCCTCGCCTGAGTCTTCCAAGTATCCTGAAACCTCGTCTGAGTCTTCCAAGTTCCTCAAATCCTCATCTGAGTCTTCCAAGTTTCCTGAGTTCCGTGTCTCGTCTTCTTCCTGCCCTCAGCCTCTATCTGGCCTCACGCACTAGTTGTTCCAAGCGGTGGGTCTGGAAGGGCTACCGAGTGGCCAGAGGGCTACTCTTGAGATCAGCATTGCGTTGCTGGTCACCGGTGCGTGCAGGTCCAGTGGAAGTCTGAGCCTGCCTAGTTCCAGTCCTGGATGTTCCTTGTCTTGATCCTGGTCCAGCCTTTTTCCTGCTCCAGCCTGTGCCTGAACACTCTCACCTCCCACGGTGTGTGTCTTGGGGCTCCTCCCTGAGCCGCACCATGGCCCAAGGTTTCACAATCCCTCTTGAGCAAGTGACCACACCTCCGCGCTCGTAACAAGTTGTAATGGTTTTAAGTGACTTCTGGAAGACCTAGATGTAAAGAGTTACAGGAGTCAAGGTTCTAGAAGATTAGAGTTTGTAATACAGTACCAAGGTCTGTAAAAGTTAATAATGGTTTCAACTGATGTAGTATACGCAACTTGGCATTTTCTGTTTTAATTTTCTGATGTGCATTTTCATTGTGAGGTTCTCACTGAGCTGTACACCTAAATCCTGTATTTGAATTGAGGGATTACTTTAAAAATTACCCAGATCAAGGGCAGGTGGTTTAACTATCGATGCGTTTTACTCAACCAACCAATGATTTCTGTAGGGATGTGCATTCATTTCATCTATTTCAGCAGTACACGTGTACCTCACAGACCTTATAATACACAAATAAAAATGAATAGTATGTGCGTGACTCGTTATTAAAATATATTCCATTTTTACCTGTGTACTAAAAAGTCTGCAAGGTACAAGCATACTGCCAAAACAGATGAAACGAATGCACAATCCCTGTATTTGTGTGGGTAGTTTTAGCAGGTGTACTTCTATGGCGCCAGCTCCACCTCGGGTTAAGGGTCCACCTCTGCAACAGATTGCCAAGGCTATGGACTCGACAGAGCCAGCCGCTCTCCAGGCCATCCGGGCCTGGCCCTGAAGATCCAGGAACAGCAGCATTGGCATTGGCCTCCTCCATTGAGCGCATAAACACCCGATTGGATTTACACCCGGCGGATTTGGCTGTGGGAACGCCTAGACCCTTGCTTTCGAATCTCCCACAGTTTGTCTCGGCCTTTAAACACTGTAAATAAATAAATAAATAAATAAACAAACAGGTTTTTGAGGAACCAGGCAAGTTCCCCGCCATGGGCTCTGATCTCCTGCATTTGCATCAAGGGACTTGCCCCTTAACTGACTAAGCGATCGAATTTCGAACCCTAGCCACTGAATTAAATTGGCAGGGTGACAGCTTACATACCATTTTCCTGGAAGGGTTAGCCCCCAGGATTAACCCTTGCAGCATGAGAACTTTCCACCTGTCTTGAAGGGCTCATCGATCTCACGGGAAGATCGATCGAGGACTCTAAAAGCGGGCCCAGGAGAATCATGTAACCCAGAAGGGTCACTCCAGGGGACCACTCCTCTCTGGCTGTGATCCCCCCTTGCCTTTAGGGAACTCCTTAGAGAAACCAATGCAACTGGGCAGTATTCATCTCACGAATACTGATAAGTCTCGTCACCGCCAGTTAGGCCTCTGCCTCAGTTGTGGGAACTCAGGTCACCTGCTGCCTCAGTGCCCAGAAAGGAAGGAAATAACCCCACGCCGAGAGACATCAGAAGCATTAATCCTTGGTCTTGCTATGGCGTCACCCTTACTTCTATTGCCAGCCTCCTTGGAACAACCCCCCACCTGTTTTACCACCCAGGTCCCAGTGGATTCCAGCGCTGGGGGAAACTTTATCCAGCAGAATCTCGTGGACCAGTATCAAATCTCCTCATGTCTCTTGACACCACCGTTGGCTCTTTCCTCAGTTCATGGAGACTTCCTCCCCAGTTTGGTGACTCAGACTACACAACCCCTTATGCTGAGAATTGGGCCTGATCACTTAGAGCTCATCTCTTTCTATGTCCTTCCTAAGGCCGTGAACCCAGTTATCTTGGGCCTGCCGTGGTTGTGGAAGCATCAGCCGCAAATCGACTGGGCCACAGTCAATCAGATTCAGTGGAGGCTGCAGTGCTCAAATCTTGTCTAGAACAGGTAGAGTCTCCTCAGTCGCTGATCACGGCTACCGCTCTCCCTAACCTTTTTCTCCCAAGAAAAAGGTCTCAGGAGACTCAGACTAACCCTTGTTCCCTCTGGAAAAACATCCTGTGGGCTGTCTTTACATGGCTGAAGGAAGAGCTAATGCAGAGAACGATTGAACACGAAGTCTTTGTAAATGAACACAATTGAGCCATGAAAGGATTTGTATCCCTTTTGACCTACAAGGAAGAGAAGATCCGGAGTCTGCATGCCCTTCTGCAACAAGAAAAAGGGAGAAGGCCTCCCTCTTCAGCTTTCTCTACCCGTCGGGACCACGGTCACGCCAAAATTGGCCTCACCTCATCTGGGGTCCTGGTTATGGCTCGGAGCAATTCTGAAATGTTTACCCCTCTGCGTTCAGTGGGACCTCAGGCTACGGAACTTGCCATTTTAACCCGGATGATCATTTGAGCTTTGAAGAACTGAACAGTCGGTGCCCCGGCCACTCACACCCTCAGGAGGGGGACTTTGAGGAGGAGGTTCTGTTGTGTCGGCCAGCTGCGGAGCTCGCAACTGGCCTTCCTCACTGCCACGCCACACTGCCGCAGCAGGGGTGGGCCCCAGTTCCCCAGGGATGGGGAAGGGTGCCCCTGGCGCAGCTGTCTTCTTCGCGGCCCTGCCGGCATGTTTGGGAGTATGGCGGAGACGCTGCCACCGACTGTTCCTCGTGTCTGCAATCCTTAGGCACACACGTGTGCCCCTTTACTTTATTTAAAGGGCTTTTGTCAGGCAAAGGCTGCCAGCCCTCAGAGATGACGTCATTGATCGGGGCCTACTTAAGGCAAGCTCTGACAGTCAGAGCTGGCCTTAGCAACAGTGCTCCACATTTGTCATGTGTTTGGTTGCTACTCCTTCATTCCTGCTCCTGTTCCTGTGCTCGTTCGTTCCAGTCCTGTGTTCCTGTTTCCAGTTCCTGAGTTCCTGTACCTGTTACCTGTTCCTGATTACCTTGGATGGATTCCTGGCTCTGACCCTCGCATCTCCTGACTGCGCTTTGGACAGATTCCTTGCTTTGACCCTTGCCTGCATCTGACCTCATCTCCAGCCGCCTGTCCTGACTTCAACTTGAACCTGACTTTGCCTTCAACCTCGCTCCATTGGACCCTGCCTGTCCGCTGCTTCCTGGCACCTTGCCTTGGACATTCTTTTCAGGGTTCAACTATGCGGAGGCCCGCCTAAGACCAGGTGACCCCTGTACCCAATGGCTCAACCTGCGAGGAACGAGGGCTGGTATTGGCAAAGCTCCAGTTGGCCTCCGCTTCCCGTTCAGCTCTGCCACCCACGGGGGCTTCCCCCACGGGTAGCGCCAACTCTACCTCGGGCTAAGGGTCCACCTCTGCAACAGCCTGGAGAAGAGTTGGCTGAGGGAAGATATGTTAGAGGTCTACAAAGCCATCAAAGGACTAAAAAGGGTAAATATGAAATGGTTATTTATTCTTTCACATAATACAAGGACTAGAGGGCACTCCATGAAGTTAGCAAGTAGCATATTTAAAACAAATTGGAGAAAATTCTATTTTACTCAATGCACAATTAAGCTCTAGAATACTTTGCCAGAGAATGTGATTAAGGCAGCTAGTGTAGCTGGGTTTTAAAAAGGGTTTGATAAGTTCCTGGAAGAGAATTCCATAAACATTTAATAGTGAATAGCCACTGATTGTTGCTGGCATTAGTAGTATGGGATTTATTTAATGTTTGGGTACTTGTGACATGGATTGGCCACTGTTGGAGACAGGATACTGGGCTTGATGGACCCTTAGTCTGACCCAGCAGGGCATATCTTATGTTCTTATGTAATTGTGTGTGGATGGTTTAGAACATAAGAACATAAGAAATTGCCATGCTGGGTCTGACCAAAGGTCCATCAAGCCCAGCATCCTGTTTCCAACAGAGGCCAAAACCAGGCCACAACCTGGCAATTACCCAAACACTAAGAAGATCCCATGCTACTGATGCAATTAATAGCAGTGGCTATTCCCTAAGTAAACTTGATTAATATTAATATTAATATCAATCTGTTTAATCCAGCAAGGAACCATTTGCAAAGGGTATAACAGTTTTGGTAGGACTATCATTTTTACCAGCGCACATGTCCCATATAAGTATAACGGTAAGTCCTGCCACTCAGCGAGGAGTTTCTTCACATTTATTTATGGTATCTATCTATAACATTCAGTTTATAAATACATGGATATGTTCTAGCTAGTTGTATACCTAAGTATTAAACTTCTCAGTTTAACACGCAAAGGGGAAATTCCCATGTCATCTTACTGATAAGTTTCTGTTAAGAGGGAATGCAATAGATTTAGAGTAATTAATACTCAATCCAGAGAATTGACCAAAAGATGCTATTGTATCTACTATTATAGGGATTGCCTCTTATAAGAACATAAGAACATGCCATGCTGGGTCAGACCAAGGGTCCATCAAGCCCAGCATCCTGTTTCCAACAGTGGAAATCCAGGCCATAAGAACCTGGCAAGTACCCAAAAACTAAGTTTATTCCATGTTACTGTTGCTAGTAATAGCAGTGGCTATTTTCTAAGTCAACTTAATTAACAGCAGGTAATGAACTTCTCCTCCAGTAACTTATCCAATCCTTTTTTAAACACAGCTATACTAACTGCACTAACCACATCCTTTGGCAACAAATTCCAGAGTTTAATTGTGCGTTGAGTGAAAAAGAAATGTTTCCAATTAGTTTTAAATGAGCCACATGCTAATTTCATGGAGTGCCTCCTAGTCTTTCTATTATCTGAAAGAATAAATAACCGATTCACAATTACCCGTTCTAGACCTCTCATGATTTTAAACACCTCTATCATATCCCCCCTCAGCTGTCTCTTCTCCAAGCTGAAAAGTCCTAACCTCTTTAGTCTTTCCTCATAGGGGAGCTGTTCCATTCCCCTTATCATTTTGGTCGCCCTTTCTGTACTTTCTCCATTGCAATAATATTTTTTTTGAGATTCGGTGACCAGAATTGTACTCAGTATTCAAGGTGCGGTCTCACCATGGAGCGATACAGAGGCATTATGACATTTTCCGTTTTATTCACCATTCCCTTTCTAATGATTCCCAACATTTTATTTGCTTTTTTGACTGCCGCAGCACACTGAACCGACAATTTCAATGTGTTATCCATTATATGCCTAGATCTCTTTCTTGGGTGGTAGCACCTAATATGGAAACTAACATTGTGTAACTATAGCATGGGTTATTTTTCCCTATATGCATCCCCTTGCACTTATCCACATTAAATTTCATCTGCCATTTCGATGTCCAATTTTCCAGCCTCACAAGGTCTTCCTGCAATTTATCACAATCTGCTGTGATTTAACTACTCTGAACAATTTTGTATCATCTGCAAATTTGATTACCTCACTCACTGCCGTATTTCTTTCCAGATCATTTATAAATATATTGAAAAGTAAGGGTCCCAATACAGATCCCTGAGGCACTCCACTCCACACCCTTCCATTGAGAAAATTGTCCATTTAATCCTACTCTCTGTTTCCTGTCTTTTAGCCAGTTTGTAATCCACAAAAGGACATCACCACCTATCCCATGACTTTTTATTTTTCCTAGAAGCCTCTCATGAGGAACTTTGTCAAATGCCTTTTGAAAATCCAAGTACACTACATCTACAGGTTCACCTTTATCCACATGTTTATTAACTCCATCAAAAAAGTGAAGCAGATTTGTGAGGCAAGACTTGCCTTGGGTAAAGCCATGCTGACTTTGTTACATTAAACCATGTCTTTCTATATGTTCTGTGATTTTGATGTTTAGAACACTTTCCACTATTTTTCCTGGCACTGAAGTCAGGCTAACCGGTCTGTAGTTTCCCGGATCGCTCCTGGAGCCCTTTTTTATGGTTCAACGGTTTTTATTGCTGTTTTGAAGTGTAACAAAGCAACAGGGCTAGAAATATAACCAAACATTGTACATGAAATAGAATTGAGGTACACTTCCACTCAGTAACCCCCAGAGTCAATCTCAGTAACAAGTACAGCCATTATCACAGAAAAATACCCCCCCCCCCCTCAACTCCTTGGTCCAATCCGTCAATCGCTGTGTCGCAGATAACGCATGGTCCCACTCATTTCGTAGCAAGGTCGTTTAATATGTGACTGCGGATCCGGGGTGAAAGAGAACGAATATATAAGTCCCAAATAGTCAGAAAGCGGCGTTGGCGTTGGAAAGAGGTATGTGCCCAGTGTTTATCCATCAGTAACAGTTGATGTAAGTGGTTTCTCCACTGCCAATATGGAGGGGATTCAGAAGATTGCCAGTGTAACAAAATAATTTTCTTCCCCACCGCGAACGCCTTGCGTAAGAACAGCCGCGGTCCGTGACCACGAAGCAAGGTTTGTGGAATCTGTCCAAACAATATCAAAGTACTGGTAAAGGGAATCTTGACAGACAACAATCCCTTCAAATAACACACCAATCTAGTCCAAAACAGTCGCACCTTAGTACAAGCCCAAAACATATGGTGTAAAGAGCCCTCAGCCACCCCACATCTCTTACATTTCCCAGTAGCGCCTAATTGATAATGGACAGCATGTAGTGGGAGATAAAAGCTCTCCACAGAAATTTGAACAGCATTTCTCGGTAATATGAATTGGAAGAAATGCTAGAGATTTGTCTGAAACAGCGCTGGAGACCCCGAGCCGTCACCACTTCCCCCCCCCCCCCCCCGCTCCATTCCAGCGAGCAGCCAAGGTCCCTGTGATGCCCTCCACGTCATCCCGCAAGAGTTTTTTATAATATTGAGCCATGGTGGGAGCCGACCGCGCCGTCAAGGCGAGAAAGGTTTCCACTTTGGTAAAAGACTGGACCTGCCGAATCGCCTGCGGCAGCGAACGTACATAGTGTTGTACTTGTAGGTAAGGAAATATATGTCTATAAGTTAGCCCATAGCCCTCAATGATCTCCTTGTAAGACATGAGCTCTCCCTCTGCATCCAACACATGGCCGAGGTACACTATGCCCTGGGAAGCCCAATCCTGAAAGCCAAAAGTAGAAGACCCGGGGGAAAAGTCGGGATTACCTCTGATTGGCATAAGATAAGCATTTTGGAAGGAACACCCAAATGTTTAGCCATCACCCTCCACGTATGTCGAAGAGGGGATAGTAAAAGCTCAACCAACGGGGGATAAGCTACTTTAGAGGAATCCGCCTGCAGTACATAACTGAGTGCGATCGGCGCCACCAAGGCTCTATCTACCGACAGATTAGTATATGTTGGCGTTTCCAGGAGCCAATCCCGAACAAGTCGGAGGTTTCCAGCCACATTATAGAGGCGTAAATCGGGCACCCCAATCCCACCTCGTCCCCAGCGAGTCCGTAAAGAGTGAAGGGGAATACGTGCCCTCCGGCCCCGCCACAAAAACTTACGTAAAGCGCTCTCCAACTTTCTCTGATCGAAGGTCTTAAGAAAAATGGGTAAATTTTGAAAAATAAAAAGCCATTTAGGCAGGAGCAGCATTTTAAACAAATTCAGACGACCTAACAGAGAAAGAGGAAGAGGGCGCCAGGTGTCCAGTTTGTCCATAGTCAATGTTAATAAATGAGAGATGTTTTTAGAGTACAATAAGGACAGCTGGGTTGGGAGTATAACTCCCAAATACCGAATCTGGGAGGGCGCCCACAAAAGGGGAAAGGTTGACCCCCAATCAGATTGAAGTGAAGCCGGAAATGACATTGCCTCAGATTTCCCCAGGTTCAATTTAAGGCCCGCAAAGGAGCCAAATTCTGAAATCAACACTAACAAGGATGCTAAGGAGCGGACAGGATCCGTCAGAAAGACCAAAATATCATCAGCGAATGCTGCATATTTAAATGTTTCTGACTGAAATCGGATTCCCTTAATAGTCGGGGCCACCCGGATAGCTGCCAACAAAGGCTCAAGCTGGAGGACAAAAAGCAAAGGAGAGAGGGGGCATCCCTGTCTAGTGCCCCTGGAGATGCAAAAGAATCCGAAAGGGAACCATTAACTGCAATGGAAGCCTTGGGATCCTGGTACAACAGATGTATCGCCTGCAGATAAAACCCAGTAATACCCACCATCTGGAGGACGTGAAAGAATAAGACCACTCCACCTGGTCAAACGCTTTTTCCGCGTCTAAACTAACCACCAGATGGGAATGCCCTCATGCTGACCCAAAGCCATAGCCGTGAGGACCTTTCGAATATTGGTGAGGGCATAGCGATGTCTAACAAACCCCACTTGACCCGGCCCCAACAACCCAGGGAGGAAAACAGCCAACCTGTCCGCCATGATTTTGGCCAGGAATTTTTGATCCACATTTAAGAGAGATATCGGCCGATAGGATTCAGGCCCTGGAGCCCTTTTTAAATATGGGGGTTACATTAGCTATCCTCCAGTCTTCAGGTACAATGGATGATTTTAATGACAGGTTACAAATTTTTACTAATAGGTCTGAAATTTCATTTTTTGTTCCTTCAGAACTCTGGGGTGTATACCATCCGGTCCAGGTGATTTACTACTCTTAAGTTTGTCAATCAGGTCCACCACATCTTCTAGGTTCACTCTAATTTGGTTCAGTCCATCTGAATCATTACCCATGAAACCTTCTCCAGTACGGGTACTTCCCCAACATCCTCTTCAGTAAACACCGAAGAAAATAAATCGTTTAATCTTTCCGCGATGGCCTTATCTTCTCTAAGTGCCCCTTTAACCCCCTCGATCATATAACAGTCCAACTGACTCCCTCACAGGCTTTCTGCTTCGGATATATTTAAAAAAGATTTTACTGTGAGTTTTTGCCTCTACGGCCAACTTCTTTTCAAATTCTCTCTTAGCCTGTCTTATCAATGTCTTACATTTAACTTGCCAATGTTTATGCATTATCCTTTTTCTTCTGTTGGATCCTTCTTCCAATTTTTGAATGAAGATCTTTTGGCTAAAATAGCTTCTTTCACCTCCCCTTTTAACCATGCCGGTATTAGTTTTGCCTTCTTTCCAACTTTCTTAATGTGTGGAATACATCTGGACTGTGCTTCTAGGATGGTATTTTTTAACAATGACCATGCCTCTTGTACACTTTTTACCTTTGTAGCTGCTCCTTTCAGTTTTTTTCTAACAATTTTCCTCATTTTATCAAAATTTCCCTTTTGAAAGTTTAGCACAAGAGCCATGGATTTGCTTACTGTCCCCCTTCCAGTCATTAATTCAAATTTGATCATATTATGATCACTATTGCCAAGCAGCCCCACCACCGTTACCTCTCTCACTAAATCCTGTGCTCCACTGAGAATTAGATCTAAAATTGCTCCCTCTCTTGTCGGTTCCTGAACCAATTGCTCCATAAAAATGTCATTTATTCCATCCAGGGACTTTAGCTCTCTAGCATGTCCCGATGATACATTTACCCAGTCAATATTGGGGTAATTGAAATCTCCCATTATTACCGCACAACCAATTTGGTTAGCTTCTCTAATTTCTCTTAGCATTTCACTGTCAGTCTCACCATCTTGACCAAGTGGACGGTAGTATACTCCTATCACTATAGTCTTCCCCGACACACAAGGGATTTCTACCCATAAGGATTCAATTGTGCATTTAGTCTCATGCAGAATGTTTATCCTGTTGGACTCTATGCCATCCCGGACATAAAGTGCCACACCACCTTCTGGGTGCTTCTCTCTGTCATTGAGATATAATTTGTACCCCCAGTATAGCACTGTCCCATTAGTTGTCCTCCTTCCACCGTGTCTTTGAGATGCCAATTAAGTCTATGTCATCATTCACTGCTATACATTCTAATTCTCCCATCTTACTTCTTAGACTTCTGGCATTAGCATACAAACATTTCAAAGTTTGTTTTTTGTTTGTATTTTCATCCTGCTTTTTAATTGATAGGGATAAGTTAGAATTTTTTAGCTCAGGTGAGATTTTAGTTACAGGCTCTTGGACTACTTTTCTTATTATTGGAACCTCACTGTCGGGATGCCCTTATTCTAATGCATCATTAGTATCCTTTGAAGATACCTCTCTCCGAACCATGCGCTGCTGAGCGACTGTCGGCTTTCCCCTTTGTTCTAGTTTAAAAGCTGCTCTATCTCCTTTTTAAAGGTTAACGCCAGCAGTCTGGTTCCACTCTGGTTAAGGTGGAGCCCATCCCTTCGGAAAAGACTCCTCCTTCCCCAAAAGGTTCCCCATTTCGTAACAAAACTGAATCCCTCTTCCTTGCACCATCGTTTCATCCACGCATTGAGACTCCGGAGCTCTGCCTGCCTCTGGGGACCTGTGTGTGGAACAGGGAGCATTTCAGAGAATGCTACCCTGGAGGTTCTGGATTTAAGCTTTCTACTCTACCTAAGAGCCTAAATTTGGCTTCCAGAACCTCCCTCCCACATTTTCCTATGTCGTTGGTGCCCCTATGTACCACGACAGCCGGCTCCTCCCCAGCACTGTCTAAAATCCTATCTAGGTGACGCGTGAGGTCCTCCACCTTCGCACCAGGTACGTATGTTACCAGGCGATCCTCATGCCCACCAGCCACCCAACTGTCTACATTCCTAATAATCTAATCACCAACTATGACGGCCGACCTAACCCTTCCCTCCTGGGCAGTAGGCCTTGGGGAGATATCCTCGGTGCGAAAGGACAATGCATCACCTGGAGAGCAGGTCCTTGCTACAGGATCCTTTCCTGCTGCACCAGGTTGATGCTCTCCAATGATGAGACCTTCTTCCTCCAAGGCAGCACCAGGGCTGCCAGTCTGAATTTTGGACTTGGCTAATATGTCCCTGAAGGTCTCATCTATATACCTCTCTGTCTGCCTCAGCTCCTCCAGGTCTGCCACTCTAGCCTCCAGAGATCGGACTCGTTCTCAGAGAGCCAGGAGCTCTTTACAATGCATGCACATGTACAATTTCTCATCGGCGGGTAAAAAATCATACATGTGACACTCGATGCAAGACTGGAAAGCCCCTCTCTTGCTGCTGGACTGCTGCCTTCATCTCAAATTTGTTCAGTTCCTACTTAAGTTTTAGGTTGCTATGGGAGTAGGAATGTGTCTAATTAATGTCCTTTAAATATATTAGTGAATTCACTATGGGCCAGATTTTACGATTTACGCATGGACATAGATTTGTGTGCACAACCCGGCGCACAGAAATCTACGCCCAATTTTATAACATGCGCGGGCAGCCACTCATGAATTAGTGTGAGCAGAGCAATATTTGGGAGGGAAAACATTGTTCAAAGAAACATCCTGGTATTACAGGTCCAGCAAGGAACAGGTGCACAGCCTGACGCGACGGACCAAGTGAAGATACCCAGCACCTGGAGGAGGCCCATCCCATGAGCAGATGCTGGGTCTGGGGGCTCCAGGACTTATACTCAGATTAGGAATCACCACCCAGGAGAAGGACCTTGGAGTCCTTATGAACCATACATGGAAATTCTTGGCTCCTTGTCCGGCAGTGGTCAAAAAGGCAAAGAGAATGTTAGGAATGATCTAAAATGGAGAATAAAATGAAAATATCATATTGTCTCTGTATCAAGCCATGGGGTGACTGCACCTTGAGTACTATGTGCAGTTCTGGTCGCCCCATCTCAAGAAAGACATTGAAAAGGTACAGAGGAGGGCGATAGAAATGATAAAAGGGGAGGAAATATCTCCCCTATGATGAGAGGCTACGCAGGTTAGGGCTCTTCAGCTTGCAAAAGAGATGGCAGAGAGGGAATATGATGAAAGTTTAGAAAACCATGAGTGGGGTGGAATGGATAAACAGGACAGTTATTTACCCTTTCAAATAATACTAAAACAAGGTGCTCCATGAAACTAAGCAACAGATTTAAAACAAATCATAGCACTTTTTCACTCAGCACATGATCCAGCTGGGAATCTGTTGCCAGAGGACATGGTGAAGGTGACTAGGTTTAGTTCCTGAAGGAAAGGTCCATTAACAATTATTAGCCAAGTAGATTTGAGAAACCTTTTCTAACCCAGAGAATGAGTAACTAGAAACAAATCTACTTTTTGGAATTTACTGGGTATTTTTGACCTGGACTGGCCACTGTTGGAGGGAAGATGCTGAGCTCAATGGACCTTCCTGGCATTTCTGATGCTCTTATGACATTAACTTAAAACATTTCCAGAAATATTTCTAAGCTCGTTATGCAAAGGGGATGACACTAGAGAGACACACACACACACAAATGGCTTAAATGCTGAGGCAGTGAGAAGTGGCAATGCTACATCCCAGAGCTGGTTAAAATTACTGACTTGGGTAGCTAATTGGCCATGTGCTCAAAAGCAGCCTTCTAATGAGAGCCATCATCATTAATATCATCAGGGAGCACAATTCCCACAGAAAGCCATGCTGACTCCACCTCTGGTGTGAGGGAAGATATTCGCTGCCTCATCATCTGTAAACATGAAATCGCTATTTAGCTGCATTCCTGATGTGGCCATCACCATCCATCCTTGCTGGAAATGAGGATAACCAAACCTTTGTGGAAAATGGAGAAAACAACCGGGAAAGAGTGGCAAATCCTAGCCTCTTCTGGGGGCTATTTAAATCAGGCACATACACCTCGGGGTGAACTAGGAGCCGTCAGCAGCTTAGAAAGAGCTATTAGCGAGAAAATGCAGAGCGCGTAGCAGTTTAGCATGGGTCGGAGTTTGCGAGGTACATTAATATGTGATTCAAGATCTTCCCGCACATCAGAAAGATCTAAATCAGGTCTGCCTCCAGAATCCCAAACAAGCTTACTTGGGCCCTGTAAATCTCCTCCCTCCTCCCTCTCCTCCCTTAGCACCCCGCACTTTTCAGAAGGTTTTCTAATCACTGCCACTATGGAAGCCAAGCAGGCCTAGCTCCAGGCCAGAGAGGAAGAAAGGACTCCCCAACAGAAGCAGGCGCCCCCTCCCCCGGATATTCCAATCACTGCTAAGCAGCTCTGTGCCTGGACTCTGACCTGCACCGGAAACCTTGCTCGAGTTAAAATGCCCGGATCAAAGCTGCAGGTGCAGTGCACAGACCCATCTGTACCTCACTGAGCATTAGGAGGTCCTGAACCACTGAAAACTTGTAATTTTGTTTCTGCTCATGGGAAATAGATCCCTTAAATGAACTTCAGTAAAGATAAGATGTAACTACGTCTCTGCTCTGTCTGTTCTTACTATTACTACTTACGGTAACATTTCTACAGAGTTACACGCAGCACTGTGCAAACACACGAGAAAGACAGTCCCTGCTCAGTACAGCTTACACACTGACAAGAGACTTGGGACATTTCTTAAAGCAAGACAATGGTTAAAAAAGAAATGAAAGTTAGTTAATGAGGCTAAAGGCAGACAAATCAGGCCTAAGATTTAAAAGCAGCTTAACACGGCAAGAGAGGGAGCATGAAGCACCAGTTCAGGAAGACTATTCCAAGCACACTGCGCAGCCAGGTAGAAAGTACAGAGTCAGGGATTGTGGGTAGAAGAGAAGGGCATAGAGCAGAGTGCACAAGGACGGGTTTAGAGAGAAGTAAGAGAGGAGAGAGGCAGCGAGGAGCTGCAGAGAGAAGGCACTTGTAGGCAAGTTATCCTACCTGTTCGATGTAACCGCATTCTTATATGCCTGTTAATTGTTATAATGTAAACTGAAATGATATGTAACTTTGCTACATGAATTTCGGTATATAAAAATGTTAAATAAATAAATAAATAAATAAGAGGAGGTTGAATTGTATGTGGTTACAGATAGGGAGCCAATGCAGTGAATTGAGAAGAGGAGTTATATGGATGTAATAAATTTGGCGATAGATAAATCATGGAGTTGAATTTAAGGTTAGATTGTAGTGCAGAGATGGCTCACCGGGAGACCTGTGAGGAGCAGGTTGCTATAGTCTAGGCCAGTGGTTCTCAACCTTTTTCCTATCAGGACACATCTGAGAGATGATGCTCACATGCGTGACACACTGAGCACATGACAATCATGGGACTTAATATAAACATATGCTCTGCATCCACAGGAGTCCCTCACTTCCTAACAATGGGTGCAGAACAGAACTAAGACATTTTCCTGTACAACTCACTATACAAAAAAAATTCTGATTCTGGTGTCATCTTAATAACAGGATCACAAACTCCCTCTATTACCAGGTGCATTGTAAAATACAAACAAACCCCACTCTGTACACGTCTATCAAACCTGCCATACCTCAGCAGCACTAAATCCAAGAAATGAAACAGCAATAGCCCTATCCATGAAAAGGCAGCAGTTCACCACCAGTGCAATATAATATTGAGAAAATACAATAAATAAGGCTGATACAAACCTCTAGTAAAGTACCTCATCTCAGTCACATGCACACAGAACACAGACAGACCTGCCTTCACCAAATATAGATAAAAGACCACAAATTACAAATGTGAAAACAAAACGTGGAATGGAAACCCCAAGACCACCATCTACATGCAGTGCAAAACTGGAGACTAGAAACAAAAATATATTTCCTCCTACACTAAGCAAAGTTCAAAGAGAGAAAGAATGATAATCTACTAACTAGTATGTATGACCCTTGTATCCAGTCACTCTCCATTCCCCATCACCCTCACTTCTTTCCAACTACTCAATCATCCCTTCACATGCTCATATCCCTGTCCAACATTCCCGATACCCCCCCCCCACCCCACATCCTCTCCCCATGCTCCCTCTCTCACCTGTTTCACCTCTTTCTTCGCTTTCTTCCTTCCCTCCCTCTCCCCTTTCCTACCCAAATACCTCTGACCACCTCTTTCCTCCTACCCCTTTCTGCTCAGCATCCCTCACTCCCCTTTCCCCTTTCCCTCTCCCCCCAACCCATCCCACACACCTCCCTCTCTCTATTTCCATCTCTCTTCCCTGCTCAGCAGCCCCCAACCCCCACCCTTCTCCACCTCTCCATACTCAGCAAACCCGAACCTCCCCTTTCCCCCACCCGCTCTCCCTTCTCTCCCATGATTCCTGCCCCATACGAACTCTTGAACTCCTATATTCCCATGCCTTCCTGTCCCCTCCTCCTGGTTCCCAACTAGCAGAAAAGATTTGTCCAGTCCAGAGTCTCCCTCCCTCTTTATCAGCAGATGAGGGCAAGAAGCACTGAGGAGAGGAAGAGAGAGGCAGCAGCAGTAGTGGATCTACGGAGCACGCACCTTTCTCCCTTATGCTCCTGCTTTCACATCCAGGCTCCCTGTGGTGAAGAGAGCACAGCAGCTCACTGCCAGGCCAGGCAGGGGAGGATAAAGTTGGTGTCCTGCCGGGCCCATATGAAACCGGAGTTGGTGGTATCTCGCTTGATCTGGGTAAAGAGGAGGGAACAACCATTCACTGGCCGGAAAGGGAAGGAAGCAAGAGCAGCTTCCTTCATACCCAATAAAAGAGAAGTCCGTCAACTCCTGCCCAGACTCATGAGGAAAGATTAGTCTTCTGTTGGCTCTGCGACACACACTGCCAGAACTTTGCGACACCTGTTGAGAACCACTGTGCTAGAGAAGAAGGGACAATAATGTGATTTCAAGATTTGAAAAATGAATATGCTCTGAGAGATTTAATTTATTTTTCTTATGTCCAGTTGAAGCATTATATAGTGTCAATACCATCAAAGGCCTTGAAATTTCTTCTTTAGAGTCATTGGAGGAAATCATCAAACATGAAGAGGTGAAGAAGCGCTCTCTATCATCATTGCATAAGATTTACGAACATTTGATCCAGAGATCTACCTGAAGATTCTTTGGCTCGTTGGCTTTTTGGAAGTGGATTTAAGATACAGGTATAGACTTTTTAGACGTGTTTTAAACATCTCAAGCTTTCTTTCAATATGGACATAAGAGGATTACAATACAAATTTTTGAGAAAGGCTTACATTTCCCAAGTTCGTGCATTAAAGCAGGCATATCTGATATGTAATTTGGAAGAAGGTAAGTTCTCATTGGAGCGGATTTTAAACAGGCCCCGTGTGCAGCGCGCCTATTTTTGCATAGGCCGCCGCGCGCACATAAAGCCCCGGGATGCGCGTAAGTCCCAGGGCTTTCGAAAAGGGAGGGAGGGGGTATGTCCGGGGGCATTCCAAATGACGTGGTGTTCGGGGGGGGCCCGGGGGAGTGGCGCCGGCCCAGGGCGTGGTCGAGGCCTCTGGACCAGCCCCCGGGACCGGAGGACGGAGCGGGGCTGCCGGCCGACGTGCGCAAAGTTACGCCTGCTGAAAGCAGGCGTAACTTTGCCGACAAAGGTAGGGGGGGGTTTAGATAGGGCCGGGGGGGTGGGTTAGGTAGGGGAAGGGAGGGGAAGGTGGGGGGAGGGCGAAGAAAAGTTCCCTCCGAGGCCGCTCCGAAATCGGAGCGGCCTCGGAGGGAACAGGCAGGCCGCGCTGGGCTCGGCGCGCGCAGGTTGCACAAATGTGCACCCCCTTGCGTGCGCCGACCCCGGATTTTATAAGATACGCGTGGCTACGTGCGTATCTTATAAAATCCAGCGTACTTTTTAAAGATCTACCCCATACTGTTTTTGGTCTTGCTCTCAAATTCAACCTTTCCGGACTAAGGTAGCAAATAATATTTCAGAAATCTTGGGCTACATATAGTGAAAACACCTGAGGCAATGTTTTTTGAACAATTTCCCTTGCTGATTTTAAAGAACAATGGAGATGGTTTATTTACTAGAAAAGCTTCTATTTTGGAGGAATAGAGACACCCCTTTGTTTTGGCAATGGTGTAATTTGTTGCACAAACTGATGCAGCTGGAAAACATGGCTTCCAACATGACTTTTAAGCAATGACAGATCTTCATGACTACTTGGGAAAAGTATATACAGACACTATCTCCAAAAGTGAGGAGCATAGTCCTAAACAGTGGTTCTTAGCTGGTACTGGAGGAAGTCATGATCAGTGTTTAGCATTAAGATCTAATCTATCTTACAGAATGGGACTGTGATATGCCTACAGTGTGTTTACCTGTCACAGTGGTTCATAGATTTTAGTAAAGAAGGGAAGGTGGTAAGGGAAGGGGGAATGAGGATAAAACTGGTTTTGTTGAACTACAGATACCTCTGAGGTGCATAAGAAGCCCTGTATTTTGAAGGTCTATATGTATCAACTTGTTTTTCAATAAACAGTTTAAACATACAAACTGGTTGACTGATAGGAGGCATCGTGTAATGGTAAATGGAACCTACTCTGAAGAGAGAACGGTGTTAAGTGAAGTGCCACAGGGATCTGTATCAGGGCTGGTTCTGTTCAATATCTTTGTGAGTGACATTGCAGAAGGGAAAGAAAGTAAAGTTTGTCTATTTGCAGATGACACTAAGATCTGAAACAGAGTGGACATGCTTGAAGTAGTAAAGAGAATGAAAAGTGATTTAAGAAAGCTTGAAGAGTGATCGAAGATTTGGCAGATGGGATTCAATGCCAAGAAGTGCAGAGTCATGCGTTTGTGGTGCGGTAATCCAAAAGAGCTTTGTGATGGCGGGTGAAAGACTGATGTGCACGGAGCAAGAGAGGAATCTTGGGGTGATAGTGTCTGGTAATCTGAAGATGGTGAAGCAATGTGACAAGGCGATAGCTAAAGCCAGAAGAATACTGGGCTGCATAGAGAGAGGAATAACCAGTAAGAAAAAGGAGGTGATAATGCCCTTGTACAGGTCCTTGGTGAGGCCTCACCTGGAGTACTGTGTTCAATTCTGGAGCCTGTTTCTCAAAAAGGATAGAGACAGGATGGAGGTGACCCAGAGAAAGACAACCATAATGGTGTGGGGGTTTGTATCGGAAGACTTAGGATTTGAATATGTATACCCTGGAAGAGAGGAGGTGCAGGAGAGATATAATACAGACCTTCAGATACTTAAAAGGTTTTAATGATGCACAAACTTCAAACTCTTTTTCATTGGAAAGAAGACAATAGAACTAGGGGTTACGAAATGAAACTCTAAGGGGGATGACTCAGAACCAATGTCAGGAATATTTCTTCATGGAGAGGGTGGTGGATGCCTGGTGGTGAAGACGAAAACAGTCAAAGAATTCAAAGAGGCATGGGATAAACATTATGCATCTCTAAAGGCTAGAGGATGAAAATGAAGAAAAAGTGTGCAGGAGGTCACTCACTGGTGTGGCAGTTACTACTACCCTTAGCAGAAGGTATGGACATTACTACCCTTAACCAATAAGCCTTGATGTTTTTAATTCAACTGTAACATTGCTCCCCGCTTCGACAGCAGGGGGGAAAGGGGAATTGAATTCAGAAACAACTGAGGGCCCCGATTTCTACGATCTAAGATACTGATATGCAGATATAAGGGAAAAAGCATAGGACTGTTTCTATGGCCTAGTCCTAAAGAAAATGAAGAAAGCGTGCAGGGGAGTAACTTGCTGATGTGGCGAATACTACACTTTGCAGAAGCATGGAAATTCCTATCCTCAACCAAGAAGCCTTGATGTTTTTAATGCAACTGCAACATTGCTCCCCACTGTGACGGCAGAGGGAAAAGGGGGAATTGGATTCAGACAACAACCAAGGGTCCCCACTTATATGGTCTGGGGTACTGCAGGCATAAGGGAAAAAGCACAGGACTGCTTCTACAGCAAAGTCCATAAGCAATGCACATCAAGCAGCACTGTCTGAATTTTCAAGGAAGCTCATCGCCCAGTAAAAAATGTTGCTAGATGGAATTTTTATGTGTTATTATAACTGCACAGAGCAGCAGTTACTATCCTTAAGAGAAACATGGGTGTAGCCTGCACGGAGTGGCAGTTGCTGCCTAGGGAAGCTTGCTGGGCAGACTGGATAGACCATTCGGTCTTTTTCTGCCATCAGTACTATGTTATTATGTTACTAGTTTTTGACACTGTTTGTCATCAGATTTTATTGGACAGGATGCATTGCTGTGGGTTAGGTGAGAATGTATTGCGTTGGTTCATATCTTTTTTTACCTGAGTTCAACAGGTTAGACTGGATGATCGCTCTTTCTGTTGGAAGCTGATTTCGGTAGGTGTACCCCAGGGATCAGCTTTATCCTCGGTACTTTTCAAAGCCAGTCTGTGCTATTATTTCTTCTTTTGCAGTGCACCTATATGCTCATGATATTCAGCTGTACCTTTCTGTAAGTAGTAACCGCACTTCATTCTTGGACCCTGCAAGCAGTAAATGTTTGGCTGACCCAGATTAAGCTGGTTCTTGATGTTGCTCTTTGGCTTAAGCCATAGAGCCCCTCCTGAAATAATGCCTGCTTTGTCCCTCCAATCGTATTCCCCACGGAGGTTCAGGATCTTGGGGTACATTAAAGCACAAGTTTTAAAAACTGTTTCTATAAACTCAGGGGCTAGTGATTCCTTGATCTCTAATAATAACTTTCACACGGTGTTACAGGCTTTGTTTTATGCACCCTTGATGATTGTGTAGAGACTTCCTAGGTCTCCACTAGACGTCCCTAGCTCAGGCTTTGGGTAGGGAGTGAAGTTGGGAGCAAACCATTCTTAGATGGTAATGTTCATAACATTGACGCATGTGCGTCAGCGTGTCCCCAGGAACACGGCCATCTTATAACTTTCCCGCATATATGCTTGCACTTTCTAAAATAGCCTGGATACACACACACATGTGCGCCCAATTTTAAGTGGGCATGCGCCTAGGAGTGCAAATCGTGCTTTACCGCATAAGTCGTGGAATTTTAAAAGGGACGCGCACCCATGCCATTGCCAGTTTTACCAGTTCGTCCACAGGTTCACCAAGTTAAAAGCTAGGTCCTCCAAACCCCTCAGTTGAATAGCTTACACTCCTTCCAGTTACCTCAGACCCTTAAAACTCTTAGTTTTTTATTTTTTAACTTACACCTCCTCCCTAGCAGAAGTAAACTTACGTGGCAGGGGATCTGGGTGCGTGCCCAGGTGCATAAGTATTTACGTACATATCTCTTGGCCCTGCCCCCAAATGCCCATGCCCCGCCCAGACCATGGCCCGTCCCTTTTTGAAAACTTTTGAGATGTGCCTGCAGAGGGAGATATGCGTGCATCTGGACGGTTTTTAAAATTTGGTGGGTGCACACAAGCCTGAATTGTACACGCATCCCCAATTGATGCGCACGCCGGGCTTTTAAAATTCACTTTTTAATCAGCCCGTCCCCTGAAGATGTTAAGGATGGTGTCTCCTACCTGCTAACTGGAGGGTGCTTAGCAGTGTGTGGCGCTTTTTGATTGAGTTTGGAGGAGGAGGAAAGTCAGACTCCCTGCCCCACAGCCTGATAACATAGGTAGTACCCTTGCCCAGTTCTCAACCAGCCTGGCAGGGTTCATCTCGGATTTGGAGCAGTTTTGTGACTTTTATATCAAAGGTTTTTTGTGGATTCCATGCCCTGGGGTTGAAAAGACTGGTGACAGTAAACTGGGAATTAGCCCCGGGAATGAGTGTGTCCCCTGCACCAATTCAGCACTAAACACAGAAGCAGGGGGCCACAACTGGTTATCTAGGATTTCCTACATATCAAATTTGAGCAATGCAGGTATTAGAGAGCACAGTCGCACAATTTTGTGCTATTGGGTTTTTGTACGTTATTGCAGGAACTTCAGTAACCCAAAGGACACAGTGTAAGAGTGTCACTATGATTTTTAAAGTCTTGAATTAAGATGGCCCCCGATGTCTTGCTAGAGTTTCTTGTTCCTGATCTAAATTTTAGACTCAGCTGATAAGCATCTTCTGGTGGTCCCCCTCGTTACATTGGTGCATCTTCATAATGCTCGCAACCGTGCTTTTTCTATTGCCAGTCCCAGTTTTGGAACATACTCCCGTCAGAAATTCGTGACACTTGGACTTTTAAATCATTTCGAAAGAAAACAAACGCATTTTATTTTCGGCAGCTATTTTTAAATGCCTCATGGTTTGAGCTTTTTTATTGTATCTTCTGATTTTCTTTGGTATATGATTGTGTGCATTTTATGCATATGTTTTTGACTGTAGTGTGGTTGTGTTTTAGTTAGTAACAAGCTGGCTGGTATACACGGAACATTAACACTGGCTTTCTACATAAATTGAGCTCACTAAATGGATACAAAGGATAGAGAAACACGTAGCGGTTTGAGTTCCTTGTGAACCTGCTTCTTGGTTACTACATACAACCTAGAAAAATGGAAGACAGAAAGCACATGGGTGATCATGAGATGAAACGCTACCGCAGGCATGATCTGAAGCGCTTTTTATTTTGTGTTGGGTTGCTTACAGATGATACAAAACTTGATAAGAGAACAGAGGGTGGTGGTAAATGGAATTCACCCAGG